>NC_136811.1:27950840-28380840 GCF_951216825.1 Electrona antarctica | reverse complement strand
AGATGGCTCAGGTGGTTCCCAATTCTGATTACTGCGCTAGTAAAATAATATGCACAGATTTACAGAAACATCTCTGTCTTCCAGCCTGTCCGTCTGTTCTGATGAGTGGAAACACCATGGCAGGTGAGACACTTGAATCACACACACAATCTGAAGCACGTAACAATGCGAAAAGAAGAATAGATGAATGATGGTGACACTAGCAACGAAAAGATGATGATGCCACAACCTTCCTGATGACGACAAATAACGACGACGACGATGATGATGATGATGATGATGATGATGAAGATGATGAGTCTCCTTTCAGGTTTCCGTATGATGGAGATGTTTGGCCTGGTGGAGAAGGAGTATAGCACCGTGCCAGGAGTTTCCCTGGAGCCGGGGTCCTTCAACAGCTTCCCTTGTTACAGGCTGCACCGAGATGCCCTGGTGTCTCAGCCCACCAAGTAGGTTGTTTCGTTAGTTAGCTTAGTTAGTTTACTCAGTCGGATGGCGTAATCCTGTCATAATCCACAGATTGTGTTCAAATGGGAAACGGTTGTTAATGAATGAACAGGTTAGTCAACTAGTTAACTATCCACTGAGTTGATATAGCTACGGTTTCACCTATCATCTCATGCTGGACAATGCTATGTCCAATACAGGACCAATACATGAGCCCACACTCTCTCATCCTGCACACAAAACACTTTACACTTATTAT
Source organism: Electrona antarctica (assembly GCF_951216825.1). Taxonomy (NCBI): domain Eukaryota; kingdom Metazoa; phylum Chordata; class Actinopteri; order Myctophiformes; family Myctophidae; genus Electrona; species Electrona antarctica. Next base: position 28,380,134 of record NC_136811.1, on the reverse strand, counting down.
GTACAGCCCAGTTTAGTGTTTATCCATCCATGTGACGTTTCCTTTCAAAGGAAGTCTCCAGAGACTTCTAAATGGGGAGTGGTAACGCTTAGTGGTCTGCAGGACTCAGCTGCACACTTTGAATCACCAGCCAGTCATACGCTATGTATCCTCAAACTGTTCAACATGTCTGCCAATGAGAATTGCTTTCCCTTTCATGAGATTTCCTTTTGTTTTGATAGTACAGTAAAGTCAATATCTTTGGAGTTTCGTTTATCTTACGAATGGACCAGGTTTCAAGTCCCACACATAACGCCTGGGCTGTGCTATGAGTTCTGCAGCTCCTACAGTAAAACCTTTATGAACATTGATCCATACTGTACGTACTCTAGTGTTTTGAGCTTCTTGTCTAACTGTCTGCCATGCAGGCTAATTGGCCAAACATTCATCTTAATATTTGAATTCAATATACTGTAATTGTCTCCTAGCAGTAGATGTAGGAAATTATTATTTGGTTTACTGTAGGTTAATTGTGATCAAGCCCTTTTTCACAAAACCAATTAGGTTTTTACCGCATTAAGCAATTTAATGTAATGTATGTTTATCGGAAAATAGATCATTGTGATTGATGAAATCCAGGCTTCACTAATTCCTGCCTTTTTTAACAGCAAATTAATACTGAAAATGGAGCAAATTGACTTTGAAATTGAAGTCAAATTGACAGAAAAGCTGCTGCTAAATGGAGCATGTTCAGTTGCAATTATAATAGAAAAACTAAAGGAAATCCTTCAATTTGTTTGGAATATATTCTCTCTTCATGCAGTCCACACCATACAGAGTACAGGTTTAAACATGAACTATTTTAATATCTGTGCTGATAGAGTCTGAGGTCTCCTATGGTGACTGCCTTTCTTAATAATGTAACGTGTCCAGGCTGAACCTGAGCTATGCACATATTATCCTAAACACCAGTAGGGATCATGTCTGTTTTCCTCATATGGAACCTATATGTATGAAATGTCTGTTTGATTCATATGGATCTTATATAGTTCAGATAACAGAGGAGACTTGTAGGAGCGATTATGGCATTTGTTTTATCTAAGAAGACTATGCTAAATGGGTTTAGAGTAAGGTATTGACAGATGTGCATTATGAGTTTACAAGGGACTTTCTAGAACTAGCTGACTGTGTGTGTGTGTGTGTGTGTGTGTGTGTGTGTGTGTGTGTGTGTGTGTGTGTGTGTGTGTGTGTGTGTGTGTGTGTGTGTGTGTGTGTGTGCGTGCGTGCGTGCGTGCGTGCGTGCGTGCGTGCGTGCGTGCGTGCGTGCGTGCGTGCGTGCGTGCGTGCGTGCGTGCGTGCGTGCGTGCGTGCGTGCGTGTACCAGATACCTCCACCCAGAAGGCTTGCCGTCAGACTACACCATCTCCATAATGCTCCGCCTACTTCCTGAGACCCCACCGGAGCCCTTTGCGCTGTGGGAAATTCTCAATAAGGACAATGAGCCATTGGTGGGACTGATCCTGGACAGTGAGTTTTCATGTTTTGTTTTTATTGCTTTACATTGGTTCTCAAAATTATAATTTGACCGTGGACCCCCATCTGAAAATGTGATGCAACGCATCACATTGCAACGCGTCGTGAGGCTGTAGATTGGCTATTTTCAAATAGCCAATATACAGTATAGGGTCTTCTACAGCATATAGGGTTAAAGTGGTTAAACTGATTTTGATGCTATAATTTTGCTGGGGACCACCTCGAGGACCCTTGGGGGTCCCCGGACCCCACATTGAGAATCGCTGCTATGTACAATATCACAAGATTTTAGCTGGCTGGTCCCTGCTGTGAACATGCTCATTGTACAGTACATAGAGAGTTTCCGTTCAACTGAACATTAATGGTAGATGAGTTAGTGTGGAGATATTTTTGGTAGAAACCACATTTTTAAGGAAAAGTTAATCTGATACATGCTGACAGTTCATTATCATTAATAATAAATAAAGGTTTGGGTGTGTTGATGATGTGTCTAAGTATAGTATAGTGGTTTTGTTCAAAATTGTCCTCTCTTGGGGTCAATTTCAGTGGGGTCTAACTACAGCTGCTAATATTGATGTCCTTCAACTCCCACCCCTCAGACTCTGGGAAGACCCTGACCTTCTTCAACTATGACTATAAAGGAGACTTCCAGACAGTCACCTTTGAAGGATCTGAGATAAACAAAATCTTTCATGGCAGCTTCCACAAGGTTGGTTTCTGAGATATAACCAATGACATCGAGACTCTATATAGACTCAAAGGCTTAATTTATATTTTGTCATACCTGTACAACTCTCACCAATGTCTTATGACAAAAAATATGTATTTTCAGCTGAAAAATAATCTACCTGTTATACGTCACAGTACTTTTTTCTTGAGCAAAGCTGGTCTCATTGGCAAAGTACATTTGCACAAACCTGGAACCATTAACCCATTCTAACTATTAGAAGCAGTGGGCAGAAGGGTTTCATATTTTTCCCGGATTTGGCTCAAAGAAAAGAAAAGAAAAAAAGTGCTCACTAAAATGCATTTATATGTAGATACTTCATATTTTCAATAGAATAGTGATATTTTATTGTTTAAAACGTTTTGAACAAAATAAGAACATATACAATTAAATTAAAATATTAATATTCAGAAAAAAAGTGACACTTAAGGAGTTTGTACTAATGTCTGAGCTCGTCTTTCACATATCTATACATGGTCTTTCACCCTTTTTTTTGGTAAACTTTATTTTTACATTTCTTCACATGACAATACACATGTATGCAAGAAAACACAAAACACACAAACATATACAACCCCCCCCCCCCCCCCCCCCCCCCCTAGGCTAAAAAAAAAGTGGTGGGACAAAGCAGCGGACAATCATAGATCAAAAAGAGTCAAGACAGGGACATAGTCGGACACAGTCCGGATTACAGTTCACTGAAATGAAAAGTCCTCAACAAACTCCACAAAGGCACTCCAAGCCAGGACAAAGTTTTTTTGGGCTCTGTCCACTCTATACCTGAGCTTCTCCAGAGGCAGGAATGATAGAACTTCTTTTAGCCATTGTTGAAAGGAAGGCTTTCACCCTTTGAGCAGTGCTGGGTCCCCATGGCCAGGGCATGTGACGTGACACATGATTATATTCTATCAAGGTCGCTCGTTGAGAGAGAGAGAGAGACAGAGAGACAGAGAGAGAGAGATCAGGGGAAAAAACGCGCTCTGTGTGAAAAATCCTTTAGTGTAATTTCTAACAAGAAAAAACGGATCCCGAAGCCATTTCCCGGGCGGGAAATTACGTGCGCTGTACCCGGGAAGCCCTGGAATCCCGGTATCCCGGCATTAAACCCTAGTGGGCAGCTATTGAACAGATACAAAAACTAATAGAATACTCAGTCACATCACTTGGTTGAGGTGCTTGGTTGGAAAGTACCATGAATAAAAATAATAAACCTGCACACTCATCTGCTCCAATGTAATTTAATAACAGTAAATCACATTGGAGCAGAGGAGTGTGCAGGTTTATTCTTAATTGTTCTTCAGCTATTGATGGGGATCGCAAATAGAGTGAGACTTCATGCACAAAGACGTGCATCAAAAAAAAAGAATAACATGAATGTTATCTATAGTACCATTCAGCTGTCATGACATAACATCTTTCATAAAGTTTGTGTTTTATTGCAAGTTAGTTAACAAACAAAACCAGTGTTCATGCTGCAAGCACCCTGACAAACAGTACTGTCTAATAGACTCCTTTGGGATCGACTTTCATCTCAAATCAACAGAGCAAAAACATTGAACAGAGGAGCATCTCTCTCTCTCTCGCTCTCTCGCTCTCTCGCTCTCTCTCTCTCTCTCTCTCTCTCTCTCTCTCTCTCTCTCTCTCTCTCTCTCTCTCTCTCTCTCTCTCTCTCTCGGTCAAAATGCCATTGAGTAGCTGTATATCAGACTGTTTCCTTTTCTGTTGCAGTGTGAAAACAAGAACGTCAGAGAGTTAACAGGATGGCTGTTTTTTGCCAGCAAGGATATGTGTGATTTTGTGTGTGTGTGTGTGTGTGTGTGTGTGTGTGTGTGTGTGTGTGTGTGTGTGTTGTGTGCGTGCTTGTGTGCGCACATGCATGCAAGTACTTATAAGGGAACTTTAGCGCATGAAGACACATTGAGAGAGTGCAGGAATATACAGGTACAGCAGGAGCTGTCACTACTCAATGAATCACACGCACGCACGCACGCACGCACGCACACACGCACGCACGCACGCACGCACACACGCACGCACGCACGCACGCACGCACACACACACACACACACACACACACACACACACACACACACACTGACAAAGATCATAAGATGGAGAAGACCTCAAAGACCAAAGGCAAAGAAAGGAGAGACTCTCCAATAAATTAACAGACATGTCAAGGAAAAATAGATGGAAAGAGTGACAGAGGAAAGCTGGGAGAATGAAAAGGGGAGAGAGAGCTGAATGAAAAGGGGAGAGAGAGCTGAATGAAAAGGGGAGAGAGAGCTGAATGAAAAGGGGAGAGAGAGCTTAAGGAGATAGACAGGATTCAGAGAGAGGAAACGGTTCACATAATGTTCAACTTTGATCAGTCTATCCTCATCCACTATAATGTCCTCAGATACAAGTTCATATCGGCCTCATCATCAATAATTCTAGGTTCAGAACATGTTTAATCTTGCATTCAGTTTGCAGTGTTTCAGGTTTTTCTAATTGAAATTATGAAAGCTCAGATGTTGACTAAGAGGAAAACACACAAGAATGATTAAGTAGACAAAACAATGGATGTGATTGAGGAAAACTAAGAGCCAGAATGAGAGAAATGTATTCATTGTTCGAAGGAAAAGATGAGCCAGTGTTTTCTGACAGATAAGGTGATATACTAGTGTGATTATACTAGTACTAACCCCATCAAACTAGAAGGTGAAGCACTAGAGGAGGTGGAGAGCTTGACCTATCTAGGCAGTGTTGTCGACAAACAGGGCGGAACAGATGCCGACGTAAAAGTCAGAATTGGCAAGGCAAGAGCAGCTTTCCATCAGCTGAAGAATGTCTGGGGAGCCTCAGATCTTCCCATAAACACAAAGATCAGGATTTTTAATTCTATGGTGAAGCCGGTCCTGCTGTACGGAGCAGAAACCTGGAGAACAACTTTAAACACCATGGCAAGAATCCAGACATTCATAAACACCTGCCTCAGAAGAATCCTCCGAATACGCTGGCCAAATAAAATCAGTAACCGGGAACTGTGGCAGCGAACAAGTCAACACCCGGTGGAGGAAGAAATCATCCAAAGGCGCTGGCGATGGATCGGCCACACTCTTCGCAAGCCTGCATCTAGCATCACAAGACATGCCCTGTTCTGGAACCCACAAGGGAGAAGGAAGAGGGGCAGACCACGAAACACCTGGCGCCGTGACCTGGATGCAGATGTGAAGAGATCTGGCCCCACATGGGGACAGCTGGAGAAAATGGCCCAGGACCGGGATGTCTGGAGAGCTCTTGTTCGTGGCCTATGCCCAAAGTTGACAAAAATGTAAATGAGGTGTCAGAATATGGTCACTTAAAGCAGAGGCGTATCTACAATAAGGCGAGGGCAGGCGACCGCCTGTCCAAAATCCATACAATGAGAAAAAAAGAGGACAAAAACAAGATCTGAGAACTATTAATGGACAGCTGATTGGCCGTTGCAGTAGAGCGCGACCCTCAATCACCCATTGGAATGTAAATGCATGCCTTTCAGCCTTTGTATCCTACTCGTCTGGCAGGTATATCTCTTTGAAAACCTTTAGTGCTACGATTGTGCCCGGGGAGACGACAATTAACACATATCTTGCCTGCCCAAAACGTAATTCCTGGATACGCCACTGACTTAAAGATGACAGTCTTGATGTATTAGATTAAATGTAGAGAGTAGCTCTGAGAGCAGAAAGTTGGAGAGTAGAGCTATCTTATTCATTCTATATTGATTGCACTTTATGCAGTAGTTGACAGGATATGTTGGACACCTGTCATTTGAATAATATCATATTTTAATATTATGTCAAAATAATATTTGAATGACAAATTCAATGAATATAGTTCATTCATTTTTATCTAATTCATATACAGTAGCACGAATTTCAGAACTGTTAAATGTTTTAATTGTGCAACTGTTGGTCTGAAAGTTGGTAAAGTTACAAGCAAAGTGTATGATTTTCCACAAAGAATAATCGGCCACTGGTCACAAGTTCAAAGAAAACCTACATTTAAATCAAAGTTAAACTGTATTCAAATATAACTTTGGCTGTGACAGAGGTGATTTTTTTTTTTTTTTAAACGTTTTTACGTAAACTTTATGTTGAAGAGTGGAAAAGAAAGAAAGAAAAAACAACTCCCTCGGACCCTCCTTCCTGGTCTGTTGTTATGCTCATTCAAGTACATACAAGTGATCCAGAATGTTAGGGCATGCCTGGTGTTTAACCTAAATTTCCACTTCTGTGTTCCCTTCACTGGCTTCCAGCTATTGCCCACATCCAATTCAAAAGAATGGAAATGGCAACCGCCTACCTCCAAGTCCAGGACATAACCTCTACACCCCTTCCCACACACTTAGATCAGATAACACAGAACATCTGTCACTACCTTCCCTACAACGCTCCAAGCGTCCTACACTATCCTCCCACCTGGCTCCCCTGTCAAAAATGCAAACTCACTCCCCATTTTACGCCATTCAGAAACCTCACCTCCACCTCTTCCTCACCCTAGCTGGCACTACCCATGTCCTTGTATTACTTTGGTTGTCTGTTGATAGATGCAAGTTATACTATGCAGTTTGTCTCTCAGATTATGTAGCCTATCATTAATCATTTCCCAAGACAACTATTACAAAACTGGATCATCAGAAATCCTATAGATTGTCCACAAATGGACTGTCAAATAATAAAATTAAAATGTTGTGTTTCCAAGTTGACGCCAAGTTTCCAAGTTTTTTTTTCCAAATATTTCCAAATATTTATTTAAAAATATTTATTTAAAAAAAGAAAGTTATTTTTTTCTTTTTTCTTTTTTCTTTTTTACATAATAGGTAGTTAAACTAGTCGACTAGTAAATTAGGCAACTAGTCAACTAGTAAAAATGACTAGAAGTAAATGCCCGACAGTCCTGGCAACTACTTTTATTAAGTAACTTTGTCCAAGTTGCTAATGAAGCTTTGGAAATTCCACCAACTTTGATGTGTTTACAATTTCAGTCGTGGTTTGTGTAGTAGACTAGACTAATCAGAATATGTAATCAGAAATATCAGCTTAAGCTGAAGGAGCTAACTTTTCCTTTGAGATGTGCTTATACGATTAACAGCTGAGTGTGATTTAGCCTGTGTAAACGCACAACCCTGGAGCTGACAAGTCCAATATGGGCTAAGTCCACACACGCACGCTCGCACACCCGCATGCAACCACGCATGCACACACCTTTTTAAATGCATGTCAGAAATAGCGTTGTCAGCAGAAATGCTGATAGTCTCATCTCCAACCACATTATCTCACACTTTTAAAATGCCATTATCAAAACACTTTTGTTTTTCATTGTGTATGTTACGGAGAGGTGAAATAAGGTGAAATATGTTGATTGTTTCCCCCGTCTCCTTCATCTATTTCACCTCCTTTCTTCTGAAGTATCATATTATCAGTGTAAACTGATATAAACCCTAATATTTCATTTCCTTTAGTGTCATCCCAAAACAATATAAACACTTAATGGTGATTTACAAATGTGTGTTGTGCACCAAAAATAGAAGATCTATTATTAAGATCTACTGTCTTGAGTAGTAAATCTGGCTAAAGTCAAATACTGTCCTATTTATGATGAACTGTCAATGTGCAGGGTTGCTACACAATATTATTTTGCAGCAAGAATGAGATAATGTAGCGCAGAATGAAAATGTGCATTAGGAAAATGACATTTTTCACAACCTTGTAAAAAAAGATAAGAGAAACAATGAGTCGGAGAGAAAAAGTGAACCACCCTTGACAGAAAGAAGAAAACAAACAAATGAGGCACTTTATATTACTGATACTGTTGGTATCTGTGACAGCACTAGTATTAGAATACACCTGTGTGTGTGTGTGTGTGTGTGTGTGTGTGTGTGTGTGTGTGTGTGTGTGTGTGTGTGTGTGTGTGTGTGTGTGTGTGTGTGTGTGCGTGTGCGTGCACGTGCGCGTGCGTGTGCGTGCGTGCGTATGATAGAGAGAGAGAAATAGGCTAATTAATCTTCTGCTGGCAGTGGTATTAGAGAAATCACAGTCAGCCATCTGACCCTTCAGAAACAGCACAGGGTACAAAACACCATGATGCTTATTCCCCTCACTGTACTTTCATCATTTTTTGCTGTTTCGTTTTTTCCTTTATTGAGCTTTCTTTTTTTTTGCTAGGGGTTTCACCTTAGTAATATTTCAAATAAATAGAAAAGCTAAATCTTTTATTTAGCATAATAATTTAAATGATTCTGTTATTGTTAAAGTGCACCATCATTTTAGATGTCACCTTCACATAATTATGCACATGTACGTATGTGCCTCTACTCACTAATGGACAATTACAATTTACATTTTAGGAATTTAGCAGAGCAATTTACAAGATTAAGATCAGCATAAATTGCTTGAATTAGATATAATGGCCCCTACAGACTGTAGGAGTTTTAAAGTTGTCAGCGAGTCATCAGATCGTTATGTATTTCACACTGCAGGAGACTTTTTTTAAATCGTCATTATATCTGTGTGGCTTTCACACTAAACGATTGATAGCCGACTAGACATCACACACTGCAAGAGTTCACCAATATGCGATCCATACCCGATACATATAGGCTACATCATTTGTTTTTTATTGCAAATCATTTTGACATCTCATGCACGTGCAGGATGCCGTGATACAAGCGTGTGACCCGAGACCGACACAGGACACCTCTCTCTCTATCTCTCTCTCTCTCTGCGTGCACGCCACACACACAGGAATAGCCAGGCTACACAGGGCGAAATATTTGTGATAACGTATAGCCTACGCGCGCTATAACGAGACAGGACGTTAAATCTTGATTTTCATTACATAACTCTCTGTCTCTCTCCGTATGTACGCACAAACACACACACACAGCGCACAAGGTCCAAAAGTTTGCTCTGCACTGTTGATTCCGATGAGGTTTTATCAACATTATTCAAGTGAAATGCGTTGGTTTTATAGACTATTTAACAGCAACATTGCGCTAATATAGCTACCAACAGACAGACAGACAGACAGACAGACAGACAGACAGACAGACAGACAGACATTCTGTTATAGGGCCTTCTCTGTGTGCGGTCGCAACACAGTTCATACACACAATAATGTCCAGTCGGCGAGAGAGCCAAATATCAAACCTGATAGATATTCAGAAACGGTCGGGAAGGCGTCGGCGAGCGATATATCTTCTCGCAGGGCCTTTCACACACAGCGAGCTAAATCTCGGCGAGCAAAGCCCGATATTGCATCAGATCGGGGGTTTTGTCGGCGAGCGCCACAAATGGCCCCCGATAGCATAATCGAAGCAAATATCGTGCAGTGTGTACGAGCCATTAGTCAACAAACAACAGGAAAGGGACCACACAAATAGAAGGGTGTACAAACACTGACATGCATTTGAGCAAATTCATACAAAGATATTGACCGTATTATCTGTTCAAATGCATACAGTATGTAACTGGCCAACTGGCCAATCAGCTGCAGCTAGAGGCGGGATCAAGGCATACACAGTGCTGCCTTGATCCCGCCTCTAGCTGCTGCTGATTGGCCAGGCCGTTTTGTGGCCGGGCATCAAGTCTGCCTGAGAGTTCCCAGATGGGAGCAGGAGGGGGGAACCCAGTGTACTCTCTGCTGCCCCATCTGGCGGAGTCAGGTTAAACAGTATGTACATGTATACATAAATGAGCACACATGTATGTATGGTAACACGTACTGTATGCATGTGCACTTGGAGTCATTCTTACTGTAAGTGGAGCAATGTAGATTCTGCAAAAGTGACGGCCTCATTTCCTACAAATCACATTATCTGGTACAATTTGTTTTAGACCTACAGTACCATGACAACGGCCATAACATCATCACAAAAGCACACTTGTCACGTATTACTTAGAACATTGCATTGCCTTGCCCTCTAACCAGTGACATTAACCTTAACCATGAGTGCTAAATTAAATTTCATCTTTTTTTTTTCTTTTTTTTCCCACAAGGATAAAGAACCTAGAAGTATGAGAACAGAAAGCCATTATAGAGCAGCTGTACAGAGAAATTAGCTCTGACACTCAAATATGAACTTCTTACTCTTACTTACTGCACTAGCTTCACGTGTGTGTGTGTGTGTGTGTGTGTGCGTGCGTGCGTGCGTGCGTGCGTGCGTGCGTGCGTGCGTGCGTGCGTGCGTGGGAGCGTGCGAAAGAGAGAAGAGAGAGAAACAAGCTGATAATAATAGTCTAGCTTGTCCCAGTTCCAAGGTCAGTTGATCCAGCTCCAATAATGTCTCATTTTCATTTTCCGCTTGCATTTGTTTGTTTACCACGAGACTATTTGAATTTCACGGTTGATGGGGCTAGCAAAAGCTTGCTTTGAGGAAGCATGATCACAATTTTGGTAGGAAGCTAAATTAGTTATTCAAGGGGCTGGTTTCAGGGCTAAACATTAAAGGGAGCTTCACACCCATATATAGTACATATAGTACCAGTTGCAGAAGAAGGAGGAAAGCCACTTGCAGTATTTGATTGCACAGTAGATCATCTAAGGGTACATTAGTGTTCAGTGTGTGTGTGTGTGTGTGTGTGTGTGTGTGTGTGTGTGTGTGTGTGTGTGTGTGTGTGTGTGTGTGTGTGTGTGTGTGCACTCGCGCATGCGTGAGACACACACACATGTAGGCTTTATTTTATGGGCTTTATTTGACATATTGCCCATAAAGGGGTTAACCCTTCCCCAGAAAAAAGGTTTCGAGTGAAGCTTTCAATATGTATCTAATACCCACATGTCATGTCTTCCATACAGCTCCATGTAGCTATCAGTAAGACATCAGCTAAGGTGGTGTTAGATTGCGCTGTGGTTGGAGAGAAAGCCATCAGTGCAGCTGGTAACATCACCATAGACGGAGTGGAGATCCTGGGACGGATGGTCAGGACCCGAGGACGACGGGACAACTCTGCTCCAGTCAGTATGAATTCTCACATAATGTACAGTATCACTGTATAAGTGTATATAGTGTTGTCAGTATGCTCAATTGTTTCGCCTTTGAACATAAGCATGATCCATTGAACGATACTGTTACAGTTTTGCTATCATCAACACTGCAATACGGAATTTTGACATTCTGTGCTGAACTTCATTGTGATATTTTATCAGAATTCCTCAATAATTGTCCTGCTCTCATGTTTGATCTACACTATTATATTGTGAATATTTTGCTGAACAGAAAGTAACTTGTTCAACTTGAGTCTTATTTAATGAAAACATAAAACAGTATGCAGGAAGTACAATTACACTCAATGAAGTGTGATATGAATGGCATTCATAGACATTCATATCACAGTGAATTGATGGAACAAAATAAAATTGCTATTTTTATGGATCGTCACGGAAGGCTTCAATTAACCCCACTAGTTTCTTAAGCAACAGGTCAATACTGAAAATGGGTCACAGGAGGTCTTTATCTTTTGGGTACCCACATGAAAGCTCTTTGTTTTAATGAGCCTGCGTCCTGAGGCTGGAATAAATTGGCAAAATCTGTAACTAGAAACTAAGATTGCCTTTCAAGGTTTGCAGGATTGGTCAGTTTTGAACAAAATGCATCAAATCATTGCACGGACATTCCCACTAGGCTGAGGATGAAATGCTGCTTGAACATGTTCTCATGGTGGCACTATAACAGGCAGATTTGCATTTTTACCTATAACTGCACCAATCTGTGTGAAACTGCATGCACACTCCCTAGATGCTAAGGAAAAACCTTTCACCTGCATTTTTCACATCCCCCTTTTATAGTGCCACCAGGAGGCCGCCTTTTGTAAAACACATTTAACTCCTTCAGATTCTGTCCAAAAATCATGCAAATCGGTACACAGTATCGCTCTATAGTCATATGATCAAGATGAATCTGTCCGGTATTTCATATTCCATCCTAACATTGGCTCCAAACGCAGAGTGCGATTTGAGGGAAACTTTGCACGGACATTCCTACTAGGCTGAGGAATAAATTGACGCTTTTCACATTGGCCTGTTATAGCACCACCAGCAGGTGGACTTTTGCAAAACACATTTTTGGAACAAAATGCCTCAAATCATGACTTTGAATGTCAAATGGCGTGAGAAGAAATGGCACCCTTTTCACATTGGCCCTATTATAGCGCCACCAGGAGGCCACAATAACCTACCTGGCCTGGTGGAGACCTGTGCACTTTGTCTAGTTTAACTCTGAAACCAACTTTCCTAAACGAAAGGATTATTATTTCACTGAAACAGCAACAGGGATGCACAGGAATAATTATAATAACCCAGCATTCCACAGACCATTGTAGAACCTCTTGCATGTGGAATTATGTTGTGTTACAGTACAGTACAGTACAGTACAGTACAGTACAGTACAGTACAGTACAGTACAGTACAGTACAGTACAGTACAGTACAGTAGTTGAAGTTTAATTATTTAATACCAAAATAAAACAGATTCAGTGTCAGTCAGTGTCTCAGTGGTGGGTTTCCATATTATTTAAGCCATGTACTGTACTTGACAATGATAACATGTTCAATGTAGGATACAGAGTTTAGGTTTCTAGCAATTGACTGTGTCTGGATTTCTGTATGGGTAGAAATGTAAATTAGCGGAAATGGCCTTTCCAGTCAGTTTAAGTCCTGTGTCAGCAAGGACCATTTTTCTTCTCCAATAATGCATCCCACTTAAACCCTGACTCTGAAGAGTCCAAATTTGAGAAATAAATTAGTAACTATAGTTAAAGAAACACTCCACCATAAAATCAAGTGTTTTTTTATTGGTAACTCGCTACATGTAATGGACCCTTACAGGTCAATTTGGTTACATACTGTATGTCGGCCTACACTCACAGTTAAATTATCCTCCTGTAAATTGTTATTGTATAGTTTGCTAACAGCCAGACTTTCTCTGATTATCTTCCAGCACATTTCTGCTGCTCATTTGTGCTGTTCATCAGCCAGACTGTCTCTATCCTTGCTTCTTATCAACATAGAAACACACATTTTATCTCAACATTACCAAATACCATGGCAGTTCCAATGCTTTTTCAATTCCACTGTTTAGTCTGCTTTAGTTATTTGCGCGTTTAAGTGTGCGTGCATATGGCTGTAAATGTGTGCCTATTTGTGGCTGAATACAGTACATGTCTGAGGGGTATACTGATGTGTGTGTGTGTGTGTGTGTGTGTGTGTGTGCGTGTGTGCGTGTGTGCGTGCGTGCGTGCGTGCGTGCGTGCGTGCGTGCGTGCGTGCGTGCGTGCGTGCGTGCACATTTGCAGTTCCAGCTCCAGATGTTTGACATCATCTGCAGCACATCGTGGTCCAGTAGAGACAAGTGTTGTGAACTTCCAGCACTGGTAAGAAATGGAATCTGCAAGTTGTTTAACATTATTAATATTAGAGCCAACTGTATCTTTAACATTAAGAACTAAATGTTTCTAATGTCAGAATAATGTCAACAATACATGAATGGCATGCCAAATGAAAAAATAAATGAATATTGGCCTTAATTAATAATTAATTTGTGCATTTTGGATGTGTATAATTATGCTATTCTGAAGTGTTTTGGGGAGTGCTCGTTTTGGTTCCCTCCATGTCCTGCATATGTTTGTTTTACAACAAATGGGTGACTTCACTTGAGATTTGAGAACAAGGCAGGTGCGCTGACAGCAAGGCCTTGAAGCTTGTGAGGTGAGCGAATGCCCGCACCTCCATTAACAGCCGATGGCCTTGCACGTCGACGTCGACTCCACAGGCCCGCCATCCGAGTTGGCATGCTATACGGTGGACGGAATCACGTGAAGCAACCCCTCCTCGCATTCTGAAATTCACAATGATTGATTGGGGCTATGGTTTTGAGTTTTACTGACTTCAGAATCTCGCACACGCACGCACGCACGCACGCACGCACGCACGCACGCACGCACGCACGCACGCACGCACGCACGCACGCACGCAGGCACGCACGCACGCACGCACGCACGCACGCACACACACACACACACACACACACACACACACACAGGCCTCCTACTGTACCAATCGTCTTGGCCAGTAGAGTCATGCAGGGCTGCATTTCACATTTAGATGCACTGTGTGCACAGTTAGGGTATGGTGGTGATGTATGCCGCGTCCTCTCAAATGAGCATAATAAAAGCATGAAAGCCAATACCACAACACCATTAATGGCTTATTCATGAGGGCTCCTTTATTTGCATATCTTTTTATGATATTATATATGAGCCAAGGAACATAGTGATAACTTTGTCTTTATGAGCTAACTGTGTATATCCTATAACTATAGTTACTAATATTTCTTTATAGATTTTGATTGTTATTACAAAACATACATTAACCACTTCAGAACTATCATATAAGTCGATAGTCAAAGTCGATAGTAAAAAAAGTCGATATTCAAAAAGTCGATAGTCAAAGGCGATAGTCAAAGGCGATAGTCAAAAAGTCGATAGTCAAAAAGTCGATAGTCAAAAAGTTGATAGTCAGAGTCGATAGTCAGAGTCGATAGTCAGAGTCGATAGTCAGAGTCGATAGACTATCGATAGTCAAAAAGTCGATAGTCAGTGTCGATAGTCAGTGTCGATAGTCAAAAAGGCGATAGTCAAAGGCGATAGTCAAAGGCGATAGTCAAAGGCGATAGTCAAAAAGGCGATAGTCAAAGGCGATAGTCAAAGGCGATAGTCAAAAAGTCGATAGTCAAAAAGTCGATAGTCAGAGTCGATAGTCAGAGTCGATATACTATCGATAGTCAAAAAGTCGACAGTCAGTGTCGACAGTCAGTGTCGATAGACTATCGATAGTCAAAAAGTTGATAGTCAGTGTCGATAGTCAAAAAGGCGATAGTCAAAGGCGAGAGTCAATGGCGATAGTCAAAGGTGATAGTCAAAGGCGATAGTCAAAAAGGCGATAGTCAAAAAGGCGATAGTCAAAGGCGATAGTCAAAGACGATAGTCAAAGGCGATAGTCAAAGGCGATAGTCAAAAAGTTGATAGTCAAAAAGTCGATAGTCAAAGGCGATAGTCAAAGGCGAAATGTGAGTATGTTTTCCACCACTGTGTGTTTCACGTTTTGTCCCTTTGCTGTGCATGTTTCTGTCTTTTATAGAGAGTTGAAGAAGAATGCCCTCCCATGCCTCATGCCTGTACCTGTTCCCAGGACAGCAAAGGACCAGCAGGACCCTCTGGACCCCCAGTAAGAACACCATTATCCATGTCATTCATTCATTGATTCTCTCTCCTGGACCAGTAGAAACACACTTTATATATGTCATTCGGTGTCGATGCGACGTGTTCTGAGCTAGAAGATTGGCTATTTTCGGCAGGCAGCATCGTATGACAAAGTATAAATCAGGCTGTATCCTTCTCCTGGAGACAGAGAGGTGCTTGCATTCTTCTCACGCAGCAGCAGGTAGAATAAAACCTGATATGGGCTTTAAAAAAAAATGAGAACAAATAAATGAGCTCATTCCTCTCGTTGTCTTCACTGCCTCTCTCCAGCCTCTATCCAGCCCTAGTGCCTTTTCCTTTTTGTCCTTGATTATTTATTCCCTTCCACTCTCCTGTACTGCTGTTATGAAGTCTTTTCCCATATCCCCCCCTCTCTTCTCTCTCTTCTCTCTCACCATCTCTCTCTGCTGGGCTACTGAGGTCCAGGAGTGTGAATCAACAGTGGTGTGTTTGGAAAAAGTAATTATGTGGAGATTCCATTTATCACAGCCGATTACAATTCCCTCTTCTCTTCTCTGGCTGGCTGGCCAGATCCACTTACACATCCGTAGACCACAAGCTTTAACCTCTTTGCCCCTTTCTGATTTTTATCTGTCTCTTACTCTCAAAATCTCTCGTTTCATTCTGGTACCAGAGTTCTGCAGTGCAGACAAGAGTGTTCCTCTTTCTGTGTGATTTTGTCATTGTCTTTTGTCTGTCTTCCCCTTCTCGCCTCACCATCTAGCCTGCAAGTATCAGTGTATCTGCAGTGTCACACATCCGCTTTTCTGTCATTCCCTCTTTCCTCCTCTTTTTCCCATTTCTCTCTAACTCTTGCATGCCTGAAGCATATGGACACAGCTCTTCTCTTGTCTCTCTCCTTTTACATCTCTTTATGCCATTGTCTGCCTCTCTGCCGCTTTCCCCCCTTCCCTGTTTATGTGTGTTTTATTTTCCTTACATCTTTCAGAAGAGCAGACATGTGGATCTTTCTGTCTTCTGTAGATAATCTCTGTCTGCCCCCAGAAGGTCTCTGGCTCAGGCAGTAAATGGGGTTTGGATGACATTATAACTATAACAGATGGATGTTGATGAATGGTTCATGTAGATATGATAACCAACCGCTGTCAAGCTGCTACCGAGTATGTATCCATTTGTGTATGTGTATGTGTGTTTGTGGGAGGGTTAACGCATCCCCTTAGGGAAGCTAAGAAAAACAAAAATGATATCAACGTCACTGGCCTTTGCTGAAATTTGAATGCGATGGGGAGTTAAAGGTTGGCTCGCTTAAAATGCGTAATGTAACTTTTGCTCTTTGAATCACATTTCTGATTTCTCCTTTTCTTTGTGTTAATATTTCTGTCTCTGCGTGGCGCTTATCAGAAAAGGCACCTGGAGAAATGAATTCCTCCATTGGGGTTAGTTAGATGTTATCACATCTGAATGTCCCTGCCCTATAGTTGCCTTTTTCCACACTCATTGTCATTTTCCACTCCTTCAACATCTTCTTGATATTCTCTGTCCTAATGTTCCACTCTCCTCCTCGTTCTCTTTTGCCAGATTTATACTTAGTTGTGGACCAGTGTCACATACCCAAAATAGCCTACAAGCAATAATCTACAAGCTCACAATGTATCACATTGCATTGCATATGCATATGCATTGTTAGCTTGTAGATTGTATTTCCGATAGTATAAATCAGGCTTTTCTTTGCTACATATTGGTTCTGCTCTACCTCCCCCACACCCTTCCTGCCACCATCCCTCCTATCCCCTGTGGCCATATAGGAACTACCTGGCCACCCTCTCGGCCCCTGGGGCGGCCTATTAAAGCAAACACAGGAAGAGGATGTAGTATCACAGATGGTTTGATGACTAGCATATGTGTGCGGCCTGGCCGCTGTGAAACCCTGGGGCTAGTAGGGTCAACTGAAGGTTTAAAACTCTCAGGGTCCTCTCTGCAACAAGTGTACTTGCAGATGCAGTCAAATTGATCGGTAAGCTGCAGAACAGATCATAAAAGGCCACCATGAATCATGCAAAAATACAGAATGAAATGCTTTGGATGTTATTAAATGTTTGAAGGGTTTACCTTTATTGAAACAGACAGAGGTGCTGACCCCGGGGCGCCCGCTGGCCTAGCGGTCCAGGCGCATGCCACATATAGGCTCTGTCCTGACAGCGTGTTGCGTATTCTAGTCCTGTTCATGACGACCTTTGCTGCGTGTCCCACCCCATCTCTCTCTCCCTCTTTCCTGTCCACCTTCACTTCAACTATAGAGGCAGAATAGCCAAAAAACTATAAATAGAAGTGCTGACCCAGAGACAGGGGTCGACACTAAATGCTACAATATTGTTCACGTTCCTTAGATGCAAACTGTGCACTTTTTTGTGTTTTGTAACATCGCCTGTCTAGTTTCAGCTGTGGTTTTGATTTTTTTTCCAGGGTGGTCCCGGCATCAGGGGAGCCAGAGGAGACAGGGGAGAGTCTGGGGTGACGGTCAGTAAAATAAAGTTACTTCATATTCTGTTGTCACTATCTTATGCCATCAAGTTCCGGGGGAAAAAATGCTAATTTTCAAATATACTGAGTCGTCTAGTATCCATCCATACACAATACACATCATTTTGTTATCTTCCATTTATGGGTCCATTTGTACACTTGAAGTTCAACTCATGCTTGTATAGTTGCGAACGCAGTGAGCATTTACTATGAGACCCAGCAGATCATGTCTGTGTGTCTGTGTGTGTGTCACGCTGTAACACCACCCGCCCTAGCCTGGATCCAGCCCAAAGATCCCGCCCACTCTCTGAGTAAGAAAGCTACAGTCTGATAATCAGGCTACACCCGCCCACCACCAGAGGGCGCAGCTGTATCACACACAAAAACACACACACACATGCACGCACACACACACACACACACACACACACACACACACACACACACACACATAAACAACTTAACTTTAAAAAAAAACTTAACTTAAAAAAAACTTAAAAAGAAAAAACTTAAAAAAAAACTTCAAAAGAAAATCTTAAAAAAAATCTTAAAAAAACAAAAAAAATAGAACTTAAAAAAATCTTAAAAAAAACTTAAAAAGAAAAAACTTAAAAAAAAAAACTTAAAAAGAAAATCTTAAAAAAAATCTTAAAAAAACAAAAAAATAGAACTTAAAAAAGTACGTAATTTGTTGTTATTGCAATTTACGAGCTGCGTTCGCTTCCCGCGTTCGCGCGTCTTACTTGTATAGTAGTATAGTATAGTATAGTATAGTATAGTATAGTATAGTATAGTATAGTATAGTATAGTATAGGGAGTGAATTCAGACACATAATTAACGCTTAGTTTTTTTACTATTTTGCTAAACATTTTTGAATAGTTAAAATGGCCAGTCTACAAGCTCACAACGTGTCAATGTAGATCGGCTAGTTGAACTATTCAAAAATGTTTTTCAAAATAGTAAAAAAAGGCAAAGAAGTTTAGGGATAAGGGTTTTAGCGGTGACGAAAATGGAGTCCTAGGTGCGCTAGCGGTCCATGCCTTAGATCAGGGCTGCCAAGTTTCAGAAAATGCCAAGAGTGAGACCTTAGTGTCTTAATGCGTTTGGGCCAAAAAATTGGCCTTTTTTAATGTCGATTTGGCCTTTTTTAACATTGATTTAGACTCTAAATCAATGTTAAAAAAGGCCAATTTTAGAGGAATACAGACATCCCACCCTAGAGTGGTGCAACTCCGTGTGGGGGTCCCCGGGGGGGGGGGGTTTCAGACCCACAGGATAGAGCCCAGGGTGCCGGGCCGGTTCCTGCGAGCCGCCCCACGTCCGAAACGGTAGAGAAATGACCCACTACTGTACTGTACTGTACTGTACTGTACTGTACTGTACTGTACTGTACTGTACTGTACTGTACTGTACTGTACTGTACTGTACTGTACTGTACTGGCACACCCGAAATCATCATATATACAGTTAATATGTGCATGTGTGTTTGTGTTTGCGTTTGGTTGCGCACAGGTGGTGAAAAACAACCACGCTGTTTTCGTGCTCAGACCCAGCCAGCCAGCCAGCCAGCAAGCCACACACATAGTGCTCAGACCCAGCCAGCCAGCCAGCAAGCCACACACATAGTGCTCAGACCCAGCCAGCCAGCCAGCAAGCCACACACATAGTGCTCAGACCCAGCCAGCCAGCAATCCACACACATAGTGCTCAGACCCAGCCAGCCACACACATAGCTCTGTAAGGGAGTGGTTGCACCACTCAAAAAATCTTCAAAAAACTGAAGAGGCTACTGGAGATTGGAGAACCTGATTTGGACATGATCTGATGCAGGACAATGTCACTATGACAGAAAGAGAAGATGGGTCCGGCCACATTCATTCACCCCATAATCTCAGTGGAAATTGGGGAATATGTTGTGAAATAAAAAGTCAGAAAACTGGAATTTGGGAAAATGCATTATTTTTAATTTCCCCATGCCCACGGTGGTCTCTCTCTCTCTCTCCTCTCTCTCTCTCTCTCTCTCTCTCTCCCCCTCTCTGAACAGAACTATAACGACAAGTTGCGATGCGGCCCCTCCCCCTTCACACACACACACACACACACACACGACACGCCACGCCACACACCAGTATAGAAGAGAGATAGTCACTTGTGACTTACTTAATGTTGTAACTTGTGGAGGCTATATTGTCTTCCATGAAAAATATTTCGATGCGATGTTAAACTCTGCATGGCTCATTTCCATGCGTCACAGTCAGGGACCCTGCTGACGATTTGGTGGTCCACTGCCTGGTTAGTAGTTACCCTTCTACTGCATATAACAGCGCTGCATGATCTCCTGCAGATCGGCTATTTTGCCGTTTGTGAGGACGCACACATGGGCGCGCGTTATTACGCGGCGGAGCCGCGGAGAAAATTGTTATTATGATAGCCGGCTTGGCTTTTTTGGCACATTTTATGCCCCCCTCGGCGTGCGTATTGTGCGTGCGTGAGAAATGAGAGGTGTGGCGTGGTGCGTGGTAAAAGGTCAAATTGCGTGACTCTCACTCTCAAAGCGTGAGACTTGGCAGCCCTGCCTTAGATAGTTTTAGTCGACTAAATATCATACATTTTTAGTCGAAATGTGTTGTTGGCAGGCCTTTATGGTGTCGTAATGCCGGATTTTACACTTGGTTGCATGCTGAAAATAGAAGATCTACAAACTCACAACACATCGTTTTCAGAGCGGAGCGCAACACCCGAGCGTCTTTTAGTTCTACTGGATCTCTTCTCCAATCTACACTAGTCCCTCCCTAACATTGTAGTCTAGTTTCTATTTGTTGACGAAATTTGTCAGATACTAGAGCGGTGCCCTTGGGGCCTCTACAGCGGTGCCCGTTGGGCGCTGGCCTACTTGGAACGATGCAAGTTGGAAATGCATGCCCCACCCAGATATTATGTCTGTGTCCCTTTTATGCCTATATATGGAGTTCTTTGTCAGGCATGCCCAAATATGGAGTCTATGCAGACGTCAGAACAGGCCATCTGGGCAGGGGCACTGTCCAGAGCCCGGGCAGAGGCCTTTTTGGGGCAGTTCTGGACAGCTGTGGGTCCGACCGACTCGACACTGGGCACAGCACCCTCTGTGGTGGAGTGGAACGTGTGTGTCGAATTTGAAGTCGGTGGGGCGAATGGTTCTCGAGTTACGTGTATTACACACAGACAGACAGACAGACAGACAGACAGACACACAGACACACAGACACACAGACACACAGACAAAGACTTGGTGCATATTATTTAGTCTTAGTTTTTGTCATATACTGTAGGTTAGTTTTTATTTAGTTTTGTCAGAGAAAAAAAGATAGTCGACAAACATTTTTCGTCGTAGTTTTAGCAGACGAAATCAACACTGTATGGGGGTCCCTGGCACGATTTATTTTCAGATGGGGGTCCGCGGCCAAAATT
This sequence comes from Electrona antarctica, assembly GCF_951216825.1. NCBI lineage: Eukaryota > Metazoa > Chordata > Actinopteri > Myctophiformes > Myctophidae > Electrona > Electrona antarctica. The sequence continues at coordinate 28,358,684 of NC_136811.1, read as the reverse complement.
AATATATTAATTCCGGGGTCCTTCACATTAAAAGGTTTGAGTAAAGTACAGACATGGACGGGCCCACCCAGAACTTGGAATTCACCAGAATTTGGTGTAATCCCTCCCGCCCCCCACACCTCCATTGAAACAATGAGAGTGTGTAAATATACACCATGTGTGTGAAGGATATAGTTCTGTTGCTTTTGGAGTGTGGCACAGTTCTCTCTCTTACAGGGGTGAAGCATGGCACACACTCTATTTAACCTATACAGTAAAATACACAGTGTTCATTTAACTCTGACAATAATAATGTACCCTTGTCCCTTATATCGTTGCTGTCATGTGTAAGCCTCTGGACCTATGTCCAATTTTGCTACAATTGTCACTACATTTGTGCGACACTCTTGTATGATATATAAGGGCATAAATTAACAGCAAAACATAGAAAGTTCATATATGGAGATTTCTGCCCGACTACAACAATATTAACACTCCAGATTTTACCTGCGTACTCACACATGCGCATGCACGAGCACACACGTACGTACGCACACACACACACACACGCACACGCACGAGCGCGCGCGCACGCACGCATGCGCAATTTCATGGTTACTTTAGCTCACGTCTAATCATAGCTTCTGTAATTAGGCCAGTTCTACTTCCTTTGGACAGTTGGTGCTCATTAAGTTGTATGTCAGAACTACTACAGGGTTCCCTCTCATGTGTTTCTATTACTAAGATTAACCTTTGAATACTGTACTTTCTGTCAACAGGGCATCAGATTTCAATTCTTCCATTACCCAGAACGACTTATAATAAGCAAGGCAAACACATACATCAGATACAGAGACAGTGTATATGCCTCAGTAAACTAGGATTACAGGTAAACCAAGAACCTATCATTCTATCAGTCTAAAGTCTAAACAATATAAATAATATAAAACAATTACAATCTGTACATTGAAACAATAGGATACCAGGTAAATAATGAAACTAGCGTCCATCTAAATATCATGTTATCTAAACTACATTTTAACCTTTGCATAAGTCTGTATGGTCGTCAAGACTACATGTAGGTCAAGTGTTACGGGCTACAGTATGTACATTTCACTACCATTGGATCCATGTATTCAATTTTGTATGCCTCGCTATGCTTTCTTTTTATTTGGGAAAGACATCAAGCAGTAAAGCAATAAAGCAGAGCAGGGATGAAGGTTACCGTGGCTATATTACCGCTGGTGAAACAATAAAACGTGCAGTGTACATGATTGGAAGCACTCACTTCTGCCTCTTGCTGCTTTGCATCTTCAACACATACACATTGATCCAATGAACCATGAAGACACTGGCATAACCTGATTATAGATGAATTGACACATGCCTAACTCCATTTCCTGGACTAGACATGAGTGTGGAAACAGTGAATACAAATGACTAAACCGCAAGCATGATGTAATAAGGGGCACCTGTGTTTAACTTCCTGCAAATTGCTTGTGATGATAAAGTGGGCTGCCAAAGGCAAAGGTGCTGTTTCGATAGTTGGCTGTGGCTCTAAAACAAAACTATAAGATATGATTTAACAAGACAGCTAGGGGAGGGTAACATCTTGCATGTCTATGTTTTGTTATTGTGCTTGACATTGCTTGCAGTTTGAATTAGATATCTAATGATAAAGAAAACATCTTCACTGTCATTTATACATCTCATTATAATACCTTTAGATGCAACTTGTCCCTCCCAGTGCCCTGCAGCTCAGCATAAGCAGTGGTGGCTGGTCTGAAACATGAACATGAAATCTGTACATTTCTTTTACCTAATTCGACCCAGATGTGGTTTACTTTTCTTCTGTAAACCAGGAAAGAAAAGGGTAGCTGCCGAGTCAAACAGAGTTAAGCATCAGAGTCGTTCTGTATGATGGCTCTGTTGGACTTAGACTCATCACTACTGCAATGAGCATTACCACAGAACAGTACTGCACACATGGTTGCATGCAGCATTATGCTGCATGCAATGTGTTCCTCTTCACATAGTCTTTGGAAACACCACAATTTTAACCACAATTTTATCCTGTCATGAGCGAGATCCCCAAAAGATCATTTATCAGGTTCAACTTTATAATGTTCCAGTTTTGTCTGCTACTCTGCTCATCTTTATTTTTGTTTCATTACTTCCAATTTAACTACTGTATCCTGCTGATTGGATACAATTGATATCCTGATCTGAAAATGCATTTTCTGTTTACTAAAGAGCTGGAGAGCTGTTACTGAACAAACAATCTATCGCAATTTAACACTTATATTTTAACAAAAGGAATATCTCTTAGACCCCTTTTAAGCCTGGTGGCTTGTCAGGAATTTGTGTAATATCTATGAACTGATGGGCATTATTTATTAACCATCTCAAAAGTAGAATTAACATTTGTTGTTGTCCTTGCAGGGACCACAAGGCCCAGTAGCAGAGAGTGGCCCTCCAGGACCCCAAGGCCCCCCTGGACCACAGGGACCCAGTGGGATAACTATTCAAGGATCCCCGGTAGGAGATTGCATGCATGTGTGCGTGCACGCTTGAATGCGTTCGTGCTCGCAAGAGGGTATACAAAGCAGTAGTTAGTAGCAGTTAGACATACCTCAGTAGTCAGTACAGTACCATTTGTTTCCCTCATGTTTTTATTTTGTGAGATAACAAAGGGCATTTGGGTTAGGAGTGTAGCTGGAGACTGAGTTTTGGGGTCTTTGCCAAAATAAACCGACAATTAATGATGAATCCGTTCAATCCAGTTCCAGACACTTGTAGGACTTTTGCCAAGCCACAGTAAAGTTGTTCTAGGGGCCTGTAATGGCCTAACATTCCCATGAATACATACCATTTCTCGTGCCTTGTTTTCCCTGTTCATTGATACTCATCTTTATAGTCAAAGCTCCATTTGAATTATAATGTCATTGTCATATTGTTTTTTTTCTTCCTCAGGGTGTTTCTGGAGAGAAAGGGGAGAGAGGAGAGGCTGGTATACCAGGGCCTATGGTGAGATAATGTAGTGTATGCCCTGAATTCTGTGTATAAACGCACGCACGCACGCACGCACGCACGCACGCACGCACGCACGCACGCACGCACGCACGCACGCGCACACTGTGGTTGATGTACGAGTCAAAGAATGTTTGTCTTCAGAGTGATCTTGAAGTGTCAGAAAGGCAGTAATAAGATGCAGAGGAGTCCTTCTGTAAATATATATTCTTAAATGCAGTGCCTTGTGTCATGAAGATGAATGGCGTGCGTGCGTGCGTGCGTGCGTGCGTGCGTGCGTGCGTGCGTGCGTCCGTCCGTCCGTCCAGAACCAGTTTAAATGAAAACATAAGTTATTTACTTGTTCTAATGAGGCCCTCAGGTGTCAAAGGAGATCAATGTGCAGGGGTGAAGGCGCTTCCACACACTCACTGCAGCAGCAGCAAAACATAAATAAATAAAACTCGACCTTTCCTGGTTTGGCCTATTCAGACTTCACCTCTGAACTACTAGCATAGCCAGACATATTGTGATAGGGGCAAGGGGGGCCTTGTATCCTTGTTGTCTTGTGATAGGGGCAAGGGGGGCCTTGTATCCTTGTTGTCTTGTGATAGGGGCAAGGGGGGCCTTGTATCCTTGTTGTCTTGTGATAGGGGCAAGGGGGGCCTTGTATCCTTGTTGTCTATCTACTGGAAGCGGTGTCTACTGTTTTCATTTTAAATGTACTGTAGAACTTCTAACCACTCCATTCTGTCCTTCAGTAAACATATATCTAAAATCAAGTTTTTTAAAGACATTATATGTCAACACTTTCAGAATAAAACCTGAATATCAAGTTAACACTGAGCCTGATTTGAACACTTATGGTATAACCCAGTGGCTCCCAAACCTTTTCACATCAAGGACCCCCAAATTGACACTCATCAGCCTGCGGACCCCCATTTTATTTAACCTTTATTTAACCAGTAAAAAACACATGTGTGAACTGGCCAAGAGGCAGAAACAAAATTACACTTCAATGCTACATAGTACATGTCAAATTTCACAACAGCCAAATAATACATCCATGACATACCTCAAGAAACCTATACAAAGTATACAACAATCTCCAACAATGGTAAACTAACAATGACCGGGAAGAAATTGTGCACAGTGTATACACAATGTACATATTAAAACAGGAAAAAAATATAATATAAATATAAGGGCCTATTTGAACAGATATTATGCCAGGGACCCCCATAAGAGAATGTTTTTTACAGCTCTAGCAGTGATTCCCAACCTGTTTTATATCAAGGGCCCCTGGTTTGACCTGAATTAGGCTACGGTCCCCTATTTAATGGCATTTCTATCTCTGGGACCAACCCACACTCCAACCAACCCACACTCACAAAAAGCCATATTTCAACTTGTTATTTGGCAACCCGCCCGACTGATACACAGAGCCAGTAGCCCAAGAAAGACACTTGACCCACATTTTTCAAATAGGCCTCATGGCCTACACTGGCACGTTTTATGGCCTATTACTCTTGAACAATACAATTGAAATTCCCCACACTGTATAGGCCGCAACGTCCATGTAGATATTACAAACTAGGTGTCACGTATGTCAAGGCAGGTGTCAGATACATCATTGACACACGCACGCACGCACGCACGCACGCACGCACGCACGCACGCACGCACGCACGCACGCACACACACACACACACTATGTGGTGACGTTGCTCTCCATTGGCCAGCAGCGCGGGCGTCTACCTTTTATATATGTCTATATGCACGCACACACACACACACACACACACACACACACACACACACACACACACACACACACACACACACACACACACACACACACACACACATACACTCACTGACTCGCATGCACGCACAAACACACAGTAGCCTAATGGAATCGTTGAGATGTGAATACTCATTACCCATCTTTTCATTATTGAGCAGTGAACCAATGAGAAAGGTAATGCTGAGTTAATTTAATGGAGTTTTATTGCGATCGTTGGACAACAGAGAGAGACAGGGAGGAAATGTGATAATAATTCTACCTGTGGTTTTTGTGCTCCATTTCCGTAATATAACTTTTGAAATCATATCTTCTATGTTATTTGTAAAGATGCTACTCCAACTCCATGCAGTAGTATTCTCTCAACATGAATTCTGTAACGTTGTCATCATGTTAACACCATGGAGGCCCAGGGCGGAGATCTCCGTCAAGTTCAAGTCCATGGTCAAGTGCCCAAGGCGGAGATTGATAAATAGGACGGAGATTAATGATATCAAAACCGATCGCATCGCTCCACAGCCTAGGAACGCTTGGTGCCCAATCCTCGGTGTTGCACAACAGTGACACGTCATCGAAAATGTTCCCTGCCTTGTAACGATCAGATATTTCTATCACTGCTACTATTATTTAAATCACGGGTTGTGAATGATCTCCTCTTAGGACACAATTTGATAAAGTGGAATGTAATGAAATAGCCTAAATAAGCAGCAGTAAACAGTCAGAAACAAAGCTCACGTTAACCTTTTATCTAATCAAGTCAAGAAATCAACATTACAGTTATAGAGACAGGTTAAACAGCGAGTTGAATGATGAATGAATGAACCGAGTGTCCGTGTCTCACGCACGCACGCGCTTTATTGTTTTGTATAGTTCCGTGGTTGTTTCCAAACAAAGTGACAGAGTCTGTTTCTCCAGCGTTCCCTCCCGAACATAACACTCCCTCCAACGGAAAGTAGAAGTAGTAAAGTAATAAAGTAAATAGTAAGTCCCCGTAGCGAACGTAATCCAGCTGAATCCACTCCAAAGGAAGAACAAAACCTCGGATCCTCGCGGGACGATGAAATAAATAAATAAATAAAAGACGAACGATCTCACCAGGTTGCAGAATGTCTCGAGCCTCTTCCAACTGTGAGCGTAATCGTTCTTGTAGCTATAGCTTGGTAAAGAGATGTTTAGCGAACAAACATATCCAGGTCCCTCGTAGACTCCCTGTTTGTCTGTACGTCTCTCTCTCAGGTCTCTCTGGCAGGCCGGTAACCTCCGCCTGCTATATGGGTGTCAGTCCAACTCCAGACCCGTGTCAATCAAATTATATCAAATCATAAACATAGTCTTTTAAACCCCCCAAATAATAACAAAATCACAACATAGACAGCACAGAATATATAGGACCTTACCCTTGACAGATGGCGTTAATTAGAAATATTAAATAATACAACATACACTTTTAAATGTTGATATTAAAATAAATCATATATAACTTGTGTGGCAGTTGCTACAGCCTGTTTAGCTGACGAAAACGAAAATCTTAAAACGTTCATAACTCGCGATCTAAATCATCCCGTCTAATTCTGAAAAAAGATCCTGTGTTAGACGGCACTGAAGCATGAGGTCAGTCCGCTGCCCCCCCAGGTTGGCAGAGAAAGTGTAGCGCCCAGGATATTAGATCATTGACAGTTATTAACGTTTTAAGATTTTCGATCTCGTCGGCTAAAATGGGGGGTAACATTTTCGATGACGTCCCACCGAAAAATAACTTTGAATGTTGCGCAACAGACGCTCCCAGCCTGTGGAGGGATGCGATCGGTTTTGATATCAATAATCTCCGTCCTTTTGATCAATCTCCATCCTGAGTGCTCGGCGTTACTAATTGATAGGGCGAAGAACTCCGTCCTTGCCGCTCAGGGTGTTAACTAGGCTATGAAAATCTTTGACGGCGCTTATTATACGTCGTCAAAAGTGGATTGAGCAAATCATATAATTGACTCATTGGGAGATCTAAATGTCAGAGGTCCTTTGACAAATGACAGTGGGCTACAGTTCTTGAGTGATTCCCACGTTTTGTGTCAAACGTCAGCACAGAACTGCCAAAACTGTGAGAAATAGCTAATGCTGAGCGCTTTAATGCCAGCCAACACTGTCGTCTGCCAGGTATTCTAGGCCGGCCACTGGGTATTTCCCCTCAAAGTTAATTGACATCACCTTCTTCACCCAATCGCTCTCCTCCTGTCTCACTACTATGTGTCCATACCATCGCAGTCTGCCTCTCCTCACCACATCCACTATGGCCTCCACTCCCATTCTCTGTCTCAGCTCTAGTCTTCAGTTCTGCACTGGTCTTTCTCTCCTTCCGTGACACACTGCACATCCATCTGATCATCCACATCTCTGCTCTGTTCAGCTTCTCTTCATACTCCACCCTCAGGGCCCATGTCTCACTTCCATACGTCATGCATTTCAACTTCAGAGATGGGACCTTGGATGTTAGAAATGGCATGTGTTCCCTGAACTTCTTCCATCCACTTCTCACCCTTGTGGCGAATACGACACCAGGCATATTATGGAATGTGTCTGAAATGGCAAATTATGTTTTGCTGATTAACAAAATACATAAAAATAATAATAAGATTGGAATTGGTTGATCTTGAGGGGGGAAATTGGGGATCGTAATTGGGAACAGGAACAGTGGCAACGCAAAAACATGTATTGGATGACTTAATTGCCACAATGACTAAATTGAAGAAAACAAGGTTACAACAAATTGGCTACTCAAAAAAAGAGACCATGCTAATATTGTCAGTAGCATGTCTCACAAGCTTGTTTTATTTTGAACGCATCTTCTATTGACCTTTTTCTTAGTCTTTGCGTTTTTGTGTGCATAAGTTCCTCTTTCTCTTGCTGTGTTGCCAGTTTTGCAAGAGAAGTGACCAGGTCTATGAAAACAACCACAAATGAAAATAGCTGATCTACAAGCTCACAGCGACACATTGTTAGGTTGTATATCTGTTATTTAAAAACACATTGAGAATAAATCGAAATATTTTGAATCTTTTTTAAACATTTTAATAAAAAAGGCACAAAATATGTTCAGATGGATGTCCATGGACAATTTCATATTAATCTGGGGTTCCTTGATGTGAAGAAATATGGAAGCAAGCCCAAATAAGCAGCTACTGTACACTTTAGAATCAAGCCCCAAAAAAAGATCAACCAGCAACTACCAATAATTTATTTGCAAGTGACTTTACAGAAAAAAACAAGTCAAAGGTTGCTTATAATAAGCAGACATGGCAACGTGGCCTGAAGGAAGCAAAGCACACACACAAGGAGCCCCAGTACCTTGGCGGGGAAAAACGTGGATACAGTATATAAGAGTGAGGAAGTTGACAACCTTGTGTCTCATGAGAAGAGAGAAACCAGACACATGGAGTGAGCCCCTTGTTGCACCACTATCATGCTGCACAGCATTGTCCTATTAATAAAAGCTGCAGCCTTGTGCTGCACTGTTAACAAGTAATAATGTGTTTTGTCAGTAGGGGAATGTGTTTCCGTGCGTGCGTGCGTGCGTGCGTGCGTGCGTGCGTGCGTGCGTACTTGCGTGCGTGCATGCGTGCGTGCATGCGTTCGTGCACATGCGCAACTGCATGCACGTGTTTGCGTGCATGCCAACAGGTGCGTGCGTGCGTGCGTGCGTGCGTGCGTGCGTGCGTGCGTGCGTGCGTGCGTGCGTGCGTACTGGCTCGGTAGGAAATATTGCAGCTTCCAGGGCCCTGCTGTAATATACAGCACACCACAGACAATATCTCAAACCTAAAAGATCCATTACCATCACTCTCTCCCTACTTTAAATCATTCCTCCCCCTCCCTCCCTTTCTCTTTCTTTCCCTCCCTCTCTCTTTCTCTCTGTTCCTCTTTCTTTCTCTCTATTCCTCTCTCTTTCTCTCTGTTCCTCTCTCTTTCTCTCTATTCCTCTCTCTTTCTCTCTGTTCCTCTCTCTTTCTCTCTATTCCTCTCTCTTTCTCTCTGTTCCTCTTTCTTTCTCTCCGTTCCTCTCTCTTTCTTTCCCTCCCTCTCTCTTTCTCTCCGTTCCTCTCTCTTTCTCTCCGTTCCTCTCTCTTTCTATCTCTTCCCCTTCCTCTTGTTCTCTCTCTCTGTCTCTGTAGTAAATACAATGTAACCTTGTCATCAGCAGTCCCCTCTCTCTGTTTTAGTCTGACAGTGAATAATGCATCAACAGCAGCTGCAATGAATAGCAAAATATGCGTGCGTGTATATGTGCGTACTGTATGTCCGTTACCGTACAATGTTTCTGTCCTTACAGTAGTGTGTGTGCGTGCGTGTGTGTGTGCGTGCGTGCGTGTGTGCGTGCGTGCGTGCGTGCGTGCGTGCGTGCGTGCGTTAAGTGGCTAAGTAAGGAATGATTTAAACTTTGTCTCTTCCCAGATTTCACACAGATGTATGAAGTAGTCGCTCTTACCCTTTATCTCCACCACTGACACCTACAGCTGTGTGTGTGTGTGTGTGTGTGTGTGTGTGTGTGTGTGTGTGTGTGTGTGTGCGTGTGCGTGTGCGTGTGCGTGTGGACGGAATGTAAATTACATTAATGTGCTCACTGCCTCTCGCAATGGACTTACAAAGTGACAATCGGGCAGCAGAAACTCAACATTTACATTTAAAATAGCAATACTTTGATTGATCCTGTGATACAAACATAATTTACACAAGTTATTGAAGATTACACAGAACATTGAATGACAGCAATCTGTTCAGAATTACATGTGGGAATGTATACTATATCAGCTGGGTCATGCACATATTGAAATGCTATAACATTGTAACGTTTGTTCTACAGTGGTGATAGCGGCATTAGTTTTCAATGTCTTCATATAGCCAGTCTACTCTGGTTGCACTGAAATGATGTCCTTTATTATATCCCTTCCCCCATTGTCCAGTCCCTTTTCATACTTAAACACAACCCCAAAACATTGTCATCACATTCCCCAGACAGAGAGAAGGATGAAGAGAGGTAGGGCAATAAGCCTCCTGGCAGAGATTTGCATTATACAACTGACTGAGTGCTGCTTGCTAGTGTTGGCTCCTCTCCTTTCCTCTTGTTAGAGACCCCTACAGACCTTAACTGCCCTACTTTATGGGTCCTCCACTCACATTGAAGTAGATATAAATCACATTAACACATTCACTATCATTATACTTTGGATAGACAGCCCAGTGCCCACTGCAGATGAGTGGATGTGAATGCAATAACGGGGTGACCTGTGGGAACGAGGTTATATAAGCCTTCATATTGCTTTATATGATGTCTCATATCAACAATTATAAGGCATTGGAAGTTTTATTATAATACTTATAATAACGTCAGGTCTCACAGTTTCTCATAATTGCTTTACACAGGTTAAAGTATCATGAACATCATGGTGCTTTTAGTGATTAATGAATGGAGAGTGTGGTTATGGTACAGTACTGCCATAAGATTTGACTGGCAGCATGCAAACAAAAGACAAAAACACAATCTCTCTCGCCCTTCCTTAGGCTGGCAGTGGTTTAGTGTAGAGGGAAAAAGAGCAGACCAAGTACAGAGCCTGAGTTTACTAAGTATTGAGAGTTTAAAATCTCTCTCAGCTAAGGGGGTCCTTGTTGTGAAAATATATACTATATGCAGCTGCTACTTTGACATGCTTAAATTATCTGCTTTATTGTGTATATATGGTCCATGGGACATCCACCTTGTCTTTATTGTGTATATATGGTCCATGGGACATCCACCTTGTCTTTGTGTATATATGGTCCATGGGACATCCACCTTGTCTTTATTGTGTATATATGGTCCATCCACCTTGTCTTTATTGTGTATATATGGTCTGTGCCTTTCTCAGGGTGTTCCTGGGGGTTCGGGCACGGCGGGGAGAGACGGGCCACCGGGAACGAGGGTAAGATTCACCACACAGAAAGATAAATATACTAAGTATATTAAGTATTATTACTTTTAAGTAATTCATAATTATTACATAGTATAAGCAGAGTTAAAGTGTTGTGACATAGATCTAATATAGTTCATATATAATATAGTTATTTATGTATACCTGCTGCAAACTCTTACACACATGGTGAAAAAAGACATCATTATGTTCCTGTTTTGTTGTTGGGTTTGGTATGGTTAAAGTTAGGGTAAGGAATTGGGAAGGGCGTTGTCACGGTAGCAGAGTGACTGAACCCAAAATGCAGAAGCACAAGCAAAGTAGTTTCAAAAACTGTTTTATTAAATCAGAAAGGCAGCTTAGCTTACAATCAAAAATGGGAAAGCAAGCATTAACTCAGGGAAGCCCAAAAGTCCAAACTGTTCAAAAGTACAAATCAAAAAGGCAAAACTAAACAAGACTAAATCCAAAACTAAACAAGGCACAAGGCACAGGAAGTCCAGAAAAATGCAAAACCTTAAAGGAACGAGGATTTCCAGGTACAGAAGAACACAGGAACACCAAGATGAGCACCGGACAATGATTTATGTACTGACAGTTTGTGTGTGCAATGAGACCAGTATTTATAGGAAGCAGGTTAATGGCAAAGGGTTCACAGGTGGGTTGATGAGGGAGTTGGAGACAGGTGAGAGAATGGGACTGCAGTGTGGAAAGGAAAGTGGGAGTGGCCAGGGCTGACATGGTCTGTGGAGAGACAGATCATGACAGTACCCCCCCCTCAAGGGACGGATACCAGACGTCCCACAACATTGCGAGGGACGAGCAGGGCGGGTGGAGGGGGCCTGGAGGAGGGAACCTGGGGCAAAGGACCAGAGCAAAGGGGATCTTCAGGGGGGCGGCCAGGACGACGGCCAGAGGCAGGGCTGGTGACTTCAGGGGGACGTCCAGGAGGATGGGATGAGTCAGCAGATGTGTCATCTGGGGGCCGGCACGGTGGCCGAGACGAGGCTGTGACGTCATCCGGAGGGCGGCCGGAAGGCTGAGACGAGGGAGTGGAGTAGTCGTCTGGAGGGCGGCCAGGAGGATGGGAGGTGGCAGAACAGACGGCATCGGGTGGACGGCCAGGACGCTGGGATGAGTCAGCAGATGTGTCATCTGGGGGCCGGCCCGGTGGCCGAGACGAGGCTATGACGTCATCCGGAGGGTGGCCTGAAGGCTGAGACGAGGCTGCGGAGGCGCAGTCAGGAGGACGGCCCGGAGGCCAAGACGAGGCTGCGGAGGCACCGTCAGGAGGTCGGCCCGGAGGCCGAGACGAGGCTGCGGCGGCGCCGTCAGGAGGGCGGCCCGGAGGACGAGATGAGGCGGAGGACCGTGGAAGCGGCGCCGGGGGTGCTGCAGGCTGAGGCGACGCCGTGGATGCTGCAGGCTGAGGCGACGCCAGGGATGCTGCAGGCTGAGGCGACGCCAGGGATGCTGCAGGCTCGGAAGGCGGGGCTGCAGGCGGGACTGCAGGCGGCGGAGGTGGGGTTGCAGACACTGGAGGCGGGGCTGCAGGTGGGACTGCAGGCGGAACTGCAGGCGGAGGAGGCGGAGCTGCAGGCGGAACTGCAGGCACTGGAGGCGGGGCTGCAGGCGGAACTGCAGACGCGGGAGGAGGGGCTGCAGGCGGAACTGCAGACACGGGAGGGGCTGCAGGCGGAACTGCAGACGCGGGAGGAGGGGCTGCAGGCGGAACTGCAGACGCGGGAGGAGGGGCTGTAGGCGGAACTGCAGACACGGGAGGAGGGGCTGCAGGCGGAACTGCAGACACGGGAGGAGGGGCTGCAGGCGGAACTGCAGACGCGGGAGGAGGGGCTGCAGGCGGAACTGCAGACGCGGGAGGAGGGGCTGCAGGTGGAGCTGCAGGCGGGAGTGCAGGCTCAGGACAGGAGGAGGATGCTGCAGACTCTGGAGACGGGACCCAAGAGGACGCTGCACACCCAGGAGACGAGGAGGATGCTGGGATCCCAGAGAACACTGCACACCCAGGGGATGAGGAGGGTGCTGCAGACTCTGGAGATGGAGAGCCATCGCCCAACACACCTGGCAGCTGTAGGAAGCAGCTGACCAGATAGCCCAGGAGCAGAGCTTCCATAACCTCAGGCTGACACCGGTCACCACTGGAGACGACTGACAAGGGCTCTGGCAGGTCCTCGGCTGATGTGGCTGTTGAGGGTGCAGAGGGCGCAGGCAGGACATCTAAGGAGATGGCTGGCAAGGGCTCTGGCAGGTCAGCAGGAGATACAGCCGGTGAGGGTGCAGAGGGCGCAGGCAGGTCACCAATGGAGGCAGCTGGCAAGGGCTCGTGGACGCTGGGCAGTGCAGTGCTCTGGATGACAGGCAGCAGGGTGCCAGGCAGGGGAGAGCTGGGCTGGCTGGGCCGTGGAGAACTGGGAGGCGGAGAGCTGGGCGGCGGAGGTTCCTGGTGGTGTTGGCGGCCACGCCTTCTCCTACCAGGCCCACAGGTCCCCACACTGTCAGGACAGGCTGGGCGGGTGGGCTTGGTAGCTGGGAGACCCAGGGAGACACCCCCCCGCCTGTTGACACAACGGGGACCTCCCTGAGCCAGACGGGTGCCATAAAATAGATTTTGAGCATGAAGTTGTTCTGAATAAACAGGAACTTCACCACTGGGAAGATGGGGAAATAAAACCATATATTGGGTCTTCTTCCGGTTAGCATCAGGGCTAGTGGGACGCAGGCTGAACACTCCAACTCTAATGGAGTGAGCTGGCCGGGAAGCACAGGGAAACGTGCTGGTGTCGAAAAAGTCTTTAAGCCTTCCCCGCACCACATCCAGGTGGGGGACAAAATGGCTGACCCATGGCCTCTCCTTGAACCACTGCTGCTGGACAGACATCTCCACTTGGAGTTCAGCACGCAGATTAGGGGGAGAGGCCATGAAACGAGTAACCAAAAGCTCAAAGTCCACCACCCTATGGCGGAAAAGGTTTAGCTCTGCTGGGTTCATTTTGGTCAGTACATACTGTCACGGTAGCAGAGTGACTGAACCCAAAATGCAGAAGCACAAGCAAAGTAGTTTCAAAAACTGTTTTATTAAATCAGAAAGGCAGCTTAGCTTACAATCAAAAATGGGAAAGCAAGCATTAACTCAGGGAAGCCCAAAAGTCCAAACTGTTCAAAAGTACAAATCAAAAAGGCAAAACTAAACAAGACTAAATCCAAAACTAAACAAGGCACAAGGCACAGGAAGTCCAGAAAAATGCAAAACCTTACAGAAGGAACGAGGATTTCCAGGTACAGAAGAACACCAAGATGAGCACCGGACAATGATTTATGTACTGACAGTTTGTGTGTGCGATGAGTCCAGTATTTATAGGAAGCAGGTTAATGGCAAAGGGTTCACAGGTGGGTTGATGAGGGAGTTGGAGACAGGTGAGAGAATGGGACTGCAGTGTGGAAAGGAAAGTGGGAGTGGCCAGGGCTGACATGGTCTGTGGAGAGACAGATCATGACAGGCGTTCACCTTTACCAATGCCATCTGACTCCTGAATATCCACTGTTCTATATGGTGAGACAAAGTGTTTTATGTATATGAAATCTGAGAGACTGTTATATCAGTCTGTGTATCAGTTAAATATTTCTATCAGCAGTCCCAGCTTGTCTGTGATTTAAGGTGTATTTGACTCACTCATACTCACTATGTGCAGTGAAATGTTGGTTTGCTAATAGATTTCTGATCATGTATTAACTTTGAGTAAATTGCTAAAGTGGTTGCCGATTGCCATCTGTCTATCTGTCCTCACGGCATGATTGAGTGCCAGAAAGCTCATCTGCTACGTTTTATGTCCACTCGTAAAAGAAAATCTACATATTTTCAATGTTTGTCATTGCCTTTCAGCAGCAGAGCGCACTATTGTTCTCACAATAAACAAGATTCCAATGGGCAATGGGCATTCCCAGACCTGTTGTTTCAGCCCTCAGGGCGTCTTACTTAGATGAATCTTACTGGTACAGTATAGATACATCTCACACAACAGAGCTACAAATTCGGTACCAGCTCTGACACAGCTCAATGTGTACCAGAGCAACCAGTGAGCCAAGGCCTACAGGTGGCGGGCCACGAGGATATTGCAAGCGAGGTTCCAAAGATTATTAACAAAACACTAAGATCTGATAATATTTACAATTATATAATCTTGAAAGATTACCTTTCATTTTTATACCAGTAATAGGAGCTTAAAGTATATACAGTACTATGTTAGTTCTATTTATCAATGCCAGAATACAATTTAGTGAACATAAACATGCTCTGAAAATGTAAGCTGACACACTAAAACACATTGGGTAGTTTATAAATGTTAAAATGTTAAAAATGCATTTAAAACATCTGCAGTGGGGCATACGGGTGGCACAGGGGTGAGGTTCCTGCCCACCACAGACTGTCAGGGGAAAGGAAGGGGCTGGCCATGTCATGTGTAACGGAGGAGAAACACCCCAAACTCTAGGGCTCTGCAGTGACAGCCATTCCACTACATGAGAGAATTGGCATTCGCATACCAGATAAATTGGGAGAAAATGTAAAAAGATAAAGAAAACAAATCTGCATTGAATTCTACACAAAACATCCTTTTAGATTAGCAGTTGATGAACTAATTTAATATTATTCGTATCACTGCCTGTGGGAATCAATCCTTGTGATTTTGTGGGATATCTGAAATGGAACTCCACAAATTGTCTCAAATGAACAGCCACCAACAAGCTACTTGTTGGTGGCTGTCAGCAATATTATGTTTGTTTTGGCCATCATTAGGATGCATCACCATTAGAATACAAACTCTGTTGCCAACCTCTCAGCCTTACACTTACACTCTTTGACATTGCAAAAATGTTGCATTGAGTAGACGTCAGTGTTGGACAAATTGGATAAAGTTATTCTTAACTACTGTATACTTTCCAATGATTTGATCATTTGAGCCCTATTTACTTTGTCATTATGTCGAATAGTGAAAAGATCGACAACATCACGACACGTGAGCATGTATCTGCTATTTTCACATTTGTGTTCATATATATTTGAAAATTTAAAAAATAAATATAAATACATTGAAAATGTTCACCTTGACATGGCCAAAAACATTGATGCCAGGTTGACAGTGGTTAACAATCTGCCTAAAATTGCTCTCGTTATCTCTCCCTCTCACTGCTATACTCCAGGACCGCACTTCATTTAGCGGAGAATATCTCAACTGTTCTTGGCTAATATGACCCCCGCAAACAACTTAGGAACTGTGAGAAATTCTCTATCCGGGGCGAAATACCCTAAAATGACCACGCCCTTTTTAGAATAACCGCCACTTAAAACAATATGCCTCTATCTTCTAAACCGTTGGAGCTACAGATTTCTGAGATGCTCAAAATGTTCAGAATACTCATGTTTGAATAGACCACACCGCGGTCATCTTTCCATAAGTTAATGGCAGGGACCAGGGTGGAAACCTGCTTCCTTGAGCACCTCAAGAAATCTGTCGCACACAGTTTAGAAGATATGAGCCATGTTTGAAGTAGCGCATTTAAAAAAGGGTGTGGGTCTGGGTATTTCGCCCTGGATAGAGAATTTCTTGTTCGCGGCGGTCATATTAGCCAAGAACAGTTGAGATATTCTCCGCTAAATGAAGTGCATACATATCTTAGCCAGGTCCTGGATTAGAGTATAATGCATTGTCACTGGCAGGGGGAAGCAGTAAATAAACATGTGTCAGTAGTCTAGAGTGATGTCTACATTCATTCCACAAGGTTGGGTCAGTCATTTTACCTGGATTAACAAGAGCTGCTTGTCAGCCATTTTATTTCAGTGTGGACGTGCAGAAATGCAGATTCCCTGTCTACCATACAATCTGTTCTAATTAATGTAAAGGAAGGAAATCAAATTTCAACATTTTATTGGTGTAAATGTTATATATTCATGTTTAGAAAATGTAAGTTGTATAGGCCTATTTTGTAATAGAACGATAATAATAAAACGAATAGAATATAAGGTGTTGTTTATCACAATGTTGCTGTTACGGAGATCATGTCCAGATACGGACATTTGCTTAAATATCGATGACGAACAAACCAGTCATGCTCTAGGGCAGCGGTTCCCAGACCTTTTTGGCCATGCACCCCCTGTTACCTCCTGACCTAGCTGACGCACCCCCCACACATGGAAATATAAATTGCATAAGCTATATAGAGACATACATTTCCTATTTATCCACATATACATGCACATATATGAACCTGAATATGGCATATATATGCAACATAGGCTATGTTCTATTATACTGCTATAATAATAATAATAATACTGCCATATATTGCCATTATGCCATAATATGTTAATATATTTATAATAAAACCATAGCACCACCATTAGCCTTTTCATGTCGCACACCCCCTAGAAGGCGCTCGCGCACCACAAGGGGTGCACGCACCACAGTTTGGGAACCACTGCTCTAGGGCATACATGGCATACACTGGCGGCCCGGGGGCCACATGCGGCCCCCAACATCACTTAATGTGGCCCTCAGGTTAATATCAGAACACTGATATATTATTATTGATTTCAGCTGTTACAATTCCAATCATACAAACATGACCTGCTTTAATTGTCTTTTTTTTGTGTCCAATGTATTTGGATTTAGTTCGTCAAGTTTTAACACATTGGAGGCGCAGGACGGAGATCACCGTCAAGTTCATTTGGATTAATCTCCGTCAAATTAGTGCTATGAAAACTGATCACATCGCTCTACAGCCTAGAGGCGCTTGTTGCGCAATCCTCTGTGTTGCACAACAGTGACACGTCATTGAAAATGTTCCCTGCCTGTTTAGCTGACGACAACGAAAATCTTAAAACATTCATAACTCGCGATCTAAATCATCCCGTCTAATTATGAAAAAAGATCCTGTGTTTGACGGCCCTCTGCTGTCCAGTCGCTAGTCGCGATAGATTTATTCTTACCTCCCGTTGTTGTCGATCGACTCTAGAGTGGTGTGGCTATTGTTAGCTGCTACACACACACATTCACAACAACATCCGGTCCGTCGGTAAAAGTGGTCCGGGCGCTATAAACGATGGGCACATTTTATTAATGGATTAAATAGGCCCGGGCCCTCAAGGTGTTTTTAACTAAATCCATTTGAAATTAAATAAAAAGGTTATTTTTCAGGATTCCAATTAAAAAATGTCAAAAAAATAAATCAGGATTTCAATTCAAATATAGCAAAAATAGCTGATCTACAAGCTCAAAACACGTCGCAGTGTGACGCGTTTTGAGCTTGTAGATCTTGCTATGACAGTGGCCCTCTCCATCGTCAAAGTTGCCCACCCCTGCTCTAGGGTCATCCTTATGACAAATGAACCTGTAAGGTTGAGTCGAAGATAGGATATTGAATTCCGGTAAGATTTCAGCTCTATAATACTGAAAACTACGAGAGGATAGGAAACCGCTACGAAAGACCAAATCCCAATTGGTTAAAACATTATTGAACCAATGAAAAGTAGTAAAAAGTGCTTCAGACAAAACCTCCATTGGACCATCAAACTGTCTGCTAAAGCAACTAACTCTACCATGCTACCCCCTCTCATACAAGTTAATTGACAAATTAATAAGAGGCAGTATTGCTTTGTTTTAAAAATATAAGGTTTTCTTCATTTCCTGAAAATTATATATTTTTTATTTTCTGAAAAATGAACATTTTATTAGGTGGTGGTTCTTCCCGACAGCAGAGATATTAGTTATCCCCATTCTCAATCATATTTAGCTGTGATCTTGATTGTGACGCCAGAAAACTATTTTTTTTAAAAACAGGATGCCAAAAGTGCTGAAGTGTGCAATGCTTGGCACTTTAAATATAGGAGCGCTCCAGCAAGTCTTTTTTTAACCATAGAAATGCATGGCAGACGCTGGTAGCTCAAAAAATACTTTCTGTGGACACAGCCTGAGTCCTAATAATTGGGCTCAGAACTAGATGTGACTTTACACCTGTTGTTCTAAATCAGCCATCCCACATGCCTTTGTCATTACAGGTCTGGTATATGGGTGTTGTGGCTGATAATAATTCCCAATGAATTACTCATGCCGGCAGGCTAAACCTGGGAGCTAAAACAATATGTAATGACGCGCCACAAACAATGATAAAATGATTCATATCCAAACGAGCTCATAAGTTTAAAATGTTTATATATAGTTCAGTGCACCAAATATTACAATACAATTTCAATAAATAAATATATGTAATAAATATGTGCAAAGAATAAATAATCAAACAGTGAGCAAAACCAATTGTGAATGAACCAAAGTTATCAATAAAGTGCGAGTGCGGTCAACAAAAAGTATCGCTCCCAGCTCACCCTGCCTTGTGACCTGTCTGGTGGCCACCCACAGAGGCGCTCCCACCAATAATGGAGCGTCAATGCGGTGCCCACACCCATCACCAACTAAGTGAGAATAACCATAGGCTAAGCATTATTTGGCTCCTACAATGGGTGTTTACCTTCTTATGTCCTTGTGGCCAACGGATGCAACAAAGGCATGCCAAGCAGTATGCTACTCAGAAATAAAGAAAACCTTGTCCTAAAATCCATGGCTGTCATCTGTTCTTTTGAGCCTGTCACACAGGCCATTAGACAGCACAAAGTAGTATGTGTACAATCACAACCGTGATTGAAGCAGATAGTCATTTTTACAGCACTCATCTGAATTGTAAAATCAGACGTGTATTTGTCTAGCTGAAAGTGAAGAAAAATGCTTGGCCAATTTAGCACTTAGCTGGCCAGTTAAATCTGTCATGGGGAACAATTACTTTCTCCTGGGTGTTTTATCAATACTTTTCAAAGTCACATGCATTAATGATAATTATTGTTGTGTGTCTTCTGTCTTGTACTGTAGAGACAGTAGAGTTCCTGGCCTATTAAAACATTAACACTGTTTTTGAGGGCCCAAAACTCAGCATCCTTCATGCTTTATGATAAATAATAGATAATATTTGTAATTATTATTACCCGCCCCTCTAGACCAGAAAGCACGCTGGCTGGGCCAGCCTACTTTGTCTGTAAGTCAAATTAGTATAACTGTAGCTAAACAGAAACTATGGACTTAAAGCCTAATTAATTTATACTTGTTGTTCTTTCAAGCTAACAATTTTATCTACAAAACCTATTATTTTTAATGAGTGAACACAGTGTGATATAGCATTACAACAACCATGCAAGATGTAGTCATGAAACCTTAAAGGGGTGTTAGTTGAGATAACAATTAAGGCCAATTCAAAGTGGTCTGACCGCCCAAGCAAGGGTGCTGGAAGTAGTGGGTAAAATTATACTGACTAGCTGTTACCATTAGCATTTCTCCAATATGCTAACAAAAACACTGGTATCCCCCTCCCAGAAATTGTACATCGGTACTGTCAGATGTTGGTTTTCTTCGGTCTTCATTCAAAGTATGAATGAACGAAGATGAAAGAAGGAACCTGAGGTATCACCCTCTCATGGTGTGCATGCACCACACATGGGTATGATGTACTTCAACTCTGTTGAGTGATTGATCATACCCTATCTTCTCGCCAATGCACCCACCACAGCCCCAGCTGCAGAGCCTATTAGTGGGTGTAACTGGGTAGCGTTTATTGTGTGACACCAGGTTGTCGTTCATAACATTAGGCTTATACAGTGTATTCTTGTAATATCATTTATTTACATCACTGGCCTTTTTATGCCTCCCCCAAATACATTTAGGTAACATCTAATACCATTTCAAAGCAAAACGTATGA
Organism: Electrona antarctica; assembly: GCF_951216825.1. NCBI lineage: Eukaryota > Metazoa > Chordata > Actinopteri > Myctophiformes > Myctophidae > Electrona > Electrona antarctica. The sequence goes on along the minus strand of NC_136811.1, from coordinate 28,338,142 downwards.
CCTTCAGATTCTTAAGTAGGAGATGCCAAACCTCTGCTCCAGACCTCATTCAGGGTTAGTACTACTGTAGTGTTTATAGTGTGTCATGCCGTGACTGCAGCAGACGATATTATGGCTGAGCTTGTATACTGTAGTACATGATGCATATGTGTTAGGAATATACAGTATTCATTTGAAAACTGAAGTTTACCATATGATTTTGGTAGAGCTCAAGGCTGTAGCTAGTATGGGTGTGTTTTAAATGTCGCTCCACAGGGAAATTCCCTACTAAGCACTGTGGTGCTCTTCTTTGGCTTACAGAGAAGGCTTTGAAGCTTTGCTATTAAACCCAACATTATAGCCCAACTGTACACGCTAAACCACCACACAGCTATCTGAGGATTAGAGTTGGTTACATGGCCTTGCCATGCCTTTAACCTAATTTACTTGCACTTCAAGGATATTAAGTGTACTGCTTTATCTGCAGCTATACCAATATCAGTTCAGACAGTGCGTCTCAAAAATGGTTCCAGTCTTATTACGTATATGCACATAGTATGGTATAAACTCAAATGAGAGGATTATCTGAGATTATACTTTTTTCTTCATGGCTTGCCCAATCCAACTGCTTTTAAATCATGCTTCAGTATAGGTTTGATTGCCTTTAATACTAGGGTGATGGAGCGGTCAAAATGATCAGCTTTGAAATTTGGAACTTGATTAACTATGAGCAGGAAACTCTAGAGGGCTCTCGTTTCATTTCTCTTTCTTTTTCTTTTTTCTTTTTTCTTTTTTTTCCTCTCATTTAGTTTCTTGACTTGTCCTAAATATTTCCTGTTGTATACAAGTGTGTCTCTTTACAATTCTAAAATGTTTTTCTGGAAATTAAATATAGCCATGTCTGGGGAGTTTGAGTGACACCCAATGAATGTGAGATGCTTTGAAATTATTGTCAGGTGTATTATAACATGAAAAACCCAGAGAGATACCAATACATGCTTTTTGTGTATGATAGTGATATTGTATGCTACTGTACCAAACACCATAGTATCTGGTTTTCCATTCATTTAACTGACAAAAGCAAACCGAAAGCTATGACGTCCTACTGATTTCAACCTCTACCAATACTACCATTAGCTATCGTTCCCTCAAATAAATTCAGATGCAGGTGGGGAGTCGGATGAAAATTCTTAATCTTAACCCTTCAAACAGTCATCGATTGTACAAATGTATTTACCGTAGTAGTACATATTCAGAACTGAAAATGGCTCCAAATGTAATGTGTAAACAAAGTCAAGAATTGACATGAGAATTGACCAATAATAGGCTGTGTCTGTGTGCAGAAATCACACAACAAGGTAATTCACTCCTGTGCTAAAGGTCAGTCTGTGGCTGTTACAACAAACACAAACTAATTTATTCCACAATTTTGAATGAAATATGAGGTGCACACTGTGACTGTCCTTTTGTTTTGCCAATTCCTCAACAAAGTGCATCTGCAGCCTGTCACTTGTATTCTTATTACAGTATGAGGTATTAGCTGGGTGTGTGCTCTTTCCCCCTCTCCAACTTTACTTTAGGCTAACATTAAAATGACTCATCTCAGTCACAAGAGCTATTGAATACAGCCAAGTGTAAGACCAGAGCAGTACACAATAAAATCATTAGTGTTCATTTAACCACATGAATCCTAGCTTCCCTATTCTGATTTACCCCAAAAATTGTAAATCACGTTGTGAGTTGGTGTAGCTGTAAAAAAGGAGCGGACCTAATAAAGCTCTATATAATATATAGGTTTTAAGTAGTTAACTCAGAGAGAGTGTACAAATGTAACCAAATGGATGAGTAAATCATTTATACAGTAAGTTAACGCTGAGTATTTTACTTTACTTACTAAAAGCCATCCAGGCATGCACACTTACAGCACACCTTAACGTTTCCACAGATAAAGTACTGTATAATGTCTTCTAATAACTTCATGTATTGTACACGACACGTGCTGTACACAATTTCTGCTTATTCTTTGTCACACAGAAATACATGAACAATTCAGCTAAACATAGACATTAATAGCCTTTTCCCCTTTTCCCCAGTTTTACGGGCATTGCTGCTAGTGTTTTTTTCTTTGGGCGCCTGCCCTGCAAAATGTCTGTGCACAGCCTTGTCACCAACTGTGCCAAGGCCAGTTCCAGAGGCCCATTAGGTGGGTTTAATTGGGGCAGTATTACAGTGTTACACCACCACGACCCCAGCAGAAGGGACTCTGATGTCACTTTCTGGCTGAGCAGGTTTTTTGTAACACACTCATAGTTTGCCAATGACCTTGGCTAAGCAGGAGAACATCCAAACTACTGCATGGTCTTCCGTTGATAGCTCTGTTTCTTTTTGATCCACATACTGTAGAACAAATTAGACATGGATTGTGCAACATGTTCCTTGTATTTTGTACAGTGTGTAACTGTTTTCTGTAATTCAGGGTCTACCTGGTAAAGATGGACCACAGGGAAGACAGGGCAATACAGGACCTATGGTAAGTCATCAGTCCTCTATCTCTGTGGTCGTGTATGGGCAGATTCACACTATGGTCCCGTGTGCGCACTCTGGACCACTTGGCAGATATTGTGGTAGTGTGAATGCTACATACCGTTCCCCGGAGCGGATCACCCAAACATTCCCAGGACCGCATGTAGGTAGTCCTGTGACCGATTGAAGTGTACTTATATACGGATTGCTGCAATGGGAAAGCATTGAATACAGTTGAATGAAGTATACTCGGGTGCGGAGGAGTCAAGGCCAATGTGAATCATGGCCAGCGGGGACCAAGCAACCGTATTCGGGAACAGTTTGAATCAAACAGACTCAGTGTGAATCTGTCCTATATTCTATGGCAGGTCGACTCATAAACTCAATTGACTGTCTGTCTCTGTCAATCCCCGTCTCTCTCTCTTTCTCTCTCAGGGGTCTCCGGGAGCGCCAGGGGCCCCAGGACCAAATGGACCTGCAGGAACACAAGGAGATCAGGGAATTCCTGTAAGTAGATTAATTACAACAGCATCCATTGAAACAATTTTAATGGTATGGTAGGTCTTCAGTGTTGTACTATACAGGTGCAGGGGCCTATCACAGGCCAGTGAATTCATAGAGAACATAATAAAGGGAATGGTTGATACTTGCCTAAAGCAAACAAGAAATATTACATACAGTATAGTCATATTTATCAGGTGAAACAAACACTGTCTCTGTTGTGCATCTTTCCTGCTCTCCAGTTAGCTCATAACATTAGCCACGCTCCGCTGCGGTGTGTGCATATGGGTGTTGGGTGAAATCAGCCCCTCCGTGGGCATGTGTCATAGTTTAGGAGGCAGGCAATCATGACTAGGTCGCTAGTCGCTACTACGCGATTGGCTGGCCGCGTTTCTGGCGGCGTTTCAGAGTATGGATCAGACTCCCATTGGCTTAGGCGGCGTTTCAGAGTATGGGGTCAGACTCCCATTAGCTTAGGCGGCATGGGGTGGGACTCCCATTGATGACTAGCTCGCTCCATTGATGACTAGCTCGCTCCATTGATGACTAGCTCGCTTACATTTGATGAGCTGTCATTAGTCAGGTTTCACCTGACAAAAAAAAGAAAATAAAGGAGGATACACAAAAAAAAGGGGGTTGTAAACAGCAGTTGCTCTGTGTCTTTAGGCACACTAATGGCTCGTACACACTGCCCGATATTTGCTCCGATTATGCTGTCGGGAGCATTTTTGGCGCTCGCCGACAAAACCCCCCGATCTGACGTAAAATCAGACTTTGATCGGCGAGGTTTTGCTCGCTGTGTGTGAAAGGAGCTGCGAGAAGAACCAGCGCCGATAAAAGCGCTCGCCGACGCCTCCCCGACCATTTCTGAATATCTAGCACGTTTGATATTGACTCTGTCGCCGACTGGATATCATACAGTATGAACTGGGTTGCGACTGCGCCCCGATAAGGCCACGCGTGCGTGCGTGCGTGCGTGCGTGCGTGCGTGCGTGCGTGCGTGCGTGCGTGCGTGCGTGCGCGCGCGGAGAGAGACAGAGTTTTTTTTTTTTTTTCAACAATATATTTATTTTCCTTTTTACACACAAATGACAATACACATATACAAAAAACAACAATGAACAGTACAAGACAATTACTGATATAAAGAAAGCAAAACAACAATAACCAAAAACAACAAAACAAAACAAAAAACAACAACAACAACAGCACTACTCCTCTTCAGCTCCATCCATTAGATGTGACAAATTATTGTTCTTTATGTATCTCATAAAACGGCCCCACACCTCCTGAAACATTTCTTGTTTGTCCTTAAGAATGTATGCAATCTTTTCCAAAGGTAGACATAAAGACAATTCTCTGAACCACTGTGTAATACTTGGTTTGTCCGGCCTCTTCCAGGTCAATGCTATCACTCTCTTAGCTTGTAAAAGACATATATCTATAAACATTTGTTCATTACGCTTTATCTTGTGTCCCTCCGGATATAGACCGAGCAGGAAGAACTTTGGTTCTGGTACAATATTTATTGACAAAATCTTCTGTATTTCCTGCCCGACCTTCCCCCAAAACTCAATCAATTTTGGACAGGACCATAGACAGTGGAACAATGTGCCTCTATCTTCACCGCATCTGGTGCATACATCTGGAATATTACAATTATACTTATTAAGTTTCACTGGTGTAATGTACACTCTCATAAGCCAATTGTATTGTAGAAGTTTTAGACGAGTATTCCCAGTCTGGGATTGAGCTTGTGCACAAGCCGTACTCCATTGTTCCACTGTTAAATCCTCCTGAATATCTGTTCTCCAGGCATTAAGCCTATCTTCCGAGGATTCCGGAGAAAAGTCAACCAATAGGGCGTAGAAATCTGATATTAACCCCCTTCCGAATGGGTCATTAACCAAAGCTTTCTCCAGCACAGACATGGATGGGGCCAGCATGGATTGCCCCAGATTAGTTCTAATAAAGTCCCTCAGTTGCAGATATTTAAAGAAGTGTTTGCGAGGGATATCATATTTAATGACCAGTTCCTCAAACGAGAGCATACTCCCCCGACCCCTCTCAAATACATCCCTTAATTGACCTATTCCCCTATCAGCCCACAATTTAAACCCCCCATCAGCTCTACCTGGCACAAATTGATTATTACCCCATATTGGGCTGAAGCGAGAGAGACGTGGATGTTCTCCCAAAAATATATTAACCTCATGCCAGACTTCAATCATTGTTTTAACTATAGGATTGCTTGTAATTCTTTTTAGGTTTTTATAAGTATCTGAGTAAATATAAAGGGGGAGTGGTAACTTCAAGGAGCTTGATTCCACATCTTTCCATGCCGGCGCCGCATCCGTTGTAAAGTAGAACATTAGTGTTCTCAATTGAGCTGCCCAAAAATACCACAGCAAGTTAGGACACTGTAATCCTCCCCTATCATAGGGTAGATAAAGTAAGGACAATCTAAGTCTAGGACGTCTATTGTTCCAAATAAAGTTGGTAAACAATTTCCTGGTTCTAGAAAAGAAGTTTGGTGGAGGTGACAAGGGTACGTTCTGAAATAAATACAATAGCTTGGGAAGTACATTCATTTTGAGTATATTAATTCTGCCGATCAAAGATATTGAAAGACTTGACCATCTATTAATTGAATTTTCGATTGTGGCTAAAATTGGGTCATAATTGGCATTCACAACCTCTTCCAACCTTGGCACGATTTGGATTCCCAAATAAGTAAAGGCATTTACTGGTCTGAAGTGACGAACATGACCGGGAGGGTTTGATCTTTCTTCCGAGTTCAGAAGCATAATGGATGACTTAGAGTTGTTTACTTTGTAGCCAGATATGCGACCATACGAAGTTATTAGATCCAGAATAGCTGGGACAGATATCTCCAAATTTTTCAGGAATAATATTACATCATCAGCATATAAAGATATGCGGTGCTCTAGATTTTCTATATTAATACCTGTAATTAGTGTATGTTCCCTTACAGCAATTGCAAATGGTTCAATTGCGATCAAAAATAAGAGTGGTGATAAAGGGCATCCCTGTCTACAGCCTCTATGGATCCTAATCGGTCTAGATATATTATTGTTGGTTAGTATTTCTGCATATGGATCGTTATACAACAGTCTTACCCATTTACAAAAGTTCTCCCCCAAGCCAAATCGACCAAGAAGCTCGAATAGAAACGGCCACTCTACGCGGTCGAAAGCTTTTTCCCCATCGAGAGATAAAAAGGCTGTATCTGGCGCCCCCTCCTGGACATGCAATAAATCCAATACTCTCCTTACATTGTGAAAACCCTGGCGGGCCACCATGAACCCATTCTGGTCCTCATCTATAATTTCAGGTAGAATAAGTTCTAGTCTCTTTGCAAGTATTTTGCAAAGTATCTTAAGATCAGAATTTAAGAGGCTGATTGGACGCATATTTTCGCATCTATCATTTGATTTACCAGGTTTTGGCAAAAGTATAATGAGGGCTCCTCTCAAAGTGGGAGGCAATACTCCCTCTTCAAAAGATTCAGTATACATGTCCAAGAGGGGTCTCGCCAATCTGCCCGCAAATCTTTTATAAATGTCTATCGGCAGACCATCAGGCCCTGCAGCTTTTCCAGACTTCATATTACTCATTGCCTCCAAAATCTCACCAATACTCACATCTGCCCCCAGCTTTTTACTGTCTTCCTCTCGAATTTTAGGAATATTAATTCCATCCAAAAAGGAGCTCTCAACTACATCTTCTTGATTTGTCTCGGAGCTATATAATTTACCATAATAATCTCTAAATGCCTCGCAAATTTGGATAGGGTCTTCTATCGTCTCCCCAACATCATTTTTTAACATGTTGATTGCTCTTTCAGTTTGCATTTGTTTAATGCGCCAGGCTAGAACCCTGCCAGACTTCTCACCCTGGTCAAAGATAGTTTGTTTGAGCTTTAACAAATTAGCTGCTGCTTTGGAAGCGGATATTTCATTATATTGTGCACGTAATAATAATATTTCCTGATGTAATTTAGGACAAGGCTTCTTAAAGTAAGAACCTTCCATAGCTTTAATTTTTGATTCCAGTAATATAACTTTTTGTTTGTTTTTCTTTGTTTTGGAGCTCGTAAAATTTATAATCTGTCCCCTAATAAAAGCCTTAAATGCTTCCCACCTTATAGTTGCCGATGTTTCATCCGTATTTGTAGCAAAATAGGTGTCTATTTGTTCTTCCAAAAAAGTTATCAGCTCAGGGTCCTGGAGCCATCTCTGCTCAAACCTCCACTTAGGGGGGTCCCGCATCCGACCTGGGTCTACATAAATCAAACTATTAGGAGCATGATCTGAAATTAGGATACTATCATACACACAGTCCTTAACTCTATTTACAAGACTTGCAGAAACCAGAAATAAATCAATTCTACTGTACGTTTTGTATGTACTAGAATAGCATGAGTATGCAGATACACCAGGGTTTCTATCTCTCCATATGTCTCTAAGATTTAAGTCTTTGGAAAACTGGTGAATAACTTCCCTACTTTTAGAGTGAGTTTTGTCTGAATGAGTAGATCTATCTTCAGTAGGATTAGGGGTCACATTCCAGTCCCCCGCTATCAGATAATGACCCCCAAGAGATGTCAATAATATAAATAAGTTACTGAAAAACTTTGGGTCATCATTGTTCGGTGCGTAGATATTTACCAAAATAAGACACTCTGCAAAAAGATTACCTTGAATTATCAAATATCGCCCCATTTTATCGGCAATTACCTTAGTAACATTAAATGGGATAGATTTGTGTATAAGAGTCATGACCCCCCTAGCCTGGGAAGTGAAAGGTGCTGAAAACACCTCCCCTCGCCATCTTTTCCTAATCCTAATATCCTCATTCAGTATCAAATGCGTTTCCTGGAGAAAGACAATACTCGAGTGGATATCTTTTAACCTTCCCATCACCTGCTTAACCTTTTTGATTTTTTGTAAACCCCTACAATTCCATGAAGTGAATTTAACCTCCAATTCTCTAGCCATAATCACATATCTCAAATGACTTTTCTGAACCTGAATTTAGAGCAGTGCCTTCAACAAACAAATAAACACATAACATGAAAACAAAGGCTGCGACAGTGAGCCTGAAAAACAAAAACCCCAAAACCCCTGAGCCCATCGAGTAGGCTTGCCCCCCCCCCCCTGCTTCCCACTTCAAAAAGGTTAAAGACCACTCCACACAATGTGAGGAATGACCCAGCATCACCATTCGCCTCGTGATAAACTCTCCCTCCCCCAATATAAGTGAAAACAGAATTTAAACCATAGTATTAGACCTTGAGCAGAAAATAAAAAATAAATAAAAAAAATAAAATATTTTTTTTTACAACCGATGTTTAATCTTTTCCCTTCCCCCATCTCTCTTTTTTTTTTTTTAAATATATAATATAATTATACTTTATTTTTTAATAAATTATTTTTTGTATAATAATACTGTATATACACATGCACATACACGCACATGCATGCATATACATACATGTGCACACACAACCCTTAGTAGTGAACTATCCAAAAACATAGTTTTCCTGGTTTTATTAAATCCCCCCCCCCCCCACCCATTGCCTTCTTTTAAATTTAGATTGTGTATTTAATGTAAAACGAAATATAAATGTGTACCAAAAGAGTACACTATTCTGCAATCTATCCCTTCAAAGTTGTGCCATGAAAGCCCTGTGGCAGGGGACACTACACAAAATGCTATACTATAAATCCGGGTGTAGTACCGGAGGGTACCAGCAGTGGTGCTCCCTCAAAATTAAGATGACCCTTAGGTCTGTACAATGATCCGGAACTGAAATACAAAACCGGGACCCAGATGCATCATGGGAAATTGAGTCCCGTGCCGAGACACGGTACTATAGTGTCATCATTTATCCCCAATTACTATAATAAGTACAAACCACACGATCTAGTTATAGGATAATAATAATATAAAGCTTCCCCAACCAAAAAACAACATCAGCCTGAACCATAAACAAAGACGGGGAGAAAAAAAGAACCCCCACGGCCCCCAACATATTAGCCTTCAGCTAACAGTAGCTCCAAGATAACAACAAGCTAGCATATCATTCAAAACAAATCGAGACACTAAAACCAAAACATTTAACGTCATTCAGAGTACAACTCAGTATAAAATAATATCGCGTGCCGAGCACAACTATGATCTGAACATATCAAAATTATATCACGGTTTACTGTATAGAAAAAAATACATTAAAGGGATATATAAAAAGTTCTGTGCCCCGTGTTGGTTTAGCTGCCTCGGGCTAGCTAGCTAGCCAGCCTACCTCACATCCTCACTTCTCCGCGGCTCCACTGCTGACTGCTCCAGACACGTCTTTTATTCGTCGAATAAAGTCATCCACGTCCGCTGGTTTGTCAAAGGACTGAGTTTTGTTTTTATATGTCACCAATAACCTAGCTGGAAACATTATTCCTTGACGTAGCCCAGGGATCTCTCGAAGTTTTTGTCGGACAGAGTCAAAAACTTTTTGCTGCTTGCGCACCTCATCGGTTAAATCGGGATAAAGTTTTATAGATGTATCCCCGTGCTTGATTTGGCCCTTGGTTCGAGCAGCCCTCATCACCTTCACCTTGTCTCTATTGTCCAGGAATTTCATGATGAGAGTCCTCGGAGGAGCGTTGTCTTCTCTTCTCGGCCCAATCCTGTGGGCCACTTCAATGGTTAGCTTCGACGTTAAGTCCAATGTTTTTACCAGCCACTGCTCGAGAAAGTCACAAGCATCAGAACCCTCTGTCTTCTCTGGCAAATTTACCAATCTCACATTGGATCTTCTGGACCTTGTTTCTCCGCTCAGAACCTTTAGCTCCATTTGCTTGTACTTCTTTTCCAGGTCCTGGACCTTAGCCTGTAAGCTAGCAACAATGTCCTCAGTGCCAGAGATGCGAGTCTCCGCACCCTTGACTCGTTCTTTGCAATCTCCGACCTCTTTCTTCATACCTTCAATCGCCGACATGACTGAATCTAACTTTTGTGAGAATTCGGATTTCATCTCCTTGATAGCCTCGAGAATAGAGCAACTTGCACTCTCTGAGCGACGGCCCGTGTCTTCCCCCTCAGCTCCCGAGCTCTCAGCCCCAGCCATGTTGCTAGCATTAGCTTCCCCGCTTTCCTTGGACCCAGCAGAACCAAAGCTCAACTTGGCTTGGTTTTTGCCACCTCGTTTGGGCATTCTTTTGTTATTCATCATCAGGTTGCTTAAATAAAACTGCTCACTTTTCCATTAGTCTGTTTTTTTTGTTAAATAATTTGTAACAAGCTGCGGAGTTGAGAGACACACGTCCGTCTAGCTTGCCGCCATCTTGAAAAGTCGAGACAGAGTTATTTAATGAAACTCAAGATTATAACGTCCTGTCTCGCTATAGCGCTATCACAAACATGCCGCCTGCATGGCTATTCATGTGTGTGTGTGGCGTGCCGTGCATGGGGGGAGAGAGAGAGAGAGAGAGAGAGAGAGAGAGAGACAAAGATGCGCCCTGTGTGGGTCTCGTGACTCTTAAGGTCTCGCACTTGTATCACCGCATCCTGCACGTGCATGTCAAAATGAATTAGAATAAAAAAACAAATTATGTAGCCGCTGCCTATATGTATCAGGTCTGGAATTCTGGATCGCATCTTGATGAAGTGAACTCTTGCAGTGTGTGATCCCTGGTCGGTGATCAATCGTTTAGTGTGAAAGCCACAAAGATATAATGACAGCCGATTAAAAAAAAAGACTCCTGCAGTGTGAAATGCACAACGATCTGATGACTCGCCGACAACTTTAAAACTCCTGCAGTGTGTAGGGGCCATTAGGTCATATTCACACCTATACTTCGGTAGAGTCGATGCGAATGGGCATGAGAAGTTGCATCATTCTTGCATATTTAATTTGCTGCGTTTGCCTTCACACTGCGCTGTCATCCGCAGCAATTGGAAACGCAGCAGGGACCTTTATCAATGTGTTCAATTCATAAACTACACAGTGAAATCTATGGTGTTAAAAAATTATGCTCCGAGTAATAGTTAGGACGTCACGTAAAATTAACGTGCATGCAGTGTGTTGTCGGGCCGCTGGGTACTGGACCCCCCCCCCTCTCTCTCTTCTCTATGCATGCACTCACTGTTCACAGCAGCGCGAGATGAATCCGACCTCCAACGTTTACAAGTTTATCGAGATGAAGAAAGTCCCTAGGCTATCCCCACACAGTGACAGCACTCCATGTTTACGCACAGACAGACAGACAGACAGACAGACAGACAGACAGACAGACAGACAGACAGACAGGCAGACAGAATATTCTGTAGGCTACACTGCAGTGTTTGTATGTGTTTTCTTATAAGGAATTGATTAATGTAGCCTACTCGTGACTCGTCCTCATATTTCGATGAGGGCTTAAGTCTCCTCATTCGACCACGTCTATCCACAGTAACGGGACATCTTTGCGCTGCATAAAATATGCCTTGTCCATCTCCTACTGTGTTTCCTCATCATTCATCCGCCACATAGTTTACTTCATTTCCTTTATAGAATGCAATTCTTTGCGTGCGTGCGTGCGTGCGTGCGTGCGTGCACGTGCGCATGCGTGTGGCAGTTTATATTTGGTGCAACCTTAGGCAAAGGAATCAAATGCCATTCCCAACCTTCTTGTTTTCACTGTTTCACATGATGTTTTGCATTAGGCCAGTACACAGAATGCTGGCTTACTTCTGTGAGCTCCTGAATGAAAACTGACCTGCTAATTTGTTGTCTTTTCTCTGGATGTGATTGCATTCTCAAATGTGGATTTCATTAACTGAGGTTTTACACAAAATCGCTCACATAATATCTAGGCATGCATGACATGCAGGTTTTGATTATCATGTTTAATATCTTGTGTTGCCAGAGAGACTTTGCTATGGACTAGTTTTTATGTATCTCTCTGACAACATCCACGAGGGTTTGAAGGGTTTTGAAATGTTGAAGGATGTGACTTGACTTCCGCTCTCTCTCTCTGACCTCTCTCCGAACAAAATCAGTATTTTATCACCATCACTGCCACTATAAGGTTTAGATGGGACCGCTGAAAAGAACAAGAAAAGAGGACATTGGATGTGGACTTTTTATACTGGATGTATACTGGGTGTAACAGTTTGATGGTCATCATTACTACCACTACCAGCACAGTTCCGATGAGGCCAACTGCAAAGTCTGGATGAGAGACAGCGGACCATAACTCATTTAGTCATAAGACACACTTTTATCAAACTTACACTAATGCTATTAAGTACACAGAAACACAAATGCAGAGAGGAAGACACGCACAAAGTCGATTAGGAACTTTCCCACAGCTTTGTCTCATCAACTTTGTGTCCAGCTTCAAACGTCTCCTGCAGCTTTAAAATGTCTCTCTCTGTCAGTCCTTGTTCTGCCCCTTCAAGCCTCTGCAAGATTACTGTTCCAATGGAGGATTAGCTTCTCTCAAGTCATTTCAATCTGTAGAGGTGCTTTTTTTCTTTCGGCCCCAGAGAAAAATTACCGGTAGCAGTCTCAACCAGTTCTGCAGTGCACTGAGCTGTGCTACAATCTGATTCTGAGTATTCGATTTGATTGCTCCCGTCAAACTTTATAAATCATGGTAGCTTCTTGCCAAGTGCCATTGCATATCTACTTTATGTTTGCACTGCTGTTGCTTATGCAATCCTTTAACACAGGCTTGTATCAAGGCATAGGTAGTCTGGAGACGGACTGAATTACGTCAGCAAATTCAAAGGAAAAGAGGGCGCTGTTTTTCTTTATTTGCCGATGGGGTCTCAGATTGAGGCACAGGTAACCTAGGTGGTTTGCCTAGGATGAATAAATTATATATATATATATTTTGCAGTTCCAATTTTGTCTGCTCATTTTCTTTGTTTCATCACTTCCATGCTAACGTGGATGAGTGAGTGCACCAGTTGAGAAATCCAAAATAAATAGTGCTGAAGCTACGCACATCCCAAACCTGTTTGGGATGTGGATCAATTTCACCATATAATCAAGTTAAGGAAAATCCACACACCAACAGACTCCCGTTTGCCCATTTATTCAGGTAATGTTCCGAGCCACCATGCTCTTCTAAAGTGGAAGAGCCTGGTGTCTGGGAACGTTACCTACTGTAAATAAATGTGCGGATATTCTTTCATTTGATTACATCAGTGCACCAGCTGACCACTTTTCCTTCTGACCTGTAATATTGAAACCATAGGGATGGAGTTTAGACAGAAAAGGAAAAATGAGGAATGCAAAAGACAAAACTAAAGAGATATGCCTCTATACCCCACCGCCACCTACCTCATCATGTGTGGAAAATTAAAGACATGACACATGCACGCAAGTACAAAGTAACTATACCACTGCAGGATGGTTACACAATATGCTACAGTGTTTTCAGCTGTAAAGCGTTCTCCAACTCTGGATTCTAACAGCCAATGTGAAACATTAGACTTGGCCTTTTTTTGGAGGCCACTGCACTGTTATCACTGTGTTATCACTGTGTTATTTTGTGTTATTTGTTGTCTATTTTTTGTATATATGATTGTACCCAGGGCGTCCTTGTAAAAGAGAGCATGCTCTCAAGGGTCTCCCCTGATTAAATAAATCACATATCAGCTCTTGTTATATAGTTTTAATACTTGAAATAATGAAAAAATAACATTTCAGATTTACAGTACAACTAAGGCTCATTTTCATATTTGTCATATCTTTTAGCATTGACAGTGTATGAGGGCTGGTGTAGGTTTCCATATAACTTGATATTGCTGAGTGTGTCCAACATAACTGTACAAAATATTTCTCTAATATTGTTTCAAATATTGACATAAAATAGTAGAGCAATTGAGCAAACACAGGTGTTAACAATGATAATACTGTAATTCCATTTCGTGTAGAGCTTTTTCAGTGAGCCAACATGCAGCACCCTGACTCTGTTTGATTTGAAATGAACAGAGACTTAATTATAATCATTGGTAACACATGTGAAGGATGTAAAATTACCCTACTATTTAATGCCAATATGGATGAGGTGGAAAAATGTCTATTGTGAGTGACCATTAATGTATATCTCCAACAGGCCAGAAAGGCCAAGGATAAGGTTTTCGATCCAGCGAGTTTGTCCGTCCGTCCGGCATTCGTTGACTGTATAAGCAGCTAATTTTGGGCACCGATGGACCGAACTTTGCAAGCACACACCCAGTAAGCCAAGGAAGAAACTCTGGTCCACCCCCATTTTTTATAAATGGCCTCATTGAAACACTATAAAGTCGATTCACTTTTTGGCCTATAACTTGAATCGTAGGTCATACAGTCAAAAAGAAAATTCTCTAGATTCATTGGTTCATGACGCAACTTTTAATTAGTTAGTGTGGCACCCAGACTATAGAAATTGCCCGGCTTTATTTAGTAATCTCGAAAAGTTTTGTTTTTATTATTCCACCCCCTGTGACATCATACGGGTCAATACATCATCATCATACAGTAGCAACCACACTTGCAATTTTCCAGAATTGCGAATTTTCGAGTTTGATAATGGAATTCAGTGGTTAATTGACCAAAACCTTGGCAATTAACCAACATGAATTCCAAGATCCACATTGAAGCCATGGCGTTACACGTTGTTTTTTTTACAACTAACGTTTCTTCTATTTCAGTGTGCTAAATTTCCAGGAAATGGAAGGCTGTAGTTTTCATTAGCTTAATAGAATCCCCACCAGTTATGTTACTGGGAGGCAAGTTTCGGAGCTATCCACAGCCTACCTAACCTGATCTGCCAGATTGCAGCAGTATTGAGTTCACAAGTTCCCTCCTCCTGCCTACATCTGGTCTCTCTCAAGCAGAAACGATGAACCGGAAGCAGTGGGACAAAGATCTGATATCTCCATAATCATTTCGAGTTGTAGTCTTGTTAGGTTGTTTTTATGTGTGCTGTGGCAGCTGTGGCGCTGTGGCAGCGCTTCAATACGTCATCAGTCTCGCGTTGATCCTGCCTCTAGTGGCCGCATCCGGCTGCATATCGCTCCGATCAGCATTTGATCGGAGTCCCTCTCTGCCCGAGAGGGACCAGATGGGAGCAGGAGGAGGAACTCACTGCTGCCGCCATCTGGCGGAGTCAGGTTACAGCCTACCTCTAGACAGAATGAATAGACAGAAATGGTATCATCTTATATTAAGCTTTAGTGAGAACCAATTATATGAAGATATGGCTGAAATTTGGTAAAGTGTTCCTTTAACAAAAACATCGCATGGATGCACCTGGGACGTATCCTCAGTGATGTATCCCAAGGTCATCGGGGTTTTCCGAACATCATACCCCTCACTCAGGCGACCCAGCCGGGGTGATCAAGTCCCGACTTACGTCCCAGTAGCTACCCTCAATCAGTCCCACTAGGGCAAAACCAGGGCCACACAATCCGTTGGAACTACTCCAGAACAACTCTGCCAGGGCTGGGAGGTACGCTTCTGGCGCATAGAAGGACTGGCTTCTGTGGGTTGACTCCTGTCCGGGCCCCTCCTACGTCTCACCAGGTCCACTCTCACCAGGCCTAGGACCTGCACCAGCACCAGACACTTCATTCAGGAGTGGTGGGCAATGGTTCCGCAGACTCCACCCGAGCGAGAAGGTGATGCTGCGGGCACCGCAGCATAGGAGTCCCAGCTAGTGATAAGATAAACCAGATCCTATTTTTCTATGCAGGCATTAACAAACAGTATCATAAATCTTATAATATTTAATAGTTAATACCACAGTGTTGTTTGATATATTTGTTCAGCTTTCCTACAGTATATCCTTTTAATAATTGTACAATACTGTTGCTAAGTACAGTACAGCTTTCCTCTATTTAATATGTGCTACGGTGTTGTTTAGTGCATGTTTGTTCAGCTCTCCTCTCATCTTTTATGATAGATTTGTTTTTGGTTTCCACCTTGTAGTTTCTTATCAAGTCCACTTGTTGGGTCTGTAGGCCTGGGAAGTGGGAACGCACGCACGCACGCGCGCGCGCGCGCACATGCACACACACACACACACACACACACACACACACACACACACACACACACACACACACACACACACACTGTACATATAGAGGAGATCAAGGAGAATATGTTTTTTAATCTATATCTCTCGCTGCATGTGCCAAATCTTGCCACAAGTATTATATTTTACACAGATTTCACACTCATCTCTTGCTATTTTCTGCATTTTCTTTCTTTAAGGCAAACACACATATACTGTACATCAATACACACACACACACACACGCACGCACGCACGCACGCACGCACGCACGCACGCACGTACACACACACACACACACACACACACACACACACAGTACATATAGAGGAGATCAAGGAGAATATGTTTTTTAATCTATATCTCTCGCTGCATGTGCCAAATCTTATATTATATTATATTTTACACAGATTTCACACACTCATCTCTTGCTATTTTCTGAATTTCTTTCTTTAAGGCAAACACACATATACATCAATACACACGCACGCACGCACGCACGCACGCACGCACGCACGCACGCACGCACGCACGCACGCACACACACACACACACACATTTGCACACAAACAAAATCACAATCAGTCGAATGGTCAAGAACATGATGGCATTTTTGTCAGGTGAAACCACCTGACTAATGAAAGCTCATGAAAACTAGACAACCTTTCTAGCCGTAATCATACTGACGGCCTAGCCTGATTGCCTCCTCTGGCCAATGGGCCACCAAGCAACGGCAAAGCTGCCCTCTGGCCAATGGGAAGGAAAGAGGCAGGGGGGGGGGGGGGACAGCGGAGACAGCGCTTCTTTCACCTGACAAATATCCCAAGGGTGACTGTGGCTCAAGAGGTAGTGCAGGTCGTCCAATGATCCATGGGTCGGCGGTTCGAATCCTCCTGGCTACATGTCGAAGTGTCCTTGGGCAAGACACTGAACCCCAAGACACTGAACTCCCGATGTGCTGGTTGGTGCCTTGCATGGCTTCCGCCGCAATCGGTATATGAATGTGTGTGTGAATGGGTGAATGTAATGCACAATCTATGTAAAGCGCCTTGATAAAGGCACTATATAAATGCATCATTTACCATTTATCACTATGTGATCATTTCTTGTTTTTCTTTCAATGGAGGTCCTTTGAATTTTCTTTTAGTCTAGGTCTAGGACTAGGGTTAATCCATGTCTGGCAAACTAGATGACTATATATTTAGTCAAGACAAAGTCCTTTAACCGGCTGTGAGAGCAGAGCATCAAACATATTTTATCATCTCAGCACTTTGCTGTATCCTTACTCTCAGATATGCATCCATGCACTTTGTTGGCAAAGTGTAGTTGTTTGGCACGCGCATGTGTGTGTGTGTGTGTGTGTGTGTGTGTGTGTGTGTGTGTGTGTGTGTGTGTGTGTGCATGTGTGTGTGTGTGTGTGGGAACTCAAGCTGCATGCACACATTGTGCGTGCATGATAGTGTGTGTCTTTACTAGGCAACTACAACGAAGAATTAGAAAAACACTTCTCAAATGCATCTGTACTTCTACCAGCTGTTGAATCATAGCTGGAGAGATACAGAGATGACTGTAGCTAGCTAATGTGTTATGATTAAGGTTATGAAGTATTATGATTATTTATGAGCACTTATAAATATAATTATACATGGTTATGAGAAGATTATAATGTCTTAAGTGTGTTCATAATGCGTTATAAACATGGGATACATAGCAAATGTTACCGAAATAAACAAAGAGAGGTGGCAAATAACCAAACTGAATGAGACTGAGAGGATGGGGGTTTCTAAAAATGTCTTTATGAAGTAAAGATATGGGAAGACAACCTGAGAGAAGGAGTGGATGAGAAATAGAGAGTGAGAAAGAGATATAGAGAGAACAATGAGCTTGCCTATATTTCAGACCACATCCCAGTTTAATGTTTGTTCTCTTTCTGTGTGGCCTTTTTTATGTTCCAGGGTCCTGCTGGTACCAAAGGCGATAAGGGGGAGAGAGTAAGTCATTCTGCCCATATCCTTCAGCCACTGTTTAGAACAAATCAACGTTTATTGCTCCATTTTGCAGTGGGAATTATGTTATTGTGCTGACAGTATAAGATTCACAATTACTTACTAATGCTATACACCCTTGTTCAGAGCAAACTGAATACTTTACAACCATCTCTCCCCCTGTCCTACTGTCTAAAAACAAATTCCCTTCTCAAATTCCCTTCTCTTTCTCTATTTATTTACATTTAATATTCTATATACTGTACAGTCTACTTAATTTCCCTCTCTCTCTCTCCCTCTCTCTCTCTCTCCCTCTCTCTCCCTCTCTCTCTCTCCCCCACATTCCCTTGTGACTTAAACTTAGAGTAAACTGTATTAAATCAACCTTTACTGTTCAAATTTGCAGCATAGTGGTGCCTGCATATTGCTGACGCAGTAGCCAGGCCATATCTGCTGAGAGCTAGAGGAATGCACTTTGCCAACTAGAGGCACTCTAGAGATGGACCCACAGGATTTCTTCATCTAACTAATCTAAACACGTTTACATCCTAGCAAGGCAGCACAATTACTATGCTGATTTTTTTTCTTTCTTTTATTTCCCTGGCTCGTGGGAAAGGAAACGCAATTAGAAATCAGCCTCTCACATGAATGTGAGAACTGATAGCAGAGATGTGAATGTTGTATTAAAGTGTCATGTTGTAACAGCATTGTGTTTGTTCTTAAGGGTGATGTCCAATCCCAAGCGGCAGTACGTGCCATTGCACGTCAAGTCTGTGAACAGCTCATCCAGAGTAAGTACTAAGTACAAAGAGTACAAACAAAAAAGATGTCAGCATCACTGCTTACAGAACTTTCTTTCACACTCATATACAGTATTTCCATTATTTCTGGGGGCGGGAGTGGCTCAGGGGTGGAGTGGCCGGTAGAGCAGCCGGATGGGAACCATGAGGTTCCATGAGTTCGATACCGGCCTCTCCCAGAGTTAGTGTCGAAGTGTCCTTGAGCAAGACTGTAAACCCCTAATTCCTCCCGATGTGCAGGTTGGTGCCTTGCATGGTTTCCTCCACCATCGGTGTAAAGCGCTTTGGATAAAAGCGCTATATAAATGCACCATTTACCATTATTCTTTCATACCCCTACTGTACATAAGTAATCCAGCAATAAAGCAATGAATAACCAATTACTGTATCTTTTTTAAGAATTCACACAGCTTTATTTTCTTGTTCTGTGTTAGGTGCTAGTCACTCAAGAATCCTATTTTTTTGTTATAGAGGGTATGCGCTTGCATAAAGTGAAAAATCGTGTGGCAATGTGAGTTTAACATCGTTTAATGTCATTTGATGCAACCAGATTGGACTTTTCTGTTTGGATGAATGGGCTGTCAAGGCCAGAAAGTAGTTTTTGCCACTCAGTAGGAGTTCCCGCATAACTTCCACCTCTGGGTATGATGATGATGAGGGTCACGTACATACCCTATTGGTATTAGTAATTGTAGCAGCTGTTCATCTTACTGTTCATGTCTTAATAATAATAATAATAATAATCCTTGTTATTATTACTTTTTTACATAAAAGAAGAAAAAAAATAGCCACAAATTTAGTGTAAATAGCCACAGCATCTACAGTTCACGACACATTGTGAACTTGTATATCAGCTTGATTTTTGAAATTTAAAAATATCAAACAGGCTATGTCAAACCACAAATATTCCTCTTTTCCATCCAGGCCACCTACAACGATACAACTCAATCCTGAATCAGATCCCCCAGCCAGCAGTGTCAGTCCGGACAGTGCCTGGACCACCGGGAGAGGCCGGCAGGAGAGGAGCCCCGGGTCCTCAAGGAGAGCAGGGCCCATCTGGCAGGCCGGGCTTCCCCGGTAGCAATGGCCAGAATGGACGGCCGGGTGAAAGAGGTGAGGTGCAAAAGGGTGGAGGGAGGTAGAGGACAGAGGGGCGGTAGAGGTAAGTTGTGTAGTTAATGTATACAAGAAAGTATGCTCCTCTCTTGTTCCATTCAATTACAGTAGTGGTTCGCAACCTTTTCAGGTCTCCCCCCCAAAATAATCATATTTGAACTTGGGACTTCCCAAAATAATCGCCCCGACCCACAGGTTGAGAACCACTGAATTACAGCACAGCCACCTATCCACTTAATTACTGCATTGTTACTGTTATATGCTGAGTGTGCAGAGCATTTGGACCATCAACTCTGACTGTGAAAGAGTCCATAAAAGATATGATCTGCACAACTCATAGTCAGGAAAATGTTCCTAATGTATCAGGACACTTGGTGCATAAGAATGACGCAATAAAGGCCAAGTAATGGAGAGGTGGGTTAGAGATAGGGAGAGAAGGTGAAATAAAATATGGTTTATTAGCCAGAATGGACAGGCCAGATTGAGAGAGACACACAGACAGAGAAAGGTAGGAGTGAAATTGCATTGGGATAGTAATTTACACCATACGTTATACAGTATCAATTATTTCCTCTGTCTATGGCCTGTGTACATTCTGAAGATGACTGCTTCACAGTTCCAAGTAAAACAAGCAAACAGGCTTGTTGTTTTAAAACATGGCAACTACATGTTATCAAGTAGATCAACCATCAGCACAACTGAGACATATTATCATATTGTTTAGACAGCTACTTATTGTAGTGAGAGGGGAGTTTGTCAAACAGCCAGCCACGGTGAAGAGATGTAAGGGATTTAGTGACTAGCAATAACAGACTAAACTAAATGGTTTGTAGTATAAACAACACTAAAATACTCACAAAATAATTATGGCATTCAGTGCTTGAGTGTCTCTTATTGTGATAACATAATAGTGAGTCAGGGGCTCTCCTTTACTTTTCAATCAAACCAACAGATTTGTACAGTTTGTCACTTCAGTGGTGGTAATTCAGGTCTACCTTTTCCTGCAGTCCCTTAGAAGAGAAATCATTTCTATTCAAACAACTTACTTTCTGCTCCAATGCAGTAATAATGTACGTGTGGTCTTAAGCCCAAACCACCAAAGGGTCGAGACGGGACGACCCTTTGGTGTGGTTTGGTGTGGTTTACACTTTAGCGCTGAGCCAGGTTCACTCAGGGTCAGGGTTAGACTCAAAACATATTCCAGTTGACCACTCTTCTACCCAAAAATGGTGGTTCAGACCGTTTGGTCTTCAGGGCCCCTGTAATTCTCCCCAATAACATTTGCAGTCGGGAGCCACTGGTCCAACTCACACAAACTACTTTATTTTTTTATACAGACTACTGAAAATAGAGTATTCAGACACTGCAGGGAGAACAGGTCTTGGGGCTTGGGTCTTATTTTCATTGGGGCTAGGGGGCTAGCCCATTCTACTTTATTTTAAAACAAATAAACTGCTAAATAATCATTTTATGTGTAGGGCAGACAAGACAAGAGGTCTCTAAGTATTTTAAGAGCTGGTTCCCTTAAACACATGACGTGGACCTTTGTTCTATAGTAAAAATAAACTATGGAGGTTATTCATAATACCTTCTGGCAGATTTAATGCGACATTAATGGACAAGACCTTCATAAAATACTATTTTCAGTATTGGAACTAATGAACTTGGTTATCTTTCCTTCTCTATGTTGTGGGGCATTTCTCATTGACGCCACCCAATTTTATAATTTGCCTGTTGCAGAAGTGATTCATCAAAGGAAACCTGATACATTAATATTATGTTTAACCTTGAAACAAACGTTTTCACTAATTTAATGTAGGCATACTAGTCAGTGGAGAGAGCATGGCTTTAAAGCAAAGCAAATGTTGTCTCTGGAGAGTCCCATTTTCAAAGAACTCAATTTGCAACCTAAAGCTTATTTTGCAACCACATATTTAGACTAATCTAATTAATCTAACAAATTACTGCAGGGCACTGCAGGGTAACTTTAAAGACTGGTCCTTGTTCCTTGCCGAAACAACAACTCAAGGCAAGGTTGGCTGTGTGTTTTATTCAGAAACCTCGTGTCATTCTGATGTTTAACCAAAACCGACAGTTATAGCCACCGACCACACTTTCACTCACTAAGACAGGGCCACGTCTGTGTAGCACTATTAGTGTGTATTGTATAATGCGTGTGTGCTGTAATGCTGTATGCCAATGCATTGTTCAAAATAAATAATTTAAAGCGTACATGTGCATGAATGCATGTGTGCATGCATGCACATGCTTGTGTGATTGTCAGTGAGTGATTGATCGATGGAGGGTAGTTACTGTAATCATCAGATTTCAGAATAGGCTTGGTGCTTCAGCAAAGTAAAACCAGAGATATGTGTTTTAGTGCTGACCGTGATTGTGCTGCCTCTGTGCCATACAGTCATGTATACAATCCAAAATACAGTAAATATGTGTGTGTGTTAGGCTGCGCAACAGTGACACTTGGTTGTGAAAACCAACCAAAAGCTATTTTCGTGCTCTGACACAGCCAGCCAGCCAGCTATTTTCGTGCTCGGACACAGCCAGCCAGCCAGGGACAGACCCAGGGACCCAGGGACACACATAGCTGTCTATAGGAGTGGTTGCACCACTCAAAAACGGATCAATGATGTACTTAGACCCAAGCATTTAGGGCGAAGCAAGCTAATATTGCTCTGATCTGTCTGTTTTCAGGTCTCTCTGGAGAGAAAGGAGAGAAGGGAAGTCATGGTGTTGGAACTCAGGGACCTCGAGGACCACCCGGTCCCCCAGGTATGTCTCTCACTCCGTCTCTCCCCCTCTGTGTCTCTCTCACATGATGCACGCACGCAGGCAGGCACGCACGCAGGCACGCACGCAGGCACGTACGCAGGCATGCACGTACGCAGGCACGCACGCACGCAGGCACGCACGCACGCACGCATGTCGCACAGAATGAGATGATGTATGATGATGTACGATGATAAGAGTGCCCCTCACTTCACACGGGTGTGATTAATATATATATATATATATTAGGGCTGTCAAATGATTCCATTTTTTAATCAGATTAATCACAGCTTCAAAATGTATTAATCATGATTTATCACCATTCAAACTATTTAGTTATTTTGTGTGTGTGTGTGTGTGTCTGTGTGTGTGTGTGCGTGCGTGCGTGCGTGCGTGCGTGCGTGCGTGCGTGCGTGCGTGCGTGCGTGCGTGCGTGCGTGCCTGCCTGCGTGCCTGCCTGCGTGCATGCGTGCGTGCCTGCGTGCGTGTCTGTGCTCATGTGTGACATATATGACATTTAAACAGAATACTCTCCATATTGATTTCTTTGCACGCTGTAGATGTAATGTTTCTGTGTTTGTGAGAAACATGTTAGTGTGAGTTTCTGTTTATCTTACATGATCAAAATACTCACACAACGTGCCAAGAAAACTCTTTTTCTCTGTGATCAAATAACAAGAAGAGAAGAAAAGGCCTCTTTCAGAAAGAAAGAAGGATAGGGCAGTGGGCTCTGGCATATCCACTGTGAAGGATAGGGTAGTGGGCTCTGGCATATCCACTGTGAAGGATAGGGCAGTGGGCTCTGGCATATCCACTGTGAAGGATAGGGCAGTGGGCTCTGGCATATCCACTGTGAAGGATAGGGTAGTGGGCTCTGGCATATCCACTGTGAAGGATAGGGTAGTGGGCTCTGGCATATCCACTGTGAAGGATAGGGTAGTGGGCTCTGGCATATCCACTGTGAAGGATAGGGCAGTGGGCTCTGGCATATCCACTGTGAAGGATAGGGCAGTGGGCTCTGGCATATCCACTGTGAAGGATAGGGTAGTAGGCTCTGGCTGTGAAGGATAGGGTAGTAGGCTCTGGCTGTGAAGGATAGGGCAGTGGGCTCTGGCTGTGAAGGATAGGGCAGTGGGCTCTGGCTGTGAAGGATAGGGCAGTGGGCTCTGGCATATCCACTGTGAAGGATAGGGCAGTGGGCTCTGGCATATCCACTGTGCTTCACTAGAATATTTGAGGGGTCATAGTTCTAGAACTCAAACCATAACAATATTGATTTCATATTTCTGCTGACTGTTTGAGTAATTCCTGATGGAGCCGTTTCTAACTGTGCAAACAGAAAAGTGGGTAATTTATTTGGTTAAAGAGGGATACCACTGAGTTTCAGCTTGGATCTTGTGTTATGCCTATTCGCATGCGTTAGAACAGCATGTGGACGTTCATTCTTGTCTCCTGTACAGAGATGCAACAGTAAAGAACTTGCTACCCTTTAATCGTTGACGCTCCAGATAGAAAAGAGGAAGGTTGAAAGTATACAGAATGATTTTGTGGGACTAGGAGACGGATTGCATTCCTTTATGCATCCCCCTTTCTACACCCCTCCTTCTCCTTTCGCTACTCCAGCGATTCCCAACCTGGTGGTCCATGAGGATATTACAAGTGGGCCCCCAAATAATTGAAACAAATAAGATGATAAATGATAATATAACATTCATATTAAAATGTATATATGTAAAAAAAATAAAGAAAGAAAAAAGGGGGGGGAATGTATTATTTCTGTAAGAAATCACTCTTGAGTGATTGATTATTAAAACAAACTGAAAATGTAGCCAATAAGTGGTCATATGGGTGGGCCATAAACACTTTCGAGCTTCATTTTCAAGTGGGCCCTGATCCACAGAAGCGTTTCGTTGCTCTACTACTACTCCCTATAATCCCCTTCCTCCTTACGAAGCAGCTCGTTTTGCAGTGAACTAGGGGGGGTTTCACAACTTGTGTAAATGTTGTACACCTTTAGGTATACCAGGTGAAGGTAGGACGGGCAGTCAGGGCCCACCAGGAAGGCCTGGCATCCAGGGGACACCAGGACGACCAGGGACTTCAGGATCCACAGGAACAGCTGGTCCACCAGGATACTGTGACCAGAACTCCTGCATGGGATACAATGTTGGAGGTAACCATCTTTAGGGTAGTGCTATTTCATGGACTTTGTTGTTCACAGGGACTTTGACCACACTAAAAAGTGTCCGTGTGAATCAAGCTAGATTGTCTATATATATTGGATTTAGTTATCAATAATAATAAACTTTTATAAAGCACTTATTATGTGCTTATAAAGCACTTCAAAATGAAGTTACATAAAACTGAAGAAAACAAAATAAAGTCACCAACAGAATAAAACATAAGATATAAAATACAAAGTGCACTGAGAAATACACATTAAGGGAATCAATTAAAAATGTATGTTCTCATATACACAAAAAAGAAAGTACATTATTTTATAAGGCATAGCTGCGGCAGTCATTTTCTGGTTCCATCGATACAGACCCCATTCATTTTTCCTATAGAGATTTCCAAAAAACATTTATATCAATTATTTTAAGCCTAGAATAAAGCCATCCAGGATCCTGGTGAATCATGGCCATAAAACATTTGATTCTGTGAAAAAATAAGTTTGAAAACCGCAAAAACGAAGGGTATAGTACTAGACCGGTGCAGAGCACCGAGTCGGTAACGAAGGGTATAGTACTAGACCGGTGCAGAGCACCGAGTCGGTAACGAAGGGTATAGTACTAGACCGGTGCAGAGCACCGAGTCGGTAACGAAGGAAGTTGGAGATCCATGCCCCACCCGGCTATGCAATACCCGTTGTACCCGTGTCAGAGTACCCGTTCCACCCATATGTCTGTGTCCCTTTTATGCCCATATATGGAGATTTCTGTATCTCTCTGTATGTGTCCCTTTATTCCTATATGGAGTTCTGTGTCAGGCATGCCCAAATATGAAGTGTTGTGATGTCAGAACAGGCCAGCTCCATTATGAAGATATAGGGGTGACAGGTCCAGGGCCTGGGCAGAGGATGTTGTGCTTGTTCTGGACAACGGACTATCCGACGGACTAGACACCGGGCACTGCACTCCCTGTGGGGGTGTGGAACACGTGTCAAATTTGAACGGTTCTCGAGTTATGTGGATTACAGACGTACACATTATGTTTGTACGTACAGAGACATGGTGCATTATAGATAGATATATTAGTATATCATATATTTTCATTTTTCACAGAATCAAATGTTTTATGGTCGTGATTCACCAGGATCCTGGATGGATTGATTATATTATTCTATTCTATTCTATTCTATTCTATTCTATTCTATTCTATTCTTCTCACCTTTATTTATACTCGGAAATACAGTTGAGGTCAAGCCCTCATTTTCAACGTAGCCGAGGTTACAATACACAATACAGTCACAAAACAATACATCAAACACAACATTATAAATCAGGATAAATTACAAAGGAACTTTATACAGAACAAATCAGTAAAATAAATCAATTGAAGCAGGAGCAATCACGGTGAAAAATATCCTGGAGCATTCCTTTGAACTGACCGAAGGATGGCAGGGAGCTCAGTTTCATGAAGTTGGGCCATTGACAGAAAAATCTGTTTTGCCCAACTCTGTCTGGGTCTGAGGAACCTTGAGCCTTAAGAAATCACTAGAGCGGGTCTGATAGGTGCTATTGTTCAGTTCCATCATGGAACAAATATAGTCAGGGAGCATCCCAGCAATGGCTTTATATAAAAATAGGTGCCAATGCTTATCTCGCCTCTCAGTCAGAGAGGATAAACCTGAGTTCTCATAAAGTGCACAGTGGTACCATAACTATCACCAGTAGTCCACCGCAAGGCAGAGTGGTAGACAGTGTCTAGCCGCTTTAAAAGTGAAGGAGCAGCAGACCCATAAATAATGTCCCCGTAGTCCAGGACCGAGAGGAAAGTGGACTCAATAGCTTTTTTACTGGAATTTGGAAAACAGAATTTAATTGCTATACAGAAAACCTAATTTTTGTCTTAGTTTGGAGACAAGATCAACAATATGAAATTTAAAAGAAAGTTTATCGTCAAGCCAGATGCCAAGATATTTATATTCAGAGACCCTCTCAATCGTGGATCTATCAGAGGAAGTTATAAGTACACTATCCAAGTCAATATTCATAGCCCTAGAAAACAGCATACATTTTGTTTTTCTTGCATTTAAAACGAGTCTTAGATCAACCTGGGCATCCTGGAGAGTATTAAAAGCAAGCTGCAGGTTCTGCACAATGCACAATATAAAACTGTGTTGTCCGCGTAAAGATGGTATTGACAATCCTTCAGAGTGGAAACAATATTATTAATATATAATGTAAAAAGTACAGGCCCTAAAACCGATCCCTGTGGGATTCTATTAGAATTATATTCTATTATTTTAAATAATTTATATATATACTGTATATATTTTTGGAAATCTCTATGGGAAGAATGAATGCGGTCTGGATCGATGGAACCAAAGGACGCCACTGCTATCCCCTATTGTAGAACTGAATAAAATATAAATGCGCACATACACATTTGTACATGACCTAAAGACCTCAATCTCACATGCACACAAGTCAAACAGACAGATCCTCTTTGTGCTTCACAAAATATAAATCATAATAATGCTGTCCTGAACAAGTCTGGATAATGCAACTTTGAACCACATCAGCTTGATGGATAATGGGGTGCCTTTTGCTGGACTGCCTGAACATCTAAAAGTGAGAATCACCGGATTTTACGCTAGAGCAATTAATAAATGTTGGAACAGAAATGCAGTTGCATGCCAGGATTGGGCCATATAAACAGAGGCAGCAACGTTTTTATGCCTTATGAAAAGGGTGCCTTTAATATTATGTTCTTTAAGAAAGTTGGGTTATTAAATATTTAAAATACATTGCAATAATAACAATGTACTCAGATGACACTGGCCAACCAGTAAATGGTAAATGGTAAATGGTGCATTTATATAGCGCCTTTATCCAAGGCGCATTACATTCACCCATTCACACACACATTCATACACTGATGGCAACGGAAACCATGCAAGGTAGGAGCCCGGGTTCGAACTGGCGACCTTGTGGTTACCATCCGGAGACTCTACCCCTGAGCCACCGCCAACCAGTAGTCTATAGGAATGGATCCCCCCAGGATTCACACTATCCCTGCTCTCAGGGATAAGAGTTTATTTCTTCTCATGAAATCAAATATATAGTATGTAATTCACTACTTTTAAAAGTAGCACACTTTGTTCATGACACATATCCATATTCTTATTTGGGGAATTTACTCAGACATTAAATTAAATTATTCTATTTTATTTTTTATATGTGATCATTTTACTGACATAAACAACTTAATAGTTCAACCCTGCCCTGTCTTTCCAGCTCATAAAACATATTTTTTGCTTAAAATAATACATTGAATTAGTCTTTTTCACAGTGACAACACAACAGGCTTTAAGATGGTTAATTGTCCTCATAAACCTCTCAGAGAATTGCAGTGTAATGTGTATTTTACAGCATTGTTCCACTATGAAGTTTAAACTGTGATGGATTAACAAGGCTGTGCCACTGACTGTGACCATGTCTCTACTCTTTAATCTTATAAACATAGGTACCATACACATTACACTCTCTCTCTCTCTCTCTCTCTCTCTCACACACACACACACACACACACACACACACACACACACACACACACACGTACGTGTGCTCGCATCATCATGCATGTGCTTCTCTGTATATTTCATGATTTAATAAGGATGACTGGTGTCTTGGGTCATCTCATCCAGACTGTTACACATCTGACAGCTGTTTGACAAGCATCATCATGATATATTATAGAAAAAGGGGTGAGACATTACATCATCCAAACTGCATTCAGGATTCCAGTCGGAAAAGGATTTCCTTGGCTTTTTTATTTTATTTTATAAGACAGGAGCATGCTGCCCATGGTTCTGAACCATTTTCACTGACTGATTATTTTAAGTGTGTCTTTATCATACATAAGACCCCTGAATGAGTTTTAAAATCATAATTGTATAGCTGTCAAGTTTAGTATGGGTATTGGGACATCCATCCCCACAAGAAAATCTAAGCCTAAAATTGAAATTCTCTCTGGAAGCCAAGGAAATGCTCACTATAAATCTGTTCTTTGAAAATCAATTAAGTGCTGTGATTGAACTTTCAGCAATACCTTGCACACACAAGTATGAAAAAGATATATTGATCTTTTATGCTGCAGATTCACTGTGTATTTAAAACGAATAGCTGTTTTATAAGGTTTTGATTGAATTACCGGTAGTCTCAGTATTGCTATTGCTACTGTATATTGGTAGAATTTGTTACAGTGTATTGGTGGCATTTCTGTATTCCCTTGTGGAAAACACACTCATATTATGTTATAACACTGTCTTCTGTGTATGAAATGTGTATTTTTACTTTCTTTTATAGAGAAAGACAAATAGAGGTTCAACACATTTTCTTTTAACCAAACACTTTAAATCGGTGTCTTCTCTCTTGTTTGGGTTGTTAAATGCTGGGTTCAAGTGTTATTAACATTTTGTCAAATATCTCCTACTAAAATGAGCATTAAAGTAACACTAAATCTCTCCTCCCCTCCATGACCCAGCATCTGGAGAAAGTTCTGTCAATGTGGTTTCAAAGGTCACTGAGATTTCCTTCTATGTGCTAACACCTTTTCTTTTTCTCCTCCCCTTTCTCCATCCTTCTTCTGAACAAAGCACAGCAGGACTATGAGAATGACTACTGAGGACCATTCTCCTAGCACTTCAACCGTCCTCCCTCTCCTCTTATCATCTCCAAACTCCATTCCTCTATGTGTCCAATAACACAAGAACAATTTAGAGGACATCATTTCAAAGATTTCTTACTGATTTCTTAAAAGCACCCATATGTCCTCCTGACCATGGCTTTCAACCTTTCCAACTTTGGAGACATTTTTCCAAATAATTATTCTGGTCAGCAAAACTGTACAGGCCAGTATATTCAATCTTGGTATAGATTGATGACCTGACAAGTACCCAACATTGTGAACATTGCAGGATTTTGGGAAGGTTTTGGAAATGTGACACACATGATCAGTAGTTTTGGTTAGCAATGTGTGTTGTATTACCGTACAAGCTAGGGGTTGTTTTAATCTCCCACAACCCCTCATTTGGATCTTATTCAAATGCGGAGTGGCAGTTCCCAAACTGTAGTCCCATGTCGTAAAGTGCACCCTGGGATGGTTATTTGAAAATGAAACAGGGCAAATTTCTAGCATCATTTAAGGTAACAGGTGGTTGTTATAATCAAAGCTGCCCCTGAAGGTTGCAATGCCATTACTTGTCAGTTGCCAGACAAATAAATAAGTGCTCATACTCCCCTGAGGCCAAAACGTTTGGAGTGAAAATGTGCTTTAATGATCACCACCATCGAGTTTAAGTGCCGTCTGTCAACAAACTCTTGGTCTGATCCAACAGTTTGTGTAATGCTTCGCTGCTGCAACCTTTATATGAGCTTCTAGAAACTTTTCTTCTCTTACAAAGCTAACCTAGCTTTACAAAACCTCTTAATTTTCTGCAAAACCTCTTAATTTTCTATTAAGTTGGTTAATTTAATTAGCTTTTCAACCACTCACTCTTATTTGCCTCCTGCTGCTGTCCATTGCATATGGCATTTTGCTCATTTCTGTTGCTATGAAATGGCAGAAAAACTAGCATAGCCAGTCCAACAACCTGACTGACTGACTGCATCACTAAAGTGCTTGTAAAGTTACATTTTCCACACAGGCCTCTGTTATACCATTCCCAGACATCTCTTTTGTCACAGTGCAAACTCGATCTGCCTATAACACGTCCTAACCTGCTACTAAACCCATTGCCTCTGTGTTTTCATGCTGGCTGGCAAAGCACAGCCCATGGTGGTGGCTCATAAGATGCTTTTAGCTGTTTAACCAAACTGAACCCACATATCCCCATCAGTCCAACCCTTGCCCCGTGGAGGCTACCAGTCCTACAACCCGCCGTACAACCCTGCTGCTGTGGCTTACAACAATGACCAGGGGGGTGAGGAGGAGGAGGATGAAGAGCAAGACCCATATTATGATCGCGTTTACCCCCCTCAGTACTACCCTCGACAACAGCCCCCAGCAGGATATCGTTCTAGGCCTGCCCACTCTGATGATGTGGAGCTGCGGTCACCAGGTGTTTTGAGCAGGCTTTCACGTGATCTGTCTCGACTGTCTGGAAGAGAGAGTAGCGACGTGGTTGTCCTGGAGGACACGCAGGAGGGAGGCATTTAGAGGAACGATGGAAGGATAGACTCACCTCAAGTGCTTGAGCCCTGCACACTAAGATAAGCATGCACACATGCACACACACACACACACACACACACACACACACACAGCATACATTCTAACATTCACATGTACATAACGTACATCCTGTAGTCACACCGTCCAAATACACTCCATTTGAAACTGTGGTGAGAACCGCCAGCCCCCTCCCTGTATACCCCAGTGGTTCACTCCACCAGCCCCCTCCCTGTATTCCTGGTGGTTCACTCCACCAGGTGAAACCATGTAAATAGCTGAGTGGACTCTTGTATATTAACTTTGTCAGAGGGGTATCCGAAAAAGTGCCTGATTTATGCTAGTACTGTTGAGGGGTTATGTAAAAGAAAGAGAATAATATACCCATCTACAGCTGATTTCAGGACTTTTCTTTTTTGTTAGTTTTTTTGTTTATTTGTGAAGCTGCATGTCACTCTTGAGCCAACCATTGAACTGGACATGTGCATCTTGATTTCTGATTTGGTTGTATGTAGCTAGCTAGATGAACTTTGGATGAAGATGAACTGATTACATTTGTACAGGCTGCTTTTTATAATGAAAATCATTAATGTGTCCGTGCATTATGGAAGAAAGGGAAATACAGAATATACATAATTGTGTTGTCAAGACAATATTTTCCACGTGATTTCTCAGTATTTGTCGAGTGGCTTCGCTTTTCATGATTTTTTTAAAAACTGAAATAACGTTTTTGTCCCCAATGACAGTGTTGAAGCAAAATATTCTGTCAAATTTCAACATTAACACTGTGGAACAAAAAAAAAGTTTTGTGCGATTACATTGTGTTGTTTGACACATCGTACTGTGTTGGATGACATTTGTTCCTGAACAGGTTAAAAAAAAATAACCTAGTGAGTTAAATATCTGCTGATTTATACATGTCTGTTTTTTATTTTCTAACTTGACTTTGCCATTTAGTTATTGTTGTTCTTATGCAAAGTAAGGCCTATTCACTGTGGAAGTCATTTACCAATTAGTTGAGCTTGCAGTTTGGCATTTGCCTTCTGCTAGAGGTAGAGAACTCAATCCAGTTATTTGAAGTCAAATCTGTTGTTTCTGGGTGTGATTGATCTTGGTCTGGCACAACCAATAACATCATCCCAGTTGTCTTCTAGTTCCAACAGATAAAACATGAATAAACTAAGATTCCAGGAACTAAGAACAGTTACCCATGCAATGTGTCACACCACCATCCAAACCTTTGGCACTATAAGAAGTTATTTATTTTATTGTTTGTTTTTATAACCAATAAAACTGTAATAAGAATTCTGCATTGTGTTTCTGACTGTGTTAAACATTTTACTGGTCAAAATTAAATCACAATTGTATTTTATTCAGATACTGTTACAAATGAGACTGACTAGGGAATTTAATGTTACATCAAATATATTCTATAGGCTAATGGCTATGCATAGGACAAGAAAATCTTGTCCTACTACTGGAAAAGTAGGAGGCTGAAGATGCAAAGAAAACTACCAGCCAGGACAATTCTGTTTTTAGTTATATGTTATACTGTTTCACATTATTACGGTTACATTTTGGCTTCTATGCTTCTATTATAGCGTGTTAACTTTCCAGGAAGAGAAAGCCTGGAATTTCTATGAATCATCAATGATGTCAGGTGGGTTTTTGCACTGTCCACAGCCCTCCTCTGAGACAGTACACAGGTGGCAATGACTCAGGAGGTAAAGTGGCCGTTTGGGAACCAGAAGATTCCCATTTCGAAACCCGGGCTCCCCCAGAGTTATTGTCCAAGTAGCCTCGGTACCTCACCTTTTAGTGTCGAAATATATATATATATATATATATATATATATATATATATATATATATATATATATATATATATATATATTGCGACGAGATAGGTTGAAAATGGATGGAGTGGTCCTTCACGGCCAAGCTACACCAGGCTTTTCTCGCGCGTTTACCCTAAACGCAAACCCCGCGCGTGCGTTTTTTAAAATAGGACTGGACCTAAATTAAACGCACGCGCGGGGTTCACGTTAGGGTAAACGCGCGAGAAAAGCCTGGTGTAGCTTGGCCGTAAGACCTTAAAATACAAATTAAAATCCTACTGTCCCTTCAGTGTGGTACCATGATGAAGCAAACATTAACTACAGCAGGAGTCTAATGACTTTGCACAAATTACTGGTACAGTACTTCTCATGTTTGAGTAAACTTCAAGTTGAATGAAGTAACCACGCCACTGCCTTTGAGGGTGCATTAACAACACTGTACTTTGGGGAACAGATACCGACACACCCTAGAGCATTTATGACCATGAATTTTACAATACACAGGTATAACTGAAAAAACAGCAGCAATGATTATTTATTTTCACAACATAAACATTGTACATACTGTATAGACAGTAGAAAAAATATCTTCAAAAGCACTGTGTTGGTTAACCTCAAAGCATTTGTCTAAATGTACAGTGACAACTACAGTACAGTCAACAGAAGGAAAATTATAACACAGTAAGCTTAATTAAATTATTCTTCAGTGAAAACATGTGACACTCGTAGCTAAGCATTACTTTACAATAACGTAGCAAAAACGTACATACAAATCTATCAATCCTTAATGTTTTGAACGCTTCGGGAAACCCACATCTGAAGCAGCTGAGCTCAAGAAGACAGAGCCATATGCTTCCTTTAACGTATGAAGAGAAAATGATAATGATTTCACTTCATCTTGTAGTCTTCGGGTCTGAGAAGAAAACAGAGGAAAAACAACACATTAGGAAAAGGAGCTAGGAAAATGGAGATTGAAAATGAAATGGCGAAAGAGAAACGAGACAGATGTTATCTTAAAAAAAACAGACACTCCATCTCCACTATGAGTGTGCAAGAACTCTTTTTGTATTATGGTATGATTGAACCCTGTTGCCCAGCACCTCACCAATATGTGTTTTATTATGGTATGATTGAACCCTGTTGCCCAGCACCTCACCAATATGTGTTGTATTATGGTATGATTGAACCCTGTTGCCCAGCACCTCACCAATATGTGTTTTATTATGGTATGATTGAACCCTGTTGCCCAGCACCTCACCAATATGTTTTATTATGGTATGATTGAACCCTGTTGCCCAGCACCTCACCAATATGTGTTATTATGGTATGATTGAACCCTGTTGCCCAGCACCTCACCAATATGTGTTTTATTATGGTATGATTGAACCCTGTTGCCCAGCACCTCACCAATATGTGTTATTATGGTATGATTGAACCCTGTTGCCCAGCACCTCACCAATATGTGTTTTATTATGGTATGATTGAACCCTGTTGCCCAGCACCTCACCAATATGTTTTATTATGGTATGATTGAACCCTGTTGCCCAGCACCTCACCAATATGTTTTATTATGGTATGATTGAACCCGGTTGCCCAGCACCTCACCAATATGTGTTTTATTATGGTATGATTGAACACGGTTGCCCAGCACCTCACCAATATGTGTTTATTATGGTATGATTGAACCCTGTTGCCCAGCACCTCACCAATATGTGTTTATTATGGTATGATTGAACCCTGTTGCCCAGCACCTCACCAATATGTGTTTATTATGGTATGATTGAACCCCGTTGCCCAGCACCTCAGTTGTATTATGGTATGATTGAACCCTGTTGCCCAGCACCTCACCAATATGTGTTTTATTATGGTATGATTGAACCCTGTTGCCCAGCACCTCACCAATATGTTTTATTATGGTATGATTGAACCCCGTTGCCCAGCACCTCACCAATATGTGTTGTATTATGGTATGATTGAACCCTGTTGCCCAGCACCTCACCAATATGTGTTTTATTATGGTATGATTGAACCCCGTTGCCCAGCACCTCACCAATATGTGTTTATTATGGTATGATTGAACCCCGTTGCCCAGCACCTCACCAATATGTGTTGTATTATGGTATGATTGAACCCTGTTGCCCAGCACCTCACCAATATGTGTTTTATTATGGTATGATTGAACCCTGTTGCCCAGCACCTCACCAATATGTGTTTTATTATGGTATGATTGAACCCTGTTGCCCAGCACCTCACCAATATGTGTTGTATTATGGTATGATTGAACCCTGTTGCCCAGCACCTCACCAATATGTGTTTATTATGGTATGATTGAACCCTGTTGCCCAGTACCTCACCAATATGTGTTGTATTATGGTATGATTGAACCCTGTTGCCCAGCACCTGAACCCTGTTGCCCAGCACCTCACCAATATGTGTTTATTATGGTATGATTGAACCCTGTTGCCCAGCACCTCACCAATATGTGTTTATTATGGTATGATTGAACCCTGTTGCCCAGTACCTCACCAATATGTGTTTATTATGGTATGATTGAACCCTGTTGCCCAGTACCTCACCAATATGTGTTTTATTATGGTATGATTGAACCCTGTTGCCCAGCACCTGAACCCTGTTGCCCAGCACCTCACCAATATGTGTTTATTATGGTATGATTGAACCCTGTTGCCCAGCACCTCACCAATATGTGTTGTATTATGGTATGATTGAACCCTGTTGCCCAGCACCTCACCAATATGTGTTTATTATGGTATGATTGAACCCTGTTGCCCAGCACCTCACCAATATGTGTTGTATTATGGTATGATTGAACCCTGTTGCCCAGCACCTCACCAATATGTGTTGTATTATGGTATGATTGAACCCTGTTGCCCAGCACCTCACCAATATGTGTTTATTATGGTATGATTGAACCCTGTTGCCCAGCACCTCACCAATATGTGTTTTCTCCCTCCGATGTTTGATTTCTAATCAGGAAACAAACGTACGCCACACTATTCTGACCTGATGCTCAGTTTCCATTTCCGTATATGGAGGACAGAATAAAGAGTTTAAATTCCTAAATTCACTCACTACCACTGAAACACTATAGTATTATTTCTACTGCTTTCTGAATAAAACATGGATAGGCTACTTGCAGTACGACAGCATACAATGATAGATTTAATAAACTGATGGTACTGAGAATACCAGGCAGGCATTATTATATCACTAAAAGCCAGGTAACCTGTCAGAGTGATGTTTCATACAGGCAAGACCAGAGAAATGAGAAAAGACTACATTATTATGCCAGCAAAGCACAGGTCATGCCGAATGTCACTCTAATCTCCAACCAGAAAATACATCTCAGAAAATCCATGAATCTGATTATGAATGTGATCTCTTGTTGCCATGTCAGCATCCCAACGAACAACTGTATCTCACCAAAGTTTGAAAGAACATTTTCAAAAAACTGTAATTGATCTACAGTACCTGACTACAGTACCTGAGTGTCAACTAGAAATATTGTTCATGAAGAAACAATGCGGGATCGCTGCAAAAGACTGTACTATAAATAGTACAAATGCAGTCAAGATCCCAGCAGTGCACTCTTTGACTTTGTATATATCTCGGACTGTTGTATGCAAGTGTGTATTATAATGATTAATTCCTAATCATTATAATAATATATACAAATATAAAGAATATATATATATATATATATATATATATATTTTCACATTCGCCAGCCAAAGTCAAGGAGTGGAAAAGGCAGGGACACACACATACTGTAGGCCTACACCGCAAAAGGGAACGGGAGCGCGCCCGCACCTGCCAATCATTGCGCGGCGGAAGTTATATATTCCTTGAAGTTATATATTTAGAAAACTGCCAATTATTTCAAAGTAAAAAGTTCAGGCCTGTGTCCACAGTAAGGACGATGTTTTTAAATTGTGAATGGTGTCTCCAGGTGAAAGTATGAAGAAGTTTCGACGTATCAAAATCCTCCATTGACTTAAACATTTCATTTCAAACAACTCAAAGTTTCTAAGTGAAAGCGGGGACTAGTTAGGTGCCAAAGTTCTCTTGACGATAGCAACCCCACAAATTAGAGCAGAACCATTGGAAATGGAAATAAATTAGTCCTATGGGACCAGGCGGTGTTGACTCAGGAGGTAGAGCAGCTGTTTGGGTCCCTTGCTCCTCGAGACCTGCGGATGAGCCGCGGATTGTGGGTGGTTGCGGATTGCGAGATTTTGCCAAGATGCGTTTTAACAGCTATAATAAGCCTATAGATGGATGCCATTAATTTATTTCCCGCATTATTTCACCCGTGGTTTATCCAATATTAATTTATAATATATTTTAATGACCCAAATCCACCCTAAACTAAGGCTAACCACGGCTAAATCCGCCATCCGCAGGTCTCTAGCTCCCCTTGTGTGCCGTTGGAGTGAATGTAACACATTATATTAATAAAGGAAAAAGGTGCTTGATGGTATCAAAGGAGCCCAATTTATAAAGGGTTTCACAGAAGCCTCTCTAATCTTCATTAATACCGGTACGTACGCAACTTTTAGTCAGAGACTTAAGGACTGCACTTTCTCTACTCAAATTTACTTAAAGGGGGGGAAACAGGGACATTTCCCCTTAAAAATAATGATATATATCATATATATATATAGCATATCTATCAAAGACCCCCTTTGATAGGGGGCGGAGACATGGCCCCTGCGCTAGCTTACACCCCCCCCCCCCCCCCCCCCCCCCCCCCCCCCCACGTACGCGAAAACCAGTATGTCCCAGCCTTACATCGTTAGCTAAATGTCGAAAACCCATCAGATCTGGCTCACATTGACTTTCAGGTACAGCGTGAACAAAGACATTTTTGCAATGCTCATTTGAGGCAGAGGGAGGAGAGGACACAGGAGCAGCACAGACATTTCAAGCCTTTTATTAGGTGCTAGTACAAGAAAAAAACTTTCGACCTATGCGGTCTTCATCAGTCATAACTGGCAGCATTCGAGCTCATTTGAGGCAAGAGTAAATTTAAATTATATAAATTTTCTACATAACTGAGAGACAGACGTTTTGTGTGCATGCATGCATGCATATTTATGCACGTACTACATGCAATGGAGATGCTCCGATAATCGGTGATCTGCAATTTACCCTATCTGTGATCTGCAATTTACCCTATCTGTGATCTGCAATTTACCCTATCTGTGATCTGCAATTTACCCTATCTGTGATCTGCAATTTACCCTATCGGTGATCTGCAATTTACCCTATCTGTGATCTGCAATTTACCCTATCTGTGATCTGCAATTTACCCTATCTGGCGATCTTTTACACCATTGAAGTGGTATAAATGTCAATCAGATATATAGTATATCATTTTGCATCTTTGTGACAGGCCTAAACATTCTCCCCTTCCTCCCCACACACAGGAACAGTTTTCATGTGGGTTTTAACAGATATACTAATTTTGGAAATATTCAAATTTGCCTCTTACGGTATCGGTATCAGCCCTATCGGTATCGGCCGATCATGAGAAAAACAATCGGTGATCGGTCCCACCATAAATGTCATGCATGTACTGTATATTTTCACACAAGGATGTTGTACTGTATATCCCCTTGGGGAAACTTGTCCTCTGCATTTGACCCATTCCAACTACTTAGAAGCATTGAGAAGGCACAGTGCAGTGCCCAGGGACCAACTTCAGTTGAAATGCTAGCACCTTGATCAAGGGCAATGGCAGGAGTATTTATTTTGGTGTGGGAGGAAACGGCAGTACCAAGAGGAAACCCAGCCAAACACTGGGAGAACCCCTGCAGGGGGTTTGAACGCAGGACTGAGTGTGCATAGATGATAAGTACATTTAATGTACGTCGGTTTTGTCTTTACTTGATACAGACACATTCCCCATTTTCACATTGCATGTTGCTGTTAAGAATTTTAAAGAGAGTTAAGGTGGTTGCACATTGGACGCGTTTTTCGGAAAACCGATGGACGCCGCTAAAACTCAGAGAAACGCGCTCTGTGTGCAGGGACCTTTAGTGTGTGTCTGAAATCAGGGGTTCTCAACGTTTTTGGCCGGGGACCCCCGGAAATGTTTTGGTAATGTCTCGGGACCCCCGCCTCGACCCCCAATATAAATGACTGCTACAATAACCTTAATAATACAATACACCATAAATAAATACTGAAACCAGATATAATCATTAGGGAAGGTGTATGCATGTACTATATGTAAACTCTTCATTTCCATTTTTTAGCCATTCAGTAGCAATTCTTTTTTTTTTTTTTTTTATAATTTTGGGACCCCCCAAAATAATTTGGCGACCCCCCCGAGGGGTCGCGACCCACGGGTTGAGAACCCCTGTCTTAAATAACCTATTCGTAACTTTTAATTATTTTCTTATTGTATTGCATTACAGTACAGTGATATTCTTGTCATATTGTACCACTGTTGTTGGAGAGTCCTATTGCTATTGTTTGCACAGTCTTGCAGATGTCACAACATTTCACTGCTTTTACCCGCTTGCATGAGTTAGTGACCTACCACTGGAAAACAGATCTCTTAAATGATTGTACACCACATGAAAATGCGGTCTAATTTTGACAAAATCTTATTCTATGAAGATTATAGAATGGCAACGTGAGCTTTTTGGCCAGATCAACTTACCCCTCACCGGGAGTAGTTAGTTGTACCAAAAATAAACTTATCTATAACTCTGCAAAGCAAAGCAAAGTTACTATATTTACCCAGGGTATCTGGGCTAAGCTCAAGAACTTGTTTCCAGCCAGGCCCTGCTCATAGAACATTTCATGGTAGTGGTTCAATGCCTTGCTCAAGGGCACTTCAGCGGTGGTAATTTTAACGTGTCGGACAGCTGATTTGAACTGGCGACCTTCCGGTATCAAGACCGCTCCGCAATCCGTTCGGCCACCGCTGCCACACTGCTGTCATTTAAAAGCTAAATTGTACAGTTTTTAGTCCAAATTTTAAGTGAAATGTCAAACAAATAATGGATAATTTACTGTACCACTCATTATGAAAGCTTACAAGAATCAAAAGATAATGAAAATAGAGTGGAAGTCTGCTAAGGGTTTGTGTGTTCTTACTTCACATAGGCTTCTGAACATTGAGTTACAATACAGACAGGCATTAAGTGGTTGGGGTTAGGAAGAGGTTCTAGGGAATTAAGTCAATGGGATATCCTCACATAGTTAATGCATATGTGAGTGTTTTCATCCATCATTCTGTGTCAGGGAGATTTATGCTTTGTGTCACCTTGTAGCTGACAGCAGTGCATTACAAGCTGGGCTATAGAGGACATCTAGAGAGCAACAGAACACATGTGTGTGTGTGTGTGTGTGTGTGTGTGTGTGTGTGTGTGTGTGTGTGTGTGTGTGTGTGTGTGTCCACATACGGTGTCCACAGCATGGGGAAAGCATCTATCTCCTCTTGTGTGTATTCATTCAGCCTCTTGGGTACTTTTCTGGGCTGAGGCAGCTCCTCCGTCAGGTTAGCCAGGATGTCTTCTGGAATCACCTGGAGATGAGGAGAAAGGAAAGGACAGCAGTTAAGCTGGAATAGGTAGAACAGGACAACAAAGAATAGGGGAGAAAGTGCAGGAGGAGAAATAAGTTGAGACATAAGGTAGGAGAGAGAGGACGGAGAGGAAGAGGTGAAAACAATAGTTGTCCAGAATTTCCCCCCAGGGATCAATGAAGTTTTATCTTAAAATAACGAATGGGAGAGAGAATAAATGACGAGGAAGAGTGTTGTTGAGGCTGGGGGAAGGAAGGAGCAGACGGAGGTAATCGCTACACCTGATACACTGGAGTATACTCATGAGAATCCACAGTGTACTGATATTAATATTCATGTAGCAGGTAGCTTATAAGCTGAAGTAGAAAACAGGCAAGAGTGAAAAACATGAATAGTAATCAAGAAACACCAAAATCTCATAAATATTCATGGTTAGATTGACATTGAATGAAGAGGACGTATACTTTTCTTGCTGTACTGCCTGATGAGACTACCGGTATGTGCATCTGCAGGGTTCATAAGACGTTTATTTCCATGTCATGTACCAGTATTAATGCAGTGCTGGCATTGAACACCAGGATAACAGGATGCACAGGTGTCATTAGAACTTAAGTACTGAAATCTGAAGAAAATAGCTATATGTTCCATGCCACAGATATGATCTCTTCAATTCCTCTTAGATTTCCAGAAACCATCTGGAAAATCCTGGGTTACTGACAAGAAAGAAAGAATAGGACTCACGTCATCAGGAAAGAGGTGCAGGCGTTGCATCATTGTGCGTCTGTGCAGGTTCCTAGGTAGCATTCCATAAACTGCCAACTTCATTATCTGTTGGGATAAGCATATTTTACAAGGTTACTTAGAATAGACCTGAGGGTCTTTCTCCCCGCTTGGAGAATGTGTCCAGCAGAAATCCTTTTCATCCTGTCTGGAAATGTGGTTTACCCTACACGATGATGCCTATTCAAATGCCCAAAACAGACACCAATGGGTAAAAACCAAGTACACTTTTTGGCATCACTGGGTTTTTGTGATTAAGTGAATTCACGAATTCAGTTTGGACCAGGCTACTGGAGTAATATAACTAGACAGACATATTGGACAGATGCAATGCAGACAAATGGCTAATATATGTCCGATGTTCAACCTTCATGGAAACCAACCCACCATCAGGCCACAAGCCTGTGGTTTGAGGCTTGCCTGAAAAACAATGTGAAAAAAGCTATTGAAAAAAGATGTTATTACCATATTATTAAATTTAAACTATGTTGGGGCCTACTAGTGCTGCTCCACCACACGAGGCTTCAGAAATGTGTTGTTTGACAGCATTATCATCAGTGTTGTGTAAATTAAAATGCACACACACACACCCACACCCACACCCACACACACACACACACACACACACACACACGTGTATTTTTAGACATTAAAGACATTAAAAAGGAAAAATAAATGTTCATATGACCCCCTGTAGCAACTATGAGGAACCCCTGTGGTATTATGACATGCCAGAATAGTCAGAATAATTATAATAGATGCTTTGTTTCCTAATGTAAGGTACTGTTTGCTTGTTTTGTTTTATGTTTTTATGTGGGGACTGCGAATGAAAATTTGCATTTTTGCTAAATCCGGTGTATTTACATTGCATTTATGTAATGTCCATTAATGTGCAGTCTTTCTTGAATGGAATGTTGTCAAAACCATTTTAGGACACATGGTTCAGCTAAATCTTGTGGATATCAACATTGATGTGTTGAACACTATTTCAACCATGGGTGGAACGAAACAAATATCAGTTATGTGCTTCTTCCTATGTTTCGTGCAATAGCCTAAATATAGAAACATGAGAATAAGTTGTCAAGTAGTAAGGCCAAATGACTGAAGCAATGAATACAATTATGAGTGTTCAGAGAGCTGCCAAGCCAAGCTCCACTCATCCCACAACAACATAAAGGCCTTCCACATAACCATAAATATGCAACCCAAGTACCCAACCCCCAAGAATTATCTTTCAGCTGGCATCCTCATAGTGATATTCAGTCACCTCCTCCTCCTCCTGCCCACTGTTGTTTGATCCCATTTCTGCAAGCTTAACATTAATATGCAAGGATACAGTAGAATGTATGGAAGGGGGGGGATGAGTGTCAAACGTCATCTCCTCTGTACTGTAGTGGTGTCTTAGTCAAAATTAAACTAATTAAACGGATGTCAGTTTAATCATTCCTAGGAGAAAATAAGCCCTTGTAGTCTGTGGCAGAGTCATATGCACCAGTAGCAAGAAAACACACAAGCCTTGATCAATACGTACAGCTTTTGGATCTTTAAGGTGGAGCTGGGCAGCTGTGACTTGTTTGAATCCACTTGGATACCTTTAGAAAAGAAAAACAATGGTTACCTCAGTATGTTTTACATGACAAATGATTAAGATGGCATTTAAATAATGATATGAGAAAACGGCATTTGTCTCTATAGAAAACATGTAAGAACTACTCAATTACTTTAGATAAAACTGTGTATATTACAATACACTACGACGAACTAACAAGAGCAACTAACATACTGTTAGCCTTGTAATGTACAAGAGTCCCAACTTTGCACTAATGTAACACACTATACTTTTAATTCTTTCTTTTTTCCCAACCAACATAACCATGCCTCCGACTCGGACACAAATGAAGGGTGGAGCTAAACACAAAGACAAAGCCGGAAGACCATAACCGCCGACCGACTCACAAAACCTGACTCACAAAAAAAGAGACAACAAAAAAGGTTAATGATAACATTTGGCTTCTAATGACCTTTTACATCACTTGAAACAAGGCAGGTGCACCGACAGAAGTGTGCCAAATGAGGTGCGCCTGATCGAGTACCTGCACCAAGCAGTGCGGTAGCCGCGCTTTTGACTCAACGAGCTTTGAGTTGAAATGTATAGATACTGTACAATAGTCAACTATACAGTAACTACATCAATGTCAAGTTTACAACAGTAATAATAATCCATATAAAAAAAGATGTAGGCTAAACAAAATTAAATTAAACATATTTCTGCTCCCGAATCCCGATTACGTTTTAACAGTATTAGGCAACTGCATGGCCTATTTCTTGCAGAACCTATTTCTCATAACACAGATGTGAGGGCAGAAGAGTCGTGAAAATGCCTCCTCATTCTTTCTTCCACTGTCAATAGACAATTAAAAAAAGAAAATGTCACTGTTCACAGGCAGTGCTAGCCAATGAAATGAGTAAAATACAGTGCTACATGTGGGCACCAAGGCTGCAGGTCATAAATCAGTGCAGAGTGCATAACCGATCTGTTATCCCAAATAGTACCAACAAAACTTAACTGTGCACAGCTCCATAAATAAACAATAAAATAATAATAATAAAAGAAAACTGTGAGAATAGGAAAAGCACAAAGAAGAATCTAATGGAGTCTATGGTTATGTAGTATAGCCTCTTTGTAGAGCATGATCTTAATACACATTAAAATATCATACATATGTATTCATGTACATTTGGGCAAGAGACAAGTCTACAAATTAGGTGAAACCTTAGGGCTTGGTTTGGAATATAATTAATCCATCCAACATGTTTGTATTTACCCAGTGTGCGATGAGTAAACTTTCTGCTCCCACTTGTTCCCAGAGAAGGCCACGTGTCTGGTGTTCATTACCACCACATGGTCACCGCAGTCACCTACATGGGGAAGAGGTCACATGGTGAGTAGAAGTAAGCAGGCATGGACATGGAGGATGTAAGGGCCATGTACTGGAACTGTAGGCTGGCAGGCACCCATATGAGGTCCAGGGGGGCAACGTCCCACACTTCACACATTTTCAACCCATCTTCATATAATTCTTCCCAACTCATTATAAAAAAGGCACAATTTCTGTGTTCTCGCCCTGTTTCTCAGAGGACGGCTGTGGACAGTTTACAAACCTGCCTACCAGTGAAATCCTTGTACGCAGGTTTGGTCATTTCAAACAAGATTTCAAACTTTTTTATTTGTATTGTATTTTTATTACGTTAAGTTAGGTGCTTACTGCTTAGTGCCACTGCTTACTCATTTTCACCCATTTAAACAAGTGCTTTAACCGTCATTCAGATGAGATTGCACTTGCAGATCTGGCTGAGACCTAGGCTATACAAGC
The DNA here is from genome assembly GCF_951216825.1 of Electrona antarctica. Classification (NCBI taxonomy): domain Eukaryota; kingdom Metazoa; phylum Chordata; class Actinopteri; order Myctophiformes; family Myctophidae; genus Electrona; species Electrona antarctica. Next base: position 28,293,434 of record NC_136811.1, on the reverse strand, counting down.
GCTTATGCACCGCTGCTGTAATCTTTTCATGGACAGTGAGGCCTCCAAACTTATATACAGTAGCTATGTAAGCGCTTTACATAATGGTCCATAATGTCCATTCATTCAGACGTTGGGAGGTGACGCGGCGAACAGCGTACTCACTTCCCACATTCACACACCAATGGTGGCAAACACTGGAGGCAATGTGGGGTTTCAGTGTCTTGCCTAAGGACACTTCGACATGAGGAGCCGGGAATCGAACCGCTAACCCACAGATCAACCTGCTCTACCTCATGAGCCACAGCCAAATAATTGCGATTAGGCGATTATGTAATAATTGTGACAGGCCTAGGTGTTTCGAGAATATTTAAGGGCATGTTATTTAAAATAAATGACGGTCGGTTTCAGGCGTCTCATTTATCAAAGCCCAGACCAAATGTACGCTAGGATTGGTTTAGGATTGCTTGATAAATCCCACGTGGACGTGAGTGTAAACTCATTCTTGGACTCGATTTTAAGCTGGTTTGTACGTTTAATTGATAAAGGCTCAGAATAAAAAAATAAAAAAAAGAATAGCCTTGGCAATGGGCAAAAGTCAGCTTTTATGAATCCGGGCCATGCCTGAGTAAAACAAGGATACAGCAGACAGACGCCAGACTAATTGCATGCAACTGTTGGCAAGTGGCAACTTGGCATTGTCTCAACCTTCATGGAGAACCAGATAATACTAATTAATTGATGATTAATTGGTGTTCCATTCATTACAAATAAGCATGCAAAAGCAACCTTCAAGCAATTTACTTAATTTTGACACTGGCTTACATTTGTTAATATAAGCCATGAACACGCACACACACATGCACAGAATTACAGAGGCTGTAATCTGTAAACTGCTGTATAAAATAGCATCCAATCCAATCCACTTTATTTATATAGCACATTTCACAACTCAGGGTTTACAAAGTGCTGTACTAAAAACACTAAATACACTGTAAAGCTAAAAACCAAAAAACAGCAAAAACACACACATAACAAAGCCAAACAAAAACACAGAAGACTCAAACGGAATTAAAAGCCAAGGTGTAAAGGTGGGTCTTAAAGCGAGTTTTAAAAGTGTCAATGGTGGGGCCAGTTTGACATGGGAGGGGAGGTCATTCCACAATTTGGGGGCTACGACAGCAAAAGCTCGGTCACCTCTGGTTTAGACGTGCCTTTTTTGTGACCTTAAGATTCAACTGGCCTGCAGACCGCAATGACCTTGAGGGGGTATAAACCTCTACAAGATCACAGAGATAGTGCGGTGCCAGCCCATTCAGTGATTTGAAAATCTTAAAATCAACTCTAAACGAATGGGGAGCCAGAGAAGAGAGGCCAGGGCAGGTGTTATATGGTCACGCCTGCGGGTTCCAGTTAGGAGACGCGCTGCAGAATATTGGACCAGCTGTAGATGAATGACACGTTCAAAATCGTTAAAAGAAACGAGACTTGATTTTGCCATTCATGTGGCATTAATTAAGCACCTTGGTAAGGAATGCCTCTCAAATGTAGGTCAACAATTCTGCCGTTCCTAGCAATGTACCCCCCCCACACACACACACGAAAGGCAGTTGATCAAAGTAAATTAAAATACACACTAATCCATCACATACTTTGTACATTTGTACATTTGTACATACTAAGTTTACACTGATCCTCTACTACCACCGTGTGGATGATGTGTGGTAAAGGCTAGCTTAAATTATTCAACTGATACTGTCTGTTGCCTGGAATCAAGATCATACTCCATATTGGATTCAGGATTAAGAGTTGTGAAAATGTCCCATCGTGTGTGTGTGTGTGTGTGTGTGTGCGTGTGCGTGTGTTGTACTCACTCAGGGCATGGTAGATGGGTTTGTGTTTTCCTTGTAGTCTAACAGAACACATAGTAGCTATCTTCCCCGGTGGCTGCAAACTGGCATCAATCAGGAACCACGAACGAGCAAAAGTCGCCCATTGCTGAAGGGAAAGAAAGACAACCAAGTTGTTAGAACCTCGCGGAGGGTGAGGTTCTAAACAGGGCTAGCCGCCCATGCACTGCATCCCAGTTGCAACAAGCTCCATTGACAGCCCATTCATTAAAACAGAAAAGTCCTATCTGAACTCAAAGATTGTATTAAACGCGTAAACAGTGATAAACTCACCAATATTGCAGCTGCACGCAAAGCTTGGCTTATCATCCAAGTTTTTTTTTAATCCACCGTTGACATGAGTTGAACTGTCAATACACTCAGTGCTGCCTAGCCCTGGTCCAGTGCTTACAGCGAGTAGAGCGAGTCTCTCTCTGACTCTACTCGCTGTAAGCACTGGACCAGGGCTAAGTGCTGCCCTGCCAGTGATGCTACTCTCAAAACACATTTAAAAGGTAACGTAAAGAAATCACACTCAAGCAGGCCAACAGGCATATCGATGACACTAGAGGGCAGCATACCGCCAATGTGCAGAGCAGACCCACATCTCTTCAAGTACATTTAGAATTTAGATGTTTAATGGTAGGTGTTGCGGCTAGACCGGGCTAGTTAGTTCTAACCATAGACTGTAAAAGAAAAATAGGTTCTAACAGAGAAAGTGCCCATGCAGTCTTCCATAAAAGTAAAACCCCTAAATAAATGGTACCCAATCCCATACTTCTCAGGTGCCACTCTTCTCAGTCTATTGTAATCTGTTCTGACCTGTCTATGCGGTTCTTAATGCCATAAAGACTGTCAATAACAGTAACGTTAAAAAAAAGTTATTTATTTACGCCCATACAATACGGTCACGTTAGCAATGCTAACCACATTGAAGTGACAAACGTGGCGAGTCCGCAACGATAATGCACAGTTAAGCACACCTTCATGTAAAATGCATAACATCACCTGGGCAGATCTGGAGAAACTGGACATTCTGTCAGTGTGGCAGTGGCTATGAAGACATCCTTCTTCTAAAAGAAATATTTGACCCCGAATGTGATGTGTGTTGTACTGGTGCTCCTCCCCGGTCGGAAATTGGAAACACGTCCTAAACAAAACTCAGTTCCTGTGTGTTTTTTCCACCTATTTCTATTTCCGTCTCTGCTGCAGATTGCATATTGCGTTCTATTGTACATTTACGTTAATACAAAACTATGACGGTATATTTTGAAAATAGACTTTGAATAAATTCCAATTAAAGGCTATTTATTTTGTCATCAATTTACTTTTTCTGCTACCCGGTACTATTTTGATGTCGTCACTTTACTCACTTCCGTTAACAATCAGAACGCGGGGATAATTTGACTGCAGATCTACGATCGAAGGTAGTATTTGCTTCTCTATTAATTTTCTCATAACAAAACTTCTCAACAGCCAACCTCAAGCGGTATAAAGTTGTATTTGTCAATAGATGTATTGACTTGATGGCTAAAATGCGAAGTATAGAGGAGGTGCAGGCCACCCTACAGATCGCCAAGCTTGCAGAAGAGGATCTGCACAATACAGTCCAGTGTCTCTCTTTTGGCGACAATGTTTCCTCTGGTGACTACTGTCTCATGGAGCTGGATGACATTCTATGCAAACACATTGAAGCGGGGGACAGGTAACATTCACTGTTATAGATCATGATCCTGCATTTGTACATTCAAAATAAATGTACACCGATCAGGAGTTAAATGGATGGATACACACTGAATATTTTAGATAACTATAACGTTGATGATGTGACACTAATATGCTGTTCTTGTTACTTCTTAATCAGTCTAATTATTCGAGGGGATAAGGATGAGCGCGCTGTACTGTGCACTGGGGACAAGACCTATGATCTGAAGATAGCCGACACATCCAACCTGCTGCTGCTTTTACCAGGATGCAAGACACCAGAACAACTAACTAACAGTCAGGACAGCACTCATCTGTTGCACACACAGGTACATAAACCACCCTCACACACAACATTGAACACCTAACTGCTCCCGATAAGCAGGCTGGATGGCGTGTGTGTGTGTGTGTGTGTGTAATGGGTGAATGTGAAATACATTGTAAAGTGTTATATAAATTCAGTCTAAAGTATTTCTGTACCATTCTCTCTCTCTCACACACACACACACACACACACACACAGAGGGTATCAGGTACGGTCGCCCCTAAACCATCTCACCCCTCGATTTTTCCACCGTCCTCACGCCGACCGCTTGGTGCCGCAGTTGTGGCATTCTTTACTTTGTTTTACTGAGGTTATACAAAAGTTTAGGGTTAGGCATAGTTTTACTGGGGTAGTTTAGGTTTAGGTATGGTTGGGTTTAGGCGTAGTTTTACTGAGGTTAAGGTTAGGAATAAGGTTAGGTTTTAACCGTTTAAGCATAATTTACTTAGGTTACTTTAGGAATACCAGGCCGCGCAGTTCGACCGGCTGTACGCCCGGGGCGAGTTGGTAAAGGGGCAAGTTGTTTGTTATTCACACAGTACAGTACACAACACCACTTGGCAAAAGTTACAAAAGCAAAGCAAAGTTACTATATTTACCCAGGGTATCTGGGCTAAGCTCAAGAACTTGTTTCCAGCCAGGCCCTGCTCATAGAACATTTCATGGTAGTGGTTCAATGCCTTGCTCAAGGGCACTTCAGCGGTGGTAATTTTAACGTGTCGGACCGCTGATTCGAACTGGCGACCTTCCGGTATCAAGACCGCTCCGCAATCCGTTCGGCCACCGCTGCCACATTTAAGTGATTCAGTGAGCCAAATTATGGTCTCTGTGGTGTGGTTCAAATATGTACCCATGGCCATATATGTATTGGCTACCATTATTTTATGAGTGATCATTAAGGCATGTGTGAAACATTGTCAGAGAGAGAGAGGGGAATAGAGAAAGAGCATCGTTGTAGAATGAGCTCACAGCCAATCAGTGTCCAGGATTGAAACCAGCTGCATATTATGCACACATTATATTATACACTAACTTTATCCTCTTTTGCTTTAGATCTGGGGATTCTGTAACAATTACTGGGAACTGCGGAAGCAGCGACCTAAACTGAAGAAATTGAAGAGACTTCTGATGGAGAATCCTTATGAAGGACCTACTTTAGCCGGGCAGGAAGAGAACACTGAACACAGGGTACATGAGAATTCTACAGTGCTGACCCGCATCAGATGTGGGTCTATAATACGTACAGGAGGGGTCTTCCAACGTTTTTCCGGCCAAGAGCACCTTAGCTGCGAGAGAGATGAAGCAGGGACCCCCACTACATATTGTATAGAATTGTGTTAATTAGTTGCAGATTACATTTATTTCATAGATTTGTTATCAGTGTATGTTGGATTCATGTTCATTTGTATTTTCAGACATTGAACCACTTAAACTGTCAATACTTAGAAAACCTCACTCTACTTGCTCTGCTCTTTTTTCCCTGTACTCCGAGTCCAAACCTCTTTGCCGAATATAGCCATGCGGGTTGGCATTTTTCATTTGGACAACCCTTATTCATTTAGTCCATCTGTACCAGTATCACTGCTGTGTGTCAAACTGCCAATCCATCAGTTGTGCTGTAGATAAATGTTAAATACTGAATGGTGAATGTGATTGTAGTGGTAAATGGTTCTCTCCATGTTCTCCTGTTTCCAGTACACTATGATGGATCTGTTGGAGTCAATCCAGGCTAGTGAGGAGGAGATCAAGACCCACCTCCAGACTGTCCATGCTTGTCAGCTAGATGGTATGCTGGGCTATTTCACCCATTTAAATATTGATGGAATTTACAAACGGGTTTCACAAGGTACAAAAATATGTCAAGATTTAATGTATTTATTTAACACCTGCTGGAATGGTGAACACCATGTCGGTGTGGCGTATAAGAGCATGATGACCGCTGTGTCGATATGACAATCATACAATATTTCCCCTTTGTCTCTGTCTGTCATCATCTGTCTCTTTCTCACACACGCACTACAGTTTGCTCTCTCTTTTCCAGGCTACTGGCGTGTGTTGGAGTTTGACTATGAGGTGAAGCTGCTAGGTCATGTGGCTCAGTTGGTGGATTCTGAGTCATGGTCCTTCAGCAAAGTTAATCTGAAAACATGTCTCGAGGAATTAGGACCACTGGAGCCTAAGTAAGTTTACAGTTTATTTAAGCATTAGTATCAGTCAGTTATAATCAAACAAACTTGTCTAAACTTTATGTAAATTTTGAGCGGTTGTTGGTTATATTATCACTTTAGCAATGGGCATTAGCCTAAAGAGATGTGCAGCTAAAATGGTATTAATATGGAGGTTGCACTGGCTATTAAAATGATGGCTAGATAGTCATGAAGGAGACATTTGAGACTTGACCACGAGTAAAGGTTCCATTAATATTGTCCGTTCCCGCTCTCTCCATTTCACTGAAAGGGAACTGATTGAACACTGCTTGAACTGCTATGGGAAACGCTACACAGAACATGGTAAGACTATTTTTGACACGATTACAATGAATCCTTAATGACCCCATTACACGGCCAGAAATCATGATATTTGGTTATTCATATCATGTGATTCCTGTAAAACAGTAAGCTAGGGCGGGACATGTCACAGTTATTGACTAGGCTTTCCAGTAATAGCCAATGGCATGAGGATATCAGTGACAGCCTGTCAACCATTGCCAATGTTTGTGTCTGACTAGGGATGTTAGTTCTTTCTCTGTAAGTACGAAGATATTCGTACATAAAGCTTTACACCAAATATCAAACGGTTTCGGCGAAAATCAACTTTTAACATTGCCCGGGGCTAGACAATGCCTTCGTCACCCCCAGCACCAGGATCTTTGCGCACGGCCCTATAGAACTCCATTCAAAGTAGGATCTTCTATGGCTATTATCTCTGAAACTACGAGCACTGTCCGTGGTTTTGATCATCCATCCGATGTTCGGATGTGATTTGTGATTTTATATCGCAAAAAAGCCCACCCCCCCACCCACCTTGGTAGCCACTGAAACGTGATGTGACAGACAAGAAGTACTTTTTATTTCATTTTGTTCCTCATTCAAAGATGGCCTAGCCCTGTATTTCAAATGGTCAACTAAATATTTGATTAAGGAATATAATATGCCTTTCTTTCTGTATATCAGTAAAATGTAGATTATTTTTTATGTCGATGAGGTTATCAAAATGTATCAATTAATGAATTCATCTAAGGTTAGACAAAAAGGCAGGCTAGCTACGTGCTTGAGGTGTTTTATGTTATCCAATGTCTACAACATACATTTATTCTTCATTAATATCTTGGCTCTACAGTCTACAAAATCTGTAGTGCTGTTTCTGATTGACAGCCAATAAATATCTACTTCCCGCCCTTCACACCATCCTACATACAGATGAAGTGTTTTATGCCTTGGATGAGGATAAAGTGTGTCGAGCCATGGCGCTGCTGCTTCTGCAGAATTCTGTCAAGTTCAACCTCAAAGAGTTTCAAGACGTTTGGCAGCAGAGTGTCCCAGAAGGCATGGGCACAAGATTGGACCAGCTGAAGGTTTGTGTTTGGAGTAGCACATTATATAGTAACACTGTAACAACACTACGTTTTGTGGTATCTAACTAGTAGTGTATCCAATGACGTTTCCACATAAATGCACTATTGTGGTTAAATTACCTACTCAAAATACCTACTAAAATAGCCGACAACTTCAGAGGATTATAAGGTTTTGAGTAATGATTGGTTGGTATGGTAAAATGAGGGAAAGCCAATCAGAGGCAGAGTTGTGCCATCTGCTCCTGTCTATAAAACAGGCAGAACTAAACAGACTGATTTAAAAGTATGTTGTTGAAGACATGCTCTTGTGTGTACTTCTACTTTTATGTGACAATAGTCACAGCTCATGAAATGTAAGCAACCTACACATCAATGGGAGTGACCCCATGCCGCCTAAGCCAATGGTATACTCTGAAACGCCGCCTAAGCCAATGGGAGTCTGCACCACTCATGTAGCCAATCACATAGTAGCGACCTAGTCATGATTGGCTGCCTCCTAAGCCCTGCCCCAGCTGAGGGCTGATTTCACCTAACACCGCCACTAAGATGAGCTAACTGCATGGACAGCAGGAAAGCCACAACAAAACACTGATTGAACCACGGACAGAACGTTAGAAACGGACGCAAACAACGACCGCGAGGTTGTGACACAGAAACATACACGTTACTAAAATAATAATAATAATAATATGGGGGGGGGGAAGGGGGACAACAGAGACAGTGCCTGTTTCACCCATAGCTCTATGGTTTCACCTATAATATGACTAATGACTGTCATAATTTCTTGTTTTTAGTCTAGTAACTGTAACTAATTACACATTTTAAGTAACTTACCCAACACTGGTGTCTTGTCATGTACAACACATTTCACAAGTACAATAATACTATTGTAGAAGAAGAGAGCTCGGGGGGGTATACAGCCATGTAATTTATATCGATATTTATATAACTTTCAATTGATATGAAATTTACAAGTTACAATATCAGATGTTACCTGACCTGAATTCCCCAGGTTTTAGATTAAGAAGATACTATGATTTCTGTGTATGTTTTCCAGAGCGTAGCCCTGGTGGATCGTAGTTGTCATCCACAGACCATCTCTCTGCTGAAGGTGGAGGATCTCCCAGAAGACACCCAGGAACGCTTCAATCAGCTTTTCACCCTCAGAGAGAAATGGAGAGAGGAGGACATCACTCCTTACATCCAGTAGGTGTCACTACTAGCCGAATAATCATAATTTGATCATGCCAGAATAACATCATTAGTTGCTGTGAGAATTGTAATGGAGAAGTGGATCTGGGAGGCCAATAATAGAATATACAGTATTTATCCATTAAATAAATAATAATAGTCATATTAATTTAAAAAATGAAAATATGCTATTAAGTGCATTATTTAAGTATGACATTACTGTTCTGACATTTAACAGTAACAATGCTTTGACAATAGTTTGTTACAAATGTGCAAAGACTAAATAAACTATGAGTAATAATAACTAATAATTGTAAAATTGGCAAGATTATAATTAATGACAGTATTGATTGCTGAGTGGAAAGCAGAAAAACATTTAACCCCACCACTGCTTTAGTATGTCATTTGTAAATATGAGATGGACTATCGTACTGTACACTACAAGTATATAAACTATGGTGGTCCCTCACCGAGTGTTTGCTATTCTCTTTCGTTATTCAGGGACCTGTGTGGAGAAAAGCAAAGCTCTGGAGCTCTACTGACCAAGTACGCTCGGTCCTCCATGCAAAAGGGAGTCAAGGTGTTCAACTCCAGAAGGCCTGTGGCTACCTGAAGACATTTCTGAACTTCTCTAATATCATAACCTAACATCTAATTGTCAAGATGTCTGTAATCAAAAGCAGTCTTTATTTCTATCAGTTAACTTTGTACATGTTTTATCAATTAAAGCAACGCTGCCATTTTTCAATCGTATTATCATTATTAGTCATACATTCATGTCTAAAGCCCAAATTACTTGCCGATAATTCTGTATCACTGTAGCCTAATTTAGTGCTGCCACCCGGTGAGATATTGTGACATCAGTGGGTGGGTGGCACACACAGGCAGGGTTTCTTAGTGAGCATGGAGGAAATAAGCAGAGTCATGAATCATGTTTTGGATGTTCATATTTCTTTATGATTTTACACATTGCTTCATACCATTATCAAGATAATCACCAAACTGATTATATTGTACTTTTGGTTCATTCACTTCACCTCCCTTTTTTGATAGTTGCATAGATGGATACTAGTGATGCACGGGCCAGCCCGTTGCCTGCAGGTCCCGCAGGTTGGGTCAAGGTTTTCAGCGCAATTATCACGGGGCAGGTGCGTCGAGTCAACACCCCCCCCCCCCCCCCCGCTACAAAAAATAGGGGAGGAAAAAAAAGCACTCCTGCACTCCCGCCTGTACTCAATCACAAGATTCAATTAGCTGCATATACAAAATTATCATCTCCGCTTTTAGATACTGGTTATTCATTAACCATTGAGTATACTGTAGCTAGCACATTTGAGAGGAAACCTGTGTCCAGGAGAGTACGTAGGTGTATTTTGAAGGAAAAGTGTTCCAGTAGCTTGTCTATTGACAATAAGAGCAATACTGAAGTCCTGACGTCACACCCATTACTCCTGGGTCACAACACTATATTTGTATTGGAAATGCCATAGGAAAATATTATGGAAGCACAGCCCCTTCAACTAGAGCGGTGCCGGTTTGGCACTGGTCTACTTGAAACGATGCAAGTTGGAAATGCATGCCCCACCCAGTTATTACAGTATGTCTGTGTCCCTTCTGGACAACCGGAAATGCCAAATGAGGCTTTTGTGCTGGTTCTGGACAACCGGAGTACCCGTTCCACCCATCTGTCTGTGTCCCTTTTATGCCCATATATGGAGATTTCTGTATGTGTCCCTTTATTGAAGCCAGTGGGGCGAACGGTTCTAGAGTTAGGTGGATTACACGTGTACAGACAGGCAGAGACATGGTGCATTTATACATAGATAGATATATAGATGAACCCTTCTCTCCTATGTGTATGTATTCTCATGGAAGAGCTCACACTCAGTCTCAAAGTCACAGCCCTGGAGCAGTTCCCTGTAGTGATCTCTGACATCTTGGTATAGAGGGATGGCTGCCTGTTGCTGATCCATACCAGGGAAAACCATGGGCTTCTCATTGAGCAGTGGCTGCAGCCTCAGGCCATCTTCTCCACAGTCATACAGCACCAGCAGTAGGTTAGCGGCATAGGGTAAGAACTTGCTTGTGCGGAATGAGCGCTGAGCTTGCGTGGCATAGTTGGTGGATGTCAGGCGTTCACTGTCGTTGAAGAAGCCCAGAAGAGTCAGCAGGGGCAGAAGTGTCTCTGCATGGCCAACCTGGATTGTCACCGCTTCAGACACAGTCCCCAACCTTAAGTACAGGAAGGTGTTTACACAATGTTTCAGGATTAGGAATTCTAACAGGACTCTTCTATATTAGTCATTGTAATACTATAGAAATTAGGAAAAATTATGGAATAGCATAATTGCACTGGAATAGTTTATGAAATTTCTCCCAATTAAATGGATGCAATCTATGTTGTTAAACAGATATAATTATACCAAATATTTCTCAATAATTTAATTTGTATTAAACAAAGTAGTCTTGCTTTACCTTGATACTTTCCATCCATGAATCACATTGACACAAAATGTAGCTAATAAACTATTAACAATTAAATAAATTACTGGTAATTGATTTTAAATTAATTTACTACATGTTTAGAAAATGTTTTATTTTCAAAGAAAAATCCTAAGACACCAGTGTGTCACTGATTACCCTCCCCTGTGTATTATTATTTCCAATTTTGCTGATAACACGGCCTTACAGTATATGTAGACTGACTTTGCTAAACATTGTACTTTTGGCATGGTAATCAGCACTATACAAGAGTACCCGCATGCAAGTATTCAGTGATAACAGTCATTGGTGTAACAGTGACCACAAAACATCACCTACATTACTGTTCAACTTGTCTCAGATTTCTATACCTACTAACTTGATGACCTAGATGGAAATATATGCAAAAACATGAGTGTGTCATCCTCATATTTGATCCAAGACTAATTTATAGTAATACATGTTTTTTCTTGCCAAAAATAACAGATTATGAAGTGAATGCGTCACATCACTATAGAATGAGTAGGGGAAACTAGCTTTTTCAATGTTTGTGTATTATGTTTTACATGGTAACTCACTTGTTCTCACTGGCTGCTTTGTCCAGTCTACTAAAAACATCATGGAAAAGAATGCAACTTGACTTGCTGTTGATGGGATAGCCATAGCCTCTTTTCCAGAACTGCTTCAGGTCAAGAGCATACTCCAAAACCTGTTGGTATAAGAAAATACACATGTATGTGGTGGGTTAGACTATGTTTGTTGTTAGACTATGTATGTTGTTTGGACAGAAAAGTAAAGGCCCATCAATATATCTGACATTCTTTATGCAAGGAAAATGTGTGAGTATTCAGTGACAAGACAAAAGTCCTGCTTAGTTCCTTCTGGGCGATTATAAATCGATTCACGATACATTTAAAAATATATATTATCATTTGATATTATTTTACAAAAAGAAGTCTTCCTGTGAGTTTTCTGCAATTGTATCAATAAATATAACCTTCCAGTTGACATTATCAATATTATTGTTATTATCAATACAAGATAATGGAAGTAAATTAATGTTGTCAATATGGATCATTCTCACTACATTTACATTTACATTAAGCATTCATAAATATTATATTTTGTGTAGTTTAAATACCTGTGCATCAACTGCATCGAAGAGCTGACACCAGGGGGAGTTCTCATTCTTAATAGAAAATTCATATGCACAAAGATAAAATGCAGCTTGAGCCATATCTGCAGAAAAAGGGTCAAAGAAAAGTTAGAACTAATGTAGTCACAAAAGCCTTTCAGTCATTTAAGTTCACACAACTAAGACCCAAGTGAATTCACACAAATCCATAATTCTACAATGTAGAAGTATGGGTAGAGGATAAGGAAAGACAAATGTCCTCAGTTTCAGTTGTTAGTTTGACCTTAAAACCAAGGAACTCTGATGTGCTTTAACTAGTTTAATTATTTCCTCTCTTTGAGGCCTATGTTATTAACTACCAGATTAATGGTTCTGTTTGCACAGGAACCTGCATTTTGTTGATTATGAGGTCAGAATCCATTTCATTATATTGACATAATATTTGCCAGTTAAACTTTGTGACCCTGTTGTCAGTCAGAACATAACAACTTTTTATTTATTTATTTGGGCTTTTTACCACTGTTTGTCACTACTGTCCTACTGGCTCACCTACTAGTGAGAAGCCCTTGCCGGGAGGATGTGGCACGGGTACGGAGGTATGAGTATGTGCAGTGACAAACACAGGCCAATTGTGTACTTCGTAGTAGATGACAGACAGTGGCCTTGTGGTTAGAGTGTCCGCCCTGATACTGGGAGGTCGGCGTTCGATCCCCGGCCGGGTCATACCAAAGACTGTAAAAATGTGACCCAATGCCTCCCTCCTTGGCACTCAGCATCAATGGGTTGGATTGGGGGGTCAAATATACTAATCAAATTATTTCCGAGAGCGGCACGGCTGCAGCTCACCGCTCCTTGGCGGAGAACAAATTTCACTGCGGTAACGTGTGTGACAAATCGCACGACTTTGACTTTGATGCTCGCAAACGCCTAGACTCCGCGGTGGTTGGCAGGGACTTTACCACTGTGCCACGAAAGCATTTTAATATGCTGAAATGAGTGGATATGAAAGGGTTCCCAATCCTCCAAAATAATCTTATTTGAACTGGGGGCACCCCACCCTAACAAGCACTTGGAATGTAGGAGTTGAGGCATTATATTTAGTTAAACTCAGTTCCCAGATAAGTCATGTGAAAATAGCAGATCTACAAGCTGTTGTGAGCTTGTAGATCGGCTATTTTTGGCTACTTTTGCCTCTTATATTATTTGACAATTTGGTTTTGAAAACCAACCAAATGCTATTTTCGTGCTCAGACCCAGGCAGACAGCCAGCCAGAAACACACAAATCTACTTAATTAATGAAGTGGTTGCACCACTTAAAAATGCCTGTGTGATATTAGTCTGGCTTATTAGCCAGGCTAGTGGGGAGCTACGCACAGGTTGAGAGAACCACTGTTCTATCTCACCATCAGTGATGAGACTGTACGGGACATGAAGACGGTCTGCAATCTTCTCCGTGACCCGCTTCATCTCTGGTCCCAAATTGAACTTGTCGACTTCTTCAAGGGCTGACGGGTTATCATCAACGTCTTTCAGAAACTTGGTGCAGTGCTCGAAGAATCTCATCAGGGCATCATTCACCTCATGGTCAAATTCTTGGTCTGTAGATGGGAAAAGGAAATCGTAATTTAGTCCTACATCCCAATAATAATAATAATATTGTATAGAATGAAAACATCACTTAAGCCCCCTAGTTTATACTCCCTCGGCTCCTACCAAATGTTAGGACTTGGCAATAAATATATCAAGATAATGTATTTATTTTATTTATTCTCTGGCTATTAGTACGATATATCTGGGTTGATATATTGTATATATTTCCAGGTTTGAGTCATAATAAGCCCTTTTTTACTTACAAAAATATAATGCGAAATTATCACAACATTGATTTGACATCGAGGCGGCATCTAACCACCTACCATCAATATTCCACAGTTCTGTCAGACCTCTCTGGAAGGATAAGGTGCTGTTGATACACCTGTGCTTTGAGCTGGTGATGAACTTCACGTGTCCACCTCGAAGCTTCTCCTCTGAAACCAACGATGGGAACAACTTGGACATCCTGACAGCCAGATGTTTAAGGTCATTCACACCTTTCTCCACCAGGCGGCCGTCCATGTCTTCGGTGTACCACATTCTCCAGTGGTTTTGGATTTCACGCAGCCAGCTCTCTCTGCCAGAGGCGTTGTGCAAAACCAGATTGTAGACTCGCTGCATCTTCTTGACGTTTTTGGACGTCGGATACCTTGTGCCATGTCTTACTATGGCAGTCAGATGAACTTCACGGCATTCTGCAGATGGGAGCTGAGATTTGTTTACAGCAAGTATGTCCTCAATGAGATATGGATTCACTTCCTCATACCTCCCTTTCGTGCTGAAATAGTTGGCAATCGTTGGTATATTTGACACGCTTCTTGACTTGAAATAATCAATAAAACAACATGAAATCCCACAGATCAAGAAATTAACAATTGTGAATTTAGAATATAGGGTAAACATCATTCCCAAATATGGAGCTATAGTCCAAACATCCGTACCCCACCGTGGCGCAGCGATGTCCTGATTTGACGACGAATCGCTCACAAACGTGGCGTTTGTTGCGGCCAAGTTGGCCAACCAGTCCCTTTCCAGGAGTTCACAATTTTCCGTAGGCCTATTCATTCATTTATCACTCACTCACTCACTCACTCATCAGAAAGCATTAGGCATTGGCTAAGTGTAAAATAATTATGGCTGTGAGCCTGCCAAACTTTGAGATTTAAGATCATGATAGAACCAACATTCACAAACTATCTACTCAGTCAGAATTTGTACAGTTCAGGCGGCCTAGTGGACTAGTAGTAGTGGTCCGGGCACCTACCCCACCCCCACCCACAAACACACACACACACACACACACACACAAATAAAAAATGCAGTTCTAGTTAACAGACATATAATGCAAGCATACTCTCTTCATTCGACTGTATTAAACACAACAGCAGAAAGATGACTTAGTACAAAAATGTTTATTGTATTGAAAATCGATAAGGCATAAATAAGTCAGTCACAGGTGGTATTTAGAGAACAATAGAAAAACATCATCATTGGCATTATTGTTATTGTGCATAGAACAGAAGTAAAAAAAACAAACAAAAAACTCTCACAGCAGTGAATCACAGCCAACTGAAAATAATCATTGAATAAAATAACCACAACATGCAAACGCGCGCACACACACACACACACACACACACACACACACACACACACACACACACACACACACACACACACACACACACACACACACACACACACACACACACACACACACACACACACACACACACACACACACACACACACACACACACACACACACACACACACACATAATATCACACACATGAACACAAAGGAAAAGTCTTATGGAAGTACAGTCTTACAGTCAGCCAGCTAGGTCAAATTAAATGGGTCAGCCTCATAAAATAAAATGTAATTCACCAATAGTGGGGTAGCCTACTCAGTCATCCAGCTGGGACGTAGAACCAATCAGTCTTCAGATATCCATGAACACATCAGTCAGCAAGATTGGTCTTGCTCTTGATTTAAACTGCTCATCATTCCTTGACCTAAACTGAGGTGAACCTGACTAGTTTATAGTGCATCACAGGACATTTCTTTGTAAAGCATGATTTTAACCACATTGTTGATCGTAGAAGTTATATTGGTCATGGTGAGAGACTGAGGTGAGTTCACCACACATCTTCAGACAGTGAGTATGTCAACTGCTACAGTACAGTATTGTAATTGTGTGAAACAGTGGGGAGGAATAATTCTCAGCATACATTACATATTTGTAGGATTAATACATATCAAAGACACTGTTTTGGAAATGCAGGGTGTGACCCCTCCACAGACAGACGATTTTACGATATAGGCTAGATGTAATACAAATTTGAATGAGGTGATGAGTGGAATTTGCCTTTTGAGATGTGACATAATGAGTGCTTAATTCAACTTCTTATACACTTAGGGAACAGGCCATGTTATATTCTAAATGAACCCAAAGAAGCACTCCTATTTTATCTTGTTTTACACTTCAATCATTAGTTTCAGCATAAGTGTCTTCTGCTATAATCAAGTAATAATCAAGTTTTTTACTTGAAAATTCAGTGGATATTTGAAATACACTGATTTGGACAATTACAAACAGGAACAAAACCTACACTGGACTGTACCACATATTTAGTACTGTTGAATGTTCCAGTCTGCTCAGTGCTGTTGTATATTCTCCCTTCATTCATGGCAATAATTTGTGCATTTCCATCACATATTGCAAGAGAACACTGCAAATCTCCACAGATCCACAAAAATAAAATCAAGGGAAAAAAGGTAGATAGAGTGCGAACATTCTCTAATAACTTTCATGTACCACACATTCACCATGCAAAAATAAAAAGGGTCTGTACTGAGTAGGACGATGTGAATTGCATTGTAACCTAAAATACTGTAGATTGTTTACTGTTCCTCCAAACCATAGAGGGACAGTAACATGCAGTGGGTATTCACATCTATATCTGTCTGCTTTGACCAAAAAACGTTGCATTGGAGTTTGTCAGATTTCACTCTCGTAGGTGTGCATGTAGGTCTTGAGGGAGAGGATCTCAGGGTAGCTCCGTGTGGTTCTGCGGTAGAAATCCAGGCCTGTCAGAATCTCCACGTCTCGGACCCGAGCTGTATGCATCTTCATCAGATCCTCCACCCAGCGGGATTCTTCCTCAGAACTCTACAAGGTCAAGTTGAAAGTAAAGTTGCATTTATTACTCAAGGACACTTTGACACTAACTCTAAGGATCGAACTTGGAACCTTGCGGTTCCCATCCGGCTGCTCTACTGGCCACTCTACCCTGATCCACTGTCGCACCTATAGTACTGTAAGCATACTCACGTTGCAGGTCTCCTCATTGTCGGGCCTGTGTGGTAGAATAAAGGCAGAGCTGCTCAGGGGACCAGTACAGGAGTCAGCAGGCTGGGTGAAGTCTAGGCAACTGGTCAACACCACAAAGTAATGGGTGGGGATGGGTATCGTACCACTTGCAGACCTAAAGTAAAGAAACATCTAAAGGTGAGGCGATAATCGAGAACATCATGAAAACGGTGTGGGAAAAAGTAGGGTATGGTGTGTATATTAAAAGCCTGCACTTGCTCATGGCAATGCATCTATGTTGTATCTATCTATGTTGTGGGATTCTCCTTAGGAATTTATGCCACTAGGCGCGATCAATGTTCTATACACAATATGATACTGTGGGGTTATTTGCTTGTTTTCAAGCTACTAGGTGGTATTAAATATTTTACCATGTGGACAACATTTCAGTGATTTCAGTTTAGATTTAATAGTGCATTTGCACAAAAAATATATACAGGATATGTATCATTATTGTGTATGTAGATATGCATAAACTAAAGCCTAATTTATACTTTTTTGTGCGACAGTGTCTCACCAAAACGTGATGCAATCCATTTTTATTATTTTATCATCCAAATGACAAAGAATAAATGAGGGTTCATTCTTACTGTTTTATCTTCTCAGTTGAATCCCTGAGGCCGTCATAATCATAGTCAAATATAGGACCAATAATTATATTCACTCCGTTTCTCTCACTGGCAAACCTCTTCACCAGAGCCCTCTGTAAGTAACCCCATATCCCTAAAACATAGACAAAAAGAGCAGAAGAGACAACGTGTATATCTGAGACCCAATATTCCAAGTATTATAGGATCATAAAACACAAATTCTTATTGTGCAGATTTGTCAAAGCATATGAAAAGTGATATTCTAATAGAATTCTTTATGGCAAAAACTAGTAACATCCACAATGTATGGCATTTCTGTGTGATTTGTTGGAGTGTACAAATCACATACAGTATCTAATCCCAAAGAGGATAATTGAAACAACCAAATTTGACATCCCCATTAAACAGACTTACTTTTGAATGCAGGATACATGGGGACTGTGTTTGTGATAAGGACAGCATCATATTTCCCATCCATGGTTGACGAGAACTCTGTCAACATGGAAAATAAAACAACTACATTAGGACTAATATAAAGTGCAACTATATCATTCACACTCATGAACCCACTGGACTATAGACTAAATTACTTTTTGGGACCCAGACACGTGAATGGATTAAGCCTGATAAATAATGCTTACCGTAGACTTGCAGTAACTTGAAGTAAAGGTGAACTATGAAAGGACTGTCACTGAAAAGTTTATCAGTGGGTCTAGAGTAAACTTACGCGGCGGGTACAGGAAAGCATAGGTGATTTGTTTGTCTGCTCTGTAATTGGTACAGGACTGGCTGAAGGCTGGAGGTACACGAAGATCTGGTCTCACACAGTTAGAGAGGGCCTCAGGCAGCGGTGACACTTCTACCTGGGGACCACACAGCACAAAACAAACACAAATTAATGCAACATGCAAACATCTCTTGTTCTGCATCTTTCTGTTCGATTATATAACGTTAACCATGACCTTGACTTTTGACCTCATCAACATGAACTTAGGCAGCCTACTAATCATTAAACAATAGAGAGAAATATCTACACACAGTCTCCTTAAGCTCCAAAAAGTGATTACAGACAGACAGATCACAACGTTTGAACCTACATGAGGTCCTTCAATGTCAGGTGCAATGAACCTACTGATCATTACCACCAGTTTACACGCACGCACGCACGCAGAAGGAAGGAAGGAAGGAAGGAAGGGAGGCAGAGAGAGATAGCCACTACTGCTCTTGATGAATCATTATTTTGCATATACTATTGTAGTTTCTATTCCTGAGGCATAGCTTTGGTTTTATATCATATTGCTCATCTATACCATCCTTAAAGACATGTTGACTTTGAAAGGTAATTCGACAACCTCAGCCCATGGTTGAAATTGTCTTAGAACAACATAGGAGATAAAACGTACCTGTCTGCTGACTGTGTATGAGGTCCAAAGGGGCATGAAGAGAGCTTCACTGTAGCCACTGATGTAGTCACCATGATGGAGGATGAAATATTTACTACGATACAAAACAGCAGGTCGCCCATATGGCAGATTTCTGCTATCTGGGAGAGCCGGACCATAGGAAGGATGGAAGAAGAGAACCATAATGAAACAAGACAAATTTCGAACCTATTGTAAAATAACATACAGCAACATTCTGAAAAGAAAAACCCTAGATTTGTTTCCTTTTTTTCAGGTGAGAATATTTTAAAATGTATAAAAAGTGTGCTCACATGTGTATCTAAATGTTGCATTCTCTTGACATAGCGGAAGTTAAGATGGTTTTTAAATCTGATCAAATTAAATCTTGTCTATATGGTTTTAGGTCATACCATGGGCAATATTTATTATTAGTTTTATTTCCATATTGACTGACCATCCATGGGGGACTAATCCTCAAGAGTTAGGATGTGTAGTACAATTCAGTAAGGGACTGTTTAATGTGTAAATTTTTTAATGCAATTATTTAAAATATATGTTAAAAATGTCCCCTCATTCTCTGGTTTATAATAATATTACAATTACATAATACCCAGATTATCGTTGTGTTAATATTTTAAAACATCACACTTTAACATGATCAAACTGACCATCAATAGCTTGCCTCAGTCGCTGGTTTAGCTCCTCCACTTTGTTCTGTAAGAGACAGAGCCAGAGTGACTCCATGTTATAGCCTCGTACAAGGGTCACTTTCAAACCTCTCTGGCCCCTACTTTTTACACGCAACTGCAAAAAGATTGGAGATTGAAACAATCTCTTGCCAGAGATCCACATGGGAATCACACAGTATCCCTGCAGAGGTAAAGTGAATCATTCAGCTGAACACAATACAATCCTCAGTGTTTAATTTAACTCAGAGTGGAAAAAAATGACCCACAAGGGTAATTTATTTGTATACTTTTAGAATTAAATAAACACTCCAGATTTTGCAGTGCAGGGCTGGGCTCAGTTCACTTTCAACTCAGGTGATTCAAGAACTGCATGATATATCAATTTAAAAGCATGATTGAGAATGAAAGCTTTGTCATTAGCCAATCATCTGCAAGTGTTACTTAAGCTATGACTGGAATTAACTGAAAGTGATATGATTCCAGCTCTGCCACAGAAAGCAAGGATATACTGTAAATTAAACCGATAGGGTTATTGCAGCAGTTTAGGGATACTGGTTAGAATGCAACATAGCACCAGTCAGTCAATGGCACCTATATGCATTCAATGTAAAACAACAAAAATGACATGCATGCATGCACACACGCACGCACGCACGCAGGTCTGCTCTGTAAATGATTTATGTGGCATAAGAAAGAAATTATAATTATCATTGTGGTTGTTTGCTTTGGTGTGCTTATACTGGATGTTTGAAAAGCGGATCTCTAGTCAGCCCTTGGATTTCTTTCTTTCTTTCCCTTTCTTACTGAGCAAACCTTGCGAGACAAAAACATCTGAAAACAGTTTAAAATATTTAAACTGCATGAGAAGCATTGATTTAACTTCCCATGCTAAATACTTTTCTGCTTTGGTGGGACATTCCCATATTTCTTCCCCATGCGCCTCCAGAGGAGTTTCAGCACAGTCAGTAACCACTGGTATTCAAGTGTGTAAATGTACTTCTCGAATGATCACGGAATGAAATGATATCTTCTAGGTATGTGTGTGCATAGTGCATACTGTATGTTGTGCATGTTAGAAATGGGACACCATGCTAGTTTTATTCTAGGGTATAGTGGTAAATGATAATGTTCAGAGTATCCAGTATAAATTATTTTTTGTATAAAACCTTTACCAGTGATATGCAGTATTACACTACAAAAACGAAATGAAACGTTGCTTGTGAAATGTGAATAAGCTATAGCAATGTCTTGGAATAATTCTTAACAATTAATATTGTTATCCAAGAATGATGATCTCAGTTCCAATATCATTTTGGGGAAATTGGAAAACAATGAAGGTATGATCATGATCTTCATTCATGTATATGTATGCTAACTTAGCAATATAATATCTGACATACTGTGTTTCATTTACATACATTATGTACTTTTAATTTACTTGTGTAAATAATAAATAAATAAACATAGAAACTAACATAAGACTTGTTAATACAATATATTTGTAAATCATTATATTTCATTTAGATGAAAGTATAATGATAACACTAACAGACAGTTAATGTAACAGGTTTACTAACTGTACGTTTAGCCTATGTTACTGTACTGGTTAACTACATTAGTTAAAGCCAGTTCATATTGGAATAATTTAATAGGTAACTCATTATAAAGTTTAGCCTACTTCATGTATTTGTTAACTACATTAGTTAATTAGCAGATACATGAACTGCTTATGCTATTATCAATCCATACATGGAGTGCTGCCACTCTGCATTGCCTAAACTTTTGTCCATGTATCATTATCAGCTGTTTATAGGAAAATGTGCCGAGGTCTGCCATCAAGTCATCATCAGGGCTAACCTTGTCATCACAGGTGCAGCCCAGGTCATCTGTTCCCAGGGGAGAGGCACCAGAGGGCATGGGCCTAGAAACCTCTTCTGGCATGGTGGGTCTGTAGGTTGGGATTTTTAGTAGGTGGTTCAGACTGCCGTGGGTTCCGTTGTTGGGGGCTGGCTTCAGACCCAGCAGATCTTAGATGAAGTGAAATACATTCATGTCAGTCATATAAATTACTCAAACAGTGTAAAAGAGATACATAGCTCAAATTAAAAGGGTACTTACTGTACTGTGGGTTTGGTTTCATTCACACAGACTTATTTAAGTTAAAAGCTAACACAGTCAGTAACCTTCAGATTAATAATTTAACTCATACATGAGGAAACATATCTTACCACACATAACGTTGTAAAGCTCAACGTTTTCAAAGGCAGGAACTTTTGTCTTGAACTTAAATGAAGGTCCATATCCTAAGAAAATAGTCTGAAAATAAAAGATGGCTAATGTGTTCACTGATGTATTGCCACAGTGGAGTAATGAATCTGCTGGGAAACTGCAGGAATAGCTTTGTTATACAGTAAGTACTGGTAAAAACAAACCTCCAGTTTAATAGAACTCAGGCCATTGTATCATCTTGTAACCTTTTGCATACTTATTCCATAAGCATTTTGACCGAGACATAGGTATGGAGTACAATATTATGGACGTCTACTGTATTTACCTCATTAAAACACAGGATCAATCACTTTAACCTTATATTTGTTACGCCTACTCTGTTGCATTTAAAAATGTAAAGCCTAATTTATGCTTTAGCCAACAAGTGTCTCAGAAGCAAAAATGATTTGGAAGTACCTGCATGCTGCTAATCTTATTGTCGTAACCATGGTCACCAGATCGAGCCATCCTCTTCCCTTCAGGAACCTTTCTGTACAACAGAAGCGACAACAATTGACCTATACAATTCTTAACATTGAGTATCTGTGAGCATATCTACACTAGTTTCATGATCACATTTAAACCGGTGTCAGTAAGAGAACAGCATGGCTCCAATGTGGATTTTGCATTTGATGTCATTTACGACATACAGTATCTATAGCATTGTTTCCCAAACAGTGGCTTGGGACCCATTTGTGGGTCACGGACCAATTTATATGGAGGTACTTCTGTGGCACTGAGGGGTCCAGCGGTTTGCGAAATTAGTTCTGACAAGACACACAGACAGCAGAGAAGAAGAAGAAGGTATGGCATGGAAGGTATGGAATCATTTTAAAGGTTTGGTATGTAATGCTGTTAATCTCTGGTATTTTGCAGGAATTCACGTCCTTCAGCCCTCAGGCCAACACAACCATGCCTTCACACAACTCTGGCCACAGTTCTCTAATTGAAAAGCAGGCCCATTTTATTAAGTGTCCATTAAAACACTACATCCAGTGATGCACGTTTAGTGTGTGTGTGTGTGTGTGTCTCCATGCGTGTGTGTGTGTCTCCATGCGTGTGTGTGCGTGCGTGCGTGCGTGCGTGCGTGCGTGTCTCCACACACCCGCGGACATGCACAAGTGGGTGGGTAGGTGAGTGTGTGTGTGTGAGTGCCCAGGGGGTAAAGCCACAAGCATGTAGACTATGTAAATCACTAGCTGACGGGGGAGCGTAGAGGACAGGACAGGTTTTCCATTTACTGTGAATATTTAGTTGGTTTGGGATTTACGTAGACGTTCATGTCTGTGTGAGTCAGTGTGTGTGAGTGTGTGTGTGTGTGTGTGTGTGTGTGTGTGTGTGCACGTGTGTGTGTGCGTGTGTGTGTATCCTCTTAACATTCAGCTCATAGCAGCATCGACTAGCCTATCTGTATTTCACTTACAGTGAAACCTCAAAGATTTCTTTCATTTAGTAATCCCCCTTGTGCACAAACACAAACTTAACAACCCCAGTGAGGGAAGAAGAACTTGCTCTTTATATCAATGAACTCACACGTGGAATCGTGGATGCATTTTTGCAATATAAAACACACACACACACACACACACACACACACACACACACACACACACACACACACACACACACACACACACACACACACACACACACACACACACACACACACACACACACACACACACACACACACACACACGACAGGTCTTTATTTTAGATGTACAATTCACTTTCCACTCAAATATCTGAAGAGAGATAGGTCTGTAGCCTACCTACGTATGTAGTAGCTGTGTTTTTAACATGTTAACTACCCAGATTGATGAAATGGCTGATGTGTTAAAAACTAAATGCAGATAAAACGATGTACGATTTATATCCTGATAAAATGTCAAACTGCACCTTTGCACTTCCTGTTTGGATGATGTCACTGTACCTGGCAACTTGCCACTTCCTTTCAACCAACAGGTGAATGTCTTCAATGCGTCGGTTGTTGGCATAATGTAGTCTCTTTGGTAGGTGTTGCTTCAGGTATGGTTTAAAATGCTGGTCTGGTCTCCTACACTGTCAATTAAAAAACAAAAAACTAATGTGGGGTCATCATAACAGAGTAAAGGTCCTTGCATACTCCAATAAACAATAAGAAAATTCACGCACGCACGCACAGTATTAAATACTTACTGTTAGATTTCCAACAACAGCTTTTGGGTCATCTGCAAAAATAAAAAAGATATGTCCAGGCCATTGAAAAGTGTTTTAGCAAAACATTGGTGCATTTAAAACAACATTTCAACAGTTAACCTGAAAATGCAACTATTAAAGTTTCACTGTATGTGATGGAAAACAAGGACAGAAATCCAACGATACAGTACGATGTAGGTGTTCTGTACTATTTCCAGTTCTATTGTGGATGTTCCATATCGGATATTTATTTTTCATCGATCATGCAATGAAATCTGCAGAACCAATAGGCATATTGTGTAGAACCAAATAGGCATATTGTGACACAAAATGTCTCTTTTCAGACATGTTCCAGTCATACAGTTGGAGGCCATCGATATTGTCCTTTTTTTTTTGCTGAGGTTTGCGTGATCTGCGCAAAAGGACAGTTAACCCATTTTGGGCGGGAACCCCTTTTATGTTATAATTTAGCTATTGAAAAATAGCAGATCTAAAAGCTCATAGCGCGCCACCGAGTGGCGCGCTACGAGCTTGTAGGTCTGCTATTTTTGAAAAATCGTGAAAATATTTATTTCAGAAAACTGGAGGATTTAGAAGGATTTTTTTAAAATTTTGAGGTCAGGCCTAAATGGGTCAAATGATAAGGGACACTATCGGTGGCACCCAACTGTAGGTGAATTGTTCAAGTCTTAAATGCTGTGGTTTCCTTCACTCCACAGTCTTACATTTAGGGTTGTTGTGATATCTGGAGCGTATCCTGCCCAGAGGCCCAGGGATGAGGATGATGTCATCAATGTTGGGCATGTAGTTACTGAGGAACTCTGTCCTTTCATTGCTGATCTCCTCCATACCTACAGATATGAAGGAAGGTGAGTGTGTGCATACCGTCATGTATATCACCTTTAATAGCCTGTTTAATTTGATTATTTATATACAGTAGTAGATAATTCTACCCACTGCTCGATACCTGGTATGACAATAAAGTTGAGTTGAGTTGAGTCAAGTTGTGTGTGTGTGTGTGTGTGTGTGTGTGTGTGTGTGTGTGTGTGTGTGTGTGTGTGTGTGTGTGTGTGTGTGAGAAGAAGGTTGACGATATCAGCAGCTCCTTTCCCCCCCTCCCCCATAAAGTGGCATCTGACTCAACCAACACTAACCCCAACTTACCATGCATGTCCTCCTTCTCCCCTCTTTCCCCAGACGAGGTCCTACAACTAGTGACATCCACTAGACCTACCACCTGTCCTCTCGACCCTGTCCCGTCTCCAATCTTCCAGATCATCGCACCTGATCTGCTCCCCTTCATCACCTCCATCATCAACACCTCAGTAACCTCAGGCTGCGTCCCATCTGCCCTCAAGTCAGCCAGAGTAACTCCACTCCTCAAGAAACCAACCCTTGACCCCTCAGATGTCAAGAACTACAGACCGGTATCACTCCTTTCATTTCTGTCTAAAAGCATTGAACGTGTTGTCTCCAACCAGCTCTCTCTCCTTCTCTCACATAACAACCTGCTGGATCCCAACCAATCAGGATTCAAGAAGGCACACTCCACAGAGACTGCCCTGCTGGCAGTCACAGAAGCACTACATGCTGCCCAGGCTGCTTCCCACTCTGCTGTCCTGATTCTCCTAGACCTATCGGCGGCATTTGACACAGTGAACCACCAGCTGCTCCTAGACACCCTAGCGGATCTAGGCATCGGCGGGACAGCACTAAAGTGGTTCTCTTCCTATCTCACCGACCGGACCTACCAGGTTTCCTGGAAAGGTCTGCTATCATCCCCCCGAACCCTCCAAACTGGGGTCCCACAGGGATCTGTACTTGGTCCCCTCCTTTTCTCACTATACACCAAATCCCTTGGCACTATCATCTCTGCTCACAATATATCCTATCACTGCTATGCCGATGACACACAACTGTTTCTATCCTTCCCCCCCTCTGCCACTCAGGTGGAAGAGCGCATCACTGCATGCCTGGCTGACATCTCACAGTGGATGTCCTCCAACCACCTCAAGCTGAACCCAGACAAGACGGAGCTTCTCTTCTTCCCAGCTAAGTCCTGCCCTATGCGGGAGCTAACTATTTCCGTAGACAACGCCCTGGTAACGTCTGTCCCAACAGCCAGGAACCTTGGTGTTGTCCTGGACAGTCAGCTCTCGTTTAAAACTCACATCACAGCTGTCACTCGATCCTGTAGGTTCACACTCTATAACATACGACGAATTAGACCGTTCCTCACCCAGGAATCAGCCCAGCTCCTAATCCAGACAACAGTCTTGTCAAAACTTGACTATTGTAATTCGCTCCTTACTGGCCTACCGGCATGTGCACTTAAGCCTCTCCAAATGATCCAAAATGCCGCAGCTCGTCTGGTCTTCAACCAGCCAAAATTCTCACATGTCTCCCCCCTGCTCCGCTCCCTGCACTGGCTCCCAGTCGCTGCCCGCACAGAATACAAAACTCTGATGCTGGCATTCAAAGCAACCAAAGGTATGGCTCCCCCATATCTTGCAAGCATGATTGAACCCTACAAACCCTCCCGCGCACTCAGATCAGCCAACGCAGGAAAGCTGGAAGTACCCTCACTAAAAACGCCGGGCCAACGCTCCACACGTCCCAAACTCTTCTCCCTTCTGGCCCCAAAACTGTGGAATGCACTCCCCGTTGCAGTCAGAACTGCGGCATCACTCCCAATCTTCCGCCGTAGTCTGAAGACCCACCTTTTCAGACTCCATCATGGCCCATAGCACTTATCCTACCCCCTTAGATAGCACTTTTTAGACTTAGATAGCATTTGAAACAGACTTATAGCATGTCATGTAGACAGCACAATAATTGCATTGTATATAGTCATAGCACATCATAGTAGCCTACATATGTATAGCATAGTATAGTATATATGCATAGTTAATATGTATAGTGTCATTATATAGATATGTTCTAGTTACGTTCTTAGCTTACGCATGTTTCTTGATAAATGCATTTTATATATGTGATGTATTCCCATACTTTTGTTCCTGCCTAATGTAAGTCGCTCTGGATTAAGAGCGTCTGCTAAATGCCTAAATTGTAAATTGTAAATTGTAAATTGTGTGTGTGTGTGTGTGTGTGTGTGTGTGTGTGTGTGTGTGTGTCAATACCATGGTCGCCCACCATGATGATGTTGACGCATCGGTGCAGATTCATCTGTTTGAGGCCATCCATCAGTTGGCCAACAATCCTATCAAGCATCCTTAGAGGGTTGTTCATCTGAAACAGAACGTTTTGGATCCGTTTTTACTTGTTCCATTGAGGGATTATGTTACATCTCCCCACACACATACAGCAGTAAACCATGAAAACAGATCTAGTCCACCAACCAACACCAAGCCTATACTGCCATGTTATAACCATCAATAAAACCACTGTTATCAATACGAGAGTTGTTCTGATTGAGTAATCAATGAGTCGTGTTATGGCAGAAGAAAAAAAGTGTCATTATGAATATATTTATGATGTACTTTATTTATTTAATTATATTTTTACTGCAATACAAGCCAAAAAACATGCATGGTGTTTGTGGTAGTGATTAATTGGTTTAGGCCAGGGCTTCTCATGTACGTTGTTGATCTGGTTAGTGTACGGTGTGCTTTAACAAAACACACAAACACACTATACTCACCTCCTGACTCATGGGCCCCAATTTGTGTCCGTATGTGTCCGGCTGCTCATTGTGCATGGCATAGACATAAGGCCTGAAATGGAAAGAGTCAACGTTTCACAGTAGTATCACGAGAGAGTGAATGAGTGAATGAATATAGGGGTGAGTGAGTGAGTGAGTGAGTGAGTGAGTGGGTGAGTGAGTGGGTGAGTGAGTGAATGAAGGGGTGAGTGAGTGAATGAATGAAGGGGTGAGTGAGTGAGTGAGTGAGTGAGTGAGTGAGTGAGTGAATGGATGGGTGAGTTAGTGAGTGAGTGGGTGAATGAATGAGTGAGTGAGTGAGTGAGTGAGTGAGTGAGTGAGTGAGTGAACGAGTGATTGAATTAAAGAGTAAGTTGGTGAATGAATGAGTGAGTATGTGTGTGGTTGATTGAGTGAGTGAGTGAGTGAGTGAACGAGTGAGCGAGTGAGTGAATGAATAGGTGAGCGACTGAGTGAGTGAGTGAGTGAAAACGAGTCAGTGAGTGAGTGAAAGAGTGAGAGAGTGATTGAATTAAAGAGTAAGTTGGTGAATGAATGAGTGAGTATGTGTGTGGTTGAGTGAGTGAGTGAGTGAGAGAATTAAAAGAACATAAACTCACTGCTTTCCATCAGGAAGGTGAAGCCACTGCAACATGGTCAGTATCCTCCTCTGCAAAGGGATGGCACTAGAACACACACACACACACACACACACACCACACACCACACACCACACACACACACACACACACACACACACACACACACACACACACACACACACACACACACACACACACACACACCCAGATATGCATTAGGCCATGGATCTCCATTTGATACCATTTTATCTCTGGGACCCCAAAAATATACAATGCAATTTATCAGAGAATATACAATATACAATAAAAAATTATCTTGGCGTGAAAGACTCGGGGTCCATTTGGATCATAACTATAAATCACTTACTGTTACCCTTTTAGCATAGCTTTTGTTGTATTTCCGCACTGTTTTCAAACGTGTAAATAAAGTATTCAATCAATCAATCAAACTCAAGGACCCCTGGGGTTCCCTGGACCCCATGCTGAGAAACCGTGTTTTAAAGCACTCCCACTGGGTGATAAAGTGTCTGGACATTACGGACGGCCCACATACTGTACTGCCTGTGCAGTGACGAGGCCACCAAGCAAGCTCCCACCTTACACTCCACAGCTGTCAACCATCAAGCCCAGGCTCAAAGACCCCGACTGGGGCTTGAGGTGTGGGGCAGCGGGGGGCAGGATGGAGGAACAAGGGGGTATGGTTACACTACTTTGAAACTCGACAGGGGGCCTCTTTCTCACTCTTTCCACCGTACTCAACACACCGAAAAACCCTCAGTGTTAATTTAACTCTGGGACTGTAAAAATGAACCTGTAAAAGGTCCATTACGCACGCACGCACACGCACACGCGCACACGCACACACACACACACACACACACACACACACACACACACACACACACACACACACACTTTCCTCTGTCAGTCCCGTTGTCACTCTCTCTCATGCTCACTACATTTCCCTACCTCTGTTTCTCTTAGTTTCTTTCTGTCTTTCTCTCACATGCACCTCTGCTAGTGCCAAGCAAAAGCACTCGAAATCACACTTTAGCCCCTGTGGTTTGAAAGAGTGGCACATCTGCGACCCTGGTTCATAGTGAAACCCTGCGTAGCGTAAACAGGCCCATTTGCACAAATTGCTGTAAAAACAGCCTCGCAGCATGCCTCTCCTGAGATCTGCCTCTCGCTCTATCAAAGCCCTCTCTGTGTTGATAAATGTGGGCTCCTTTGTGTTCTAAATGCTATAGATACGGAACTGTTGCAGATCGCACTGGCCTGACGGAGTGACAGAAACATGATCAGACATGTTCTAGACTAGAGAAGTTCACCACCAACTGAAACAAGCTACAGTCTGAAGCTACAGTCGGAACCACATATCATTAAAAGGCAATGCATCGACATGTGACACATTGTGAGCTTGTTGATTGTCTATTTTCGGTTCTTTTGCGCAAAACTATCCCATTCTCTGCATTGATAAAGACAAATTATCATAAAAAGGTATTTACAAAGTAAAGATCTGCCAGATTTTATGGATTATTTAATTGCTGACTGTGTAAATCAAAGGATTTAGCAGGAAACCAAAGAATTTCATTCACAGAGAAGTCCAGAGAGAAGTACTGTACAGTATGAACATTATTTTGCTACAAAGAGCCTTGACATTCCTGACTTGCAGAATAGTTTTGGCACTCAGATTTGCTGACAGAATAATACGGGGAGGGAGGCACAGTAGGGGAACAATCTACTGTGTATTGTGTGTGTGTGTGTGTGTGTGTGTGTGTGTGTGTGTGTGTGTGTGTGTGTGTGTGTGTGTGTGTGTGTGTGTCCTTTTACTCACAACTACAACTGCGATAATAGGGATTGTACAAAAATACATATTTTACAGACATATTTTACTGGATAATGTCTTGTCCTGAGAATTATCCGCTAATGATTAGTACTGTTTACAGTAGATTCAATGGAAATGTCCTCCAAGTTGGTTATCTCGCAGGCCAACAACACCACAATACCCTGTTTAGACATCCGAGACAGGCAGACTTACACAGGCCAGAAGAAAGTTGCAGCTTTCACTCCTTGTTTGACTGATGTGATCCAGATCTGGCAATGGGAAGGAAAAACATTCACTTATCCCATGTCAACTTGTCAAAATGTCCTTGCTAGTTCTCCATCTTGTGATGAAACTGAAAGGAATGATTTGGTGTGCCACTGTGCCAGTCAGAAATGAGAAGAGAAGAGAAGAGAAGAGAAGAGAAGAGAAGAGAAGAGAAGAGAAGAGAAGAGAAGAGAAGAGAAGAGAAGAGAAGAGAAGAGAAGAGAAGAGAAGAGAAGTTCAAGTACTCACAGGTTGTCCTCCCCACCATCGGTGCTTAAGTTTTTCTCTGCTTCTCAGGCTGAAGGTCGCATTAAACACAGGGTCATGCATGGTGTTGCCAACGATACCATGCGACTCTGGGTAGAGACCCTGACAGACATTCAAACTAAAATTACATGTGCAATCCCATGTGAAGAGCAAGAGCAAAAGTACTGTAAGCAACCTGTTTTCACTGTATGAAAACCGTAAAGACACACAACACACATGTAAGAGATTTGTATCATTGCCTACAAATGGATAAGAGATGAATATTGTGATCATCTGAGGCAATTACCATAACATTGCAATGTTCTGAAATTTGCTGTTATATTATACTGTTTATTTCCCTTTTAAATTGTGCCCCATTTGTAAGGAACATGCATTTGTGGGATGAGCAGCACAGCTGAATAATTATAATTAGAATAAGCCATCCAGAATGAATCTGGAGTTGCTGCTAATTGTGTACGGCACTCAAGGCTTTCATATGTCATATTATATTACGGCTATGGGCGTTTTAGGCACAATGCGAAGCTGAGCCGTCATGCAATGATGCTATACAACAGCCTCTGCAAATCATGAGCAACTGAAAGAGAAGAAGAATGTCCCATACTGTAGCCAGAGAGTAGAGGTTGGGGAAGGTTTTGGAAGGGTAAACAGGTCTCATGTATGGAGCATGGGTACCACATGTTCCTGAGGAGACATACAGACAAAAATAACACCTTGATCAGTAAGAGACCATTCATAAACCAAAAGCCTTCCATAGGTCTATCTATGCACACACACAGACAGCAACATATCATAATGATGATATTTCCATCTTTGTTAGAGACATCGAAGGCGGTTACAGCTAAACCACCCCTTCATCTTTATTGATATTATTATACAAACTATAATTATAACTAGTATTCATATTCATATTGTTATTAATTATTAATATTATCATTCATTCATCCATCCATCCATCCATCCATCCATCCATCCATCCATCCATCCATCCATCCATCCATTCATTCATTCATTCATTCATTCATCCATCCATCCATCCATCCATCCAACTCATCAAGGCCATACTGAGTTTCTCGATGTTGGGGATGATGGCGGTGCCTCTCTTCATGTAAGACGCTCTGAATCCATCTACAGACAGCATGATGAGGGGGGGACGCACAAACCTACAACCACACACATCACAAGGAAATTAATAATACTTTACAACAGTAGTTCCCAAACTTTTTAGCTCAAGACCCAAAAAAGAAATCAGTTGTTTGTCCAGGACCCAAACTAGTGAAAATAGCAGCTCTGCTGAGGCAATCTTTAGAACATATAAAATAATAATAATAATAATAATAATAGTAATAACTGACAAATCTTAGCAAACAAAACAACCCACAAATGGGTCTTGACCCACTGCTAGGGAAACAGAGCTTTATAAGACAAAGTAATTTCAAGTGTTAAAAGTGCTGAAAACAAAATATTGTGTAATCTCCATTCTTTTCCTCCTCTGCATACTGTACATACCTAGCAGGACATTCATGTGTCTTCATCTCCTCGCATTCATCCTGCAACCATGTCGTGTCTCCTGAAAGAACATACTGTATATTATCCAGCGACTCAGAGAGATGAAAAGGGAGAATGAGATCAAGGTGTGTGCATGCATGTGCGTATAATGTGCACAGACTGCACACCAATGAGTGCACATTCATGTACAAGAAAAAACAAAATAAAAACATTAACACACTGGATTTTTGAGAAAGATGCTCTAGCAACATAACAGTAATAACCTTTAACACTGATTTCTTGATTGTATCCTTTTGTCCAGCCTTTTACAGCATGGGTGCTGTAATGTTTTGTAGAGCGTAGTAAAGTAGAATTACAAACCTTTACATAGTGCCTTATAGTTGGTACAACAATCTCCTCTAGCCAGACAGTCTTCAGAGCAATGGCAGGCATGCTGTTCATTTCGAGTCTCCCCACAGCGCTCCTTACTGCATTCATACCCGCCCTCTGGATATAAGATCAAATAAGAAGTTCTATTAGAATCAAAAATATATAGTCTGGATGTACTGTAACAAGAACCAATGCAAAGGGAGCTGTAACTGTACTCTAGTGTAATCAATGCAATAATCATGCTGGATATGGTTAACATAGTTCCACAAAGTCGCTCTTTAGATTGTGCCGATTGGTCGGTACTGGTGCACGACACCAAGCGGCTGATCAGTGATCACCCTCTCTGTCCTTGTATCTCTCCCCTCACCTGGAGCATATAAAAGGCAGGGTATAAAGTTTTACTATATCAATGGACTTAAACTTGTTGGTGCCAACCCACACTTTGACAATGTGCCAAAACATAATTGTAAAGGTAAACATTTCATTATAACATCACTGAACATGATCTTTATGCTTTTTAAATGTCACAAATCTCAGGACACACTCCACACAGCCTGCTAATTTGTCCCACCATACCAGATAAGAAACATAAGAGCCTATGTTGTGTATCAATGTAATATAATCCACATGGCTTAGACTCTGCAGAATTAAGAAAATGATTCAGTACCCGCTGTCAGAATAAAACAGACTCAGTGGCCTTGTGGTTTGTGTCCGCCCTGGGACTGGAAGGTCAGGGTTTGATCCCAAAGATACCAAAGACTCTAAAAATGGGACCAAGTGCCGCCCTGTTTGGTACTCAGCATCAAGGGTTGGATTGGGGGTAAGTCCCTGCGACATACTAGCGTCATGTCGAGGGGGGGTGTACTTGTACATCAAGCTGCCTCACGCTACAGACACAGGAGATAGGCTCCTGAACCTATGGGCCCCATGGCTCGGCAAGGCGTACTTCTGTCAGAATAAAGACCACAGTACGGCCTTGACCAAGACTGTAACAGTGTTGTTTTCAGACAGTGGGAGGATTATACCAGGAAGGTGGTAATAAGCCAAAGACCACCTAGTTTAAAAGGGGAACATTAAAAACAGACCACCAACACTGGAAGCAGCAGGGGGTGGTTTAGAGACGAGGAAGGGGCGAGAATGATTTTAGAGTGAAGCTGAGAAGCTTCAAGCTAGGCAACAAAAGAAAAAGTACTAGACATCTTCATGATGGGCAAGAGAAGAGAAGAGAAGGTCAGAGGTCAAAAGTCAGAACACGAAAGTTGTTCGGCATGATGAGACGCATATGCGTATCGAAGTTCTATTGCCGACGGTCGTACGGTTGATGAGCTATATCTGTTAAAAGTTTGCATTTTCAATTGAGTGCTATCGCCTATCGCCCCACCCTTTGGCCAATGGTCGTGGGCTTCGCGTTCTCATCGTTTGGCATGGCCCAAAACCACTATTGTTGGCGGAAGGAGAAGTGGAATAACTACAAAAAGTGCCCTTCTGGGCACAGGTCTCCACCAGGAGGATAGGAGTGTGTGTGATGTTTGGCAAAATATTTAGGCGTAATATAAACATGTTTTTTTGTGTGTGTGTGTGTGTGTGACGCGACTTGGCCTGTTGTAACGCCACCATGACGCTGATTTGAAAACTGTCAAGTGGCATTTCTTCCTCAGCCTAGTGGGAATATGCATGCACGCAGTTTTACCGCAATCGGACGCTGCGTTGAGGAGTTGTGGCGATTTGTACAAAACGGGTACAAAGCGGGCTACTCCTGAAAAATGTAGAAGCCAATCTTAGCCAATCAGGAAGGATTATGAGAAATCAAACAAACCCGTCTTGATCACATGACTATGGAGAGCATGTGTACCGATTTGCGTGAAATTTGGATAAAATCTGAAGGAGTAATATTAGAAAATGTGTTTTACATATGTCGGCCTCCTGGTGGCGCTATAAAGAGCAGATGTGAAAAATTCCAGGCAAAGGTTTTTCCTTGGTCTCTAGGGAGTGTGCATACAACGTTTTACACAGATCTGTGCAGTTAGAGGTAAAAACACTAATTGGCCAGTTATAGCACCACCATGAGGCTGAGTTGAAAATGTTCCAGTGGCATTTCTTCCTGGGCCTAGTGGGAATGTGCGTGCACAATTTCACAGAAATCACACGATGTGTTCATGATTTGCGGCATTTTGTTTGAAACCATGACTCCTGCGAACTTTGGTAGCCAATCTTAGCCAATCAGGATGGAGTCTGAAAAGGACCCGTTTCGTTGAATGGCTGTAGAGAGGATGTGTACCAATTTGCGTGATGTTTGGACAAAATCTGTAGGTGTACTGTCCAAAAAAACTTCCTGGTGGCGCTACCTTCGGGCTTGGTCCCTTAACAAGAGGAAGAGGAAGAGGAAGAGGAAGAGGAAGGGGAAGAGGAAGAGGAAGAGGAAGAGGAAGAGGAAGATGAAGAGGGAGGAAGAGGAAGAGGAAGAGGAAGAGGAAGAGGAAGAGGAAGAGGAAGAGGAAGAGGAAGAATAATTATAAGAGAAGAAGGACAGGCAAGAAGAGAGATTATATAAAGAGAGAAGTACAGGAATAGCAGGAAGGTAAAACAATACCTGTCCTAAGGCAGAGCTGGTCAAAGTCAGAGCAGCAGCTGTTGTAGGTCTTACACAGGTTATCACAACGACACAGCGGTGGCTCATGTTCAATTAGCTCAAAACACCTGTTCCTACAGGAGACAGAGGTATCTATGTTGGGAGATGCAGTACGAGCTGTGAAGGAGAGAAAAAGTGTGCAAATTAGTACACAAATATGAACTATAAACTATTAACTTATTTTAGGGGTTCCAGCCCAAAGGCATATTTATTTTTCGTCTTCTTCTCCAGACAGTTTTACAAATTCCAGTGAGATGCACAACAATAAAAATATATCCCCATGCCATATTAAACCTTAAAGTTCCAAATGTTCAAAACAATGTTTTGACATCTCCTTTTGATCAACTAACTTCAAAAGGACATGACTGATTTTTCAGTATATCATCAACAGGTACAGTAGGCTACAAGGATTTATTTGATGAAGCATTCTTAATTCTTAAAGATTTAAATTCAGGATTGAATTAAACAAATTCTGATTAATTCCTATGCTCATGAAAACACTTTAGTGCTGTTGTCCATCCGAAGTCCGAAATGTGCACATTATGGCAACTGCAACCCATTTTGGTTTCTGGCCCCTAGTTTGAGAATCCCTCTAACTGAAATTCTAACGGATGCTGTCCTGCATATCCAAGAGAGACAGAAAGAAGTTTAACTGTTACATTCATAACAAGATGTTCCTTGTCCACTCGCTCATGAGAAAAAACATACTAGGTAGCAGAAACATCCAAGCCATGCCAAGTGTGTGTGTGTGTGTGTGTGTGTGTGTGTGTGTGTGTGTGTGTGTGTGTGTGTGTGTGCGTGCGTGCGTGCGTGTGCATGTACTGTCCGAATAATTTAGGTGTAAATCTCCAAAATGATTCTGTCTGCCAGCCATGTAGCCACAGTAGTGTACTATCTGTGTGCAACTGCCATGCACCCTTTAGTGTCACTTTTACTCTGGTTGTGTTCCAGTGAGTTTGGAGACTGGACAACAAATAAACAGATACAACTCATTGGTGCTTGGCCCAATGTGTGCACAGAAAATGTATTCTCAGCTGGATGGGTTAAAAAACCTGTCGCTGGAGTTCAAACGACAGAAAAGGTCGCAGTTATCATCCACAACCGTGGCAATTTTTTGGCACAGAATTCTCCTTCCCATGAAAGCTAAAGTTTTTTGTACTGACAAGGTCAGAAAATCTGAAGCAGAAAATGGGCTCAAATGCTCTCTTAATATTGACTCAAGGTAGAGCTGGGCAAACACATACTCTCTCTCTCTCTCTCTCTCTCTCTCTAAAAAACAACAACTCACAGACTGCCCAATCACGGCGACGCAGGGTCACACTGATCCGTTGTTTTTCACCCTACTTGCTCATTCTATATGCACTGGCACTGGCAGACACTTCAGATAGAGAATACATATGTAAACAAACAATACGTTGACTAAAAGCATTGCCATAGAGCTGCCGGTATGGAATGTTAGTTCTCATTAAAACGCATGTAGCCCATGTTTAGAAGAGTGAGACTGAGACTTCGTCAGCGGTGGGTTTATGTCACTCCAGTTGATGTCAGGTGTGATTGATTGCTCTCATGTTGGTTTCAAGATTTAGTCTGTTGAACAAAAAAATCAAAGGTTGTTTTCCACGTCTGGCAAGCGCGGGGGAGGTAGGTCCAGGCAAGTCCCAATGCACAGTATGCCAAGGTACATTAAAATGTGTCCAAGGTACACTACGAATTGCTTGTGCTGAGCCGTTTTGGAAACTAAAGAGCAAATGTATGTTTTTTTCTGTTCTTACTTGCTGATGCCATGTGTAATGTGCATAAGAAAAACACTGAGGGTATAACATTTGTAAAAGTCATGTATGTGTAGTTTCCATTGTTATTAACTGTACAGTTAATTTGTTATTAACTGTAAAGTTAATAACAAATAATCCAAATAGTCAATGGCATTAAAGGAGAACTTCTTCCATTTTCAACTTTATCTTAATAAATTGATCCTTACACTAATGCTCATAAGATACCACTTTCATTTAGTCATTATGGCAATTGATTCCTCCCTTCACACTTTTTCTGCCTTTATTCATAGAGATAGTAGACTACCAGGAAATGGGGAGAGATGCAGCAAAGGGATCGGGAGTCGGACCGCAACACGCTGTTAGGCAGCATTAGCAGCCTTGGTGCCGAGTCGGCTACGCCAGCCGTCAGGGCCCCTCACACATTTCTGTGTGTTGTCACTGCTGTTGCATCCTACTGGCTCACCTTCCCACCGGGAGGACATAAAGCCTCTGTTCTACTCCGACCAACACTCCCTGACAGCCAGGTACTACTCCAGTCCGTAGGGGTGCGTGCAGTGACAAATATCACACCCCCCGCCTGGCTTCCCTCCCACGAACATAGGCAAATTCGTACAGACACTTGACTAAACCGGCTGCACCATGGTGGATTCAAACACCCAGACTCTGTGGTGGATTCAAACACCCAGACTCTGTGGTGGATTCAAACACCCAGACTCTGTGGTGGATTCAAACACCCAGACTCTGTGGTGGATTCAAACACCCAGACTCTGTGGTGGATTCAAACACCCAGACTCTGTGGTGGATTC
Organism: Electrona antarctica; assembly: GCF_951216825.1. Lineage (NCBI taxonomy): Eukaryota > Metazoa > Chordata > Actinopteri > Myctophiformes > Myctophidae > Electrona > Electrona antarctica. Next base: position 28,255,354 of record NC_136811.1, on the reverse strand, counting down.
AAACACCCAGACTCTGTGGTGGATTCAAACACCCAGACTCTGTGGTGGATTCAAACACCCAGACTCCGTGGTGGATTCAAACACCCAGACTCTGTGGTGGATTCAAACACCCAGACTCCGTGGTGGATTCGAACCCCCAGACTCTGTGGTGGATTCGAACCCCCAGATTCTGTGGTGGATTTGAACCCCCAGACCCCGTGGTGGATTCAAACCCCTAGACTCTGTGGTGGATTCGAACCCCCAGACTCTGTGGTGGATTCGAACACCCAGACTCTGTGGTGGATTCGAACCCCCAGACTCTGTGGTGGATTCAAACACCCAGACTCTGTGGTGGATTCGAACCCCCAGACTCTGTGGTGGATTCAAACACCCAGACTCCGTGGTGGATTCAAACACCCAGACTCCGTGGTGGATTCGAAGCCCCAGACTCTGTGGTGGATTCAAACACCCAGACTCTGAGGTGGATTCAAACACCCAGACTCTGTGGTGGATTCGAACCGCCAGACTCCGTGGTGGATTCGAACCCCCAGATTCTGTGGTGGATTTGAACCCCCAGACCCCGTGGTGGATTCGAACCCCTAGACTCTGTGGTGGATTCGAACCCCCAGACTCTGTGGTGGATTCGAACCCCCAGACTCTGTGGTGGATTCGAACCGCCAGACTCCGTGGTGGATTCGAACCCCCAGACTCTGTGGTGGATTCGAACCCCCAGATTCTGTGGTGGATTCGAACCCCCAGACTCTGTGGTGGATTTGAACCCCCAGACTCCGTGGTGGTAGCACTTCGGCACCCAAGCACAGAGCATGATGGAGATGGCACAATTTCTGTCTACTAACAATGTAGACAGAAATCAATGGTGGACTATGCAGAAACTTGCCTACCAGTGACATCATCCGTGGGGTTTCCAAGCTAATAGCAATTGCAGCCTTTCTGGAAAGCTAGCATGTTCTAATAGAAGACATCTGGTATTATTTTTTATTTTTTTAAATGATGTCACTGGTAGCCACCATTCATGTCACTGTCATATAGTGTTTAGTTTCAATGTATGGATATAACACTGTAGTGATCCTATGGACTCTCTTGGACACTGATGCATCTAACCTGTGAGGACCTTGACTCTCATTTATCTCTTTATATACTGACTTCTGCTAAATGTTTTGTTTTTGTTGTTGTCATTTTTGTCTTGTTCTATATTCTGTTTTTGTCTATTGGTCTGCTGTATGGATCCTCTCCGCTCCTATATATCAGCATCACCATGTTGTGTACATGTATGAAAAAAACCAAATAAACATATTGTTTAAAAAAAAAAAGTATGGATATTCTACTGTTAGACGGATGATAGGTCCTTAGTTTACTTCCTAGTAAAATAGTTTACTATTTCTATGCATTTGATGTATTAATTACTTTGTGTTGTATTTGCTTATTGTAAGTAGTCACTCTGGATTAAGAGTGTCTGCTTAATGCCTAAATTGAAAATTGTAGGCATCTTTCTGTACTGTCCACAGCCCTCCCCTGAGACAAAGACCAAACAGACAGAAATGGTGGCATCTTATAATGAGCATTAGTGAGAACCAATTCTGTGAAAATAGGTTTAAAAGGGTGAAATTGTAAAGGTCAAACTCGAAAAATATGAATTCCCCTGAAATATGGTGTGGACCAGTTACAAAAGAGATGAAAATTACTGTCAGAGTAGCATTGCATACGGTTCAAAATTCCCAGTAAGGTTTATTATTACACAGGAGGTCCAATAATAATATTATAAGCCTACTCACACTCTGTCCTGGCTGAAGCCCCCTCCTCTCCTGAGCGTCTGGGTCGGTCATAGACATATCCTAAAGACACATCGGGGCCACATAGGATGGACACAACCCACACCACCTGGAACATTACACTAACCCGTTAAAACCAGGAAAGCAGCATATCTGTGTCATTTTAGATTTTAGCTATATATACAGGTATACAGTAGCAAAGCAACATACAGTACGTTTTTCAGAAAACACTTTAAGATGTAGAACAGTGTTTTAGAAGAGTAATTCAATAGCAGATGTACAAGCTTGGCGATTCTTCTGTGAATTCCAACCAGAATGTAAAGAGGCAAATCAAAATTCAATATTGCAAGCTGAATTAAAAAAATATATATATGCTGCTCGAGTCACAACTCATAGCCACGATGCAGAAATGCATAATTGAGAAACAGAGGTCTCCTTCAGGGAATAAAAATGTTCTCCTAGTAGTAAGTAAAAGCTCATTGTCATTCTGCTTGAATCAAATATTATAAATCGCTACATCCAACTTGGCTTAGAGATGATGAGAATCAAGTGAAAGGCAACGCTAATGTGTTGATGACACATTGGAACCAGAATGTCAGAAACATAGGAACCAGAATGTCAGAAACATGGGAACCAGAATGTCAGAACTCAGAAACATGGGAACCAGAATGTCAGAAAAATGGGAACCAGAATGTCAGAAACATGGGAACCAGAATGTCAGAACTCAGAAACATGGGAACCAGAATGTCAGAAACATGGGAACCAGAATGTCAGAAACATGGGAACCAGAATGTCAGAAACATGGGAACCAGAATGTCAGAAACATGAGAACCAGAATGTCAGAACTCAGAAACATAGGAACCAGAATGTCAGAAACATGGGAACCAGAATGTCAGAAACATGGGAACCAGAATGTCAGAACTCAGAAACATAGGAACCAGAATGTCAGAAACATGGGAACCAGAATGTCAGAAACATGGGAACCAGAATGTCAGAACTCAGAAACATGGGAACCAGAATGTCAGAAACATGGGAACCAGAATGTCAGAACTCAGAAACATAGGAACCAGAATGTCAGAAACATGGGAACCAGAATGTCAGAAACATGGGAACCAGGATGTCAGAAACATGGGAACCAGGATATCAGAAACATGGGAACCAGAATGTCAGAAACATGGGAACCAGAATGTCAGAAACATGGGAACCAGAATGTCAGAACTCAGACACATAGGAACCAGAATGTCAGAAACATGGGAACCAGAATGTCAGAAACATGGAACCAGAATGTCAGAAACATACTGTAGGAACCAGAATGTCAGAAACATAGGAACCAGAATGTCAGAAACATGGAACCAGGATGTCAGAAACATGCAGGGAACCAGAATGTCAGAAACATAGGAACCAGAATGTCAGAAACATGGGAACCAGAATGTCAGAAACATGCAGGGAACCAGAATGTCAGAAACATGGGAACCAGGATGTCAGAAACATGGGAACCAGAATGTCAGACACATGGGAACCAGGATGTCAGAAACATGGGAACCAGAATGTCAGAAACATGGAACCAGAATGTCAGAAACATGGGAACCAGAATGTCAGAAACATGCAGGGAACCAGAATGTCAGAAACATGCAGGGAACCAGAATGTCAGAAACATACATGGGAACCAGAATGTCAGAAACATGGGAACCAGAATGTCAGAAACATGAGAACCAGAATGTCAGAAACATGCAGGGAACCAGAATGTCAGAAACATGCATGGAACCAGAATGTCAGAAACATGGGAACCAGAATGTCAGAAACATGCAGGGAACCAGAATGTCAGAAACATGCATGGAACCAGAATGTCAGAAACATGCAGGGAACCAGAATGTCAGAAACATGCAGGGAACCAGAATGTCAGAAACATGGAACCAGAATGTCAGAAACATGGAACCAGAATGTCAGAAACATGGAACCAGAATGTCAGAAACATGGAACCAGAATGTCAGAAACATGCAGGGAACCAGAATGTCAGAAACATGCAGGGAACCAGAATGTCAGAAACATGGAACCAGAATGTCAGAAACATGGAACCAGGATGTCAGAAACATAGGAACCAGAATGTCAGAAACATAGGAACCAGAATGTCAGAAACATGGGAACCAGAATGTCAGAAACATGGTAACCAGAATGTCAGAAACATGGTAACCAGAATGTCAAAAACATAGGAACCAGAATGTCAGAAACATAGGAACCAGAATGTCAGAAACATAGGAACCAGAATGTCAGAAACATAGGAACCAGAATGTCAGAAACATAGGAACCAGAATGTCAGAAACATAGGAACCAGAATGTCAGAAACATGCAGGGAACCAGAATGTCAGAAACATAGGAACCAGAATGTCAGAAACATGGAACCAGAATGTCAGAAACATGCAGGGAACCAGAATGTCAGAAACATGGGAACCAGGATGACTGAACTGCACTATAGTCTATGGGCTATATCTTGCAGCTATCTGTGGGCTATCTTATCCCTTACGCCTTATCCCTAAACTTATTTGGCATTTTTTTAATTTTTGAAGAACCTTTTAAAATAGTTCAAATAGCCAATCTACAAGCTAGTAGTATTAAAATGATTTTTAAAGTAGTAAAAAATGGCAAATAAGTAAGGGATAAGGGTTGGCGCAAGATAGGGCCCAATATCTATCAATTTCAAATTGATGCTACAAATAAAAGCTCATTCTGCTTATACATCACCATTTAAACTACTATGAAGTATGGCTATCATTCCTGTCCACTCTAAATCTTGAAACATTAATTTGGAAAAAACCTTTAAAAACATTTTAACAACACAGTATGGAGGTCCCTGAGACACATTTTCAGATGAGGGTCCACACCCCACAGCAGAACACTTCAGTGGCCCTTATAAGGTTTGATAACCACAACCACTGGTTTAGTTAAATGAGAAACAAGCGCCAGGCAACATAAAGCTTCAGTGAATGTGTTGATGCCACCTGTCTCAGAGATGGTAGCCTACACAGCAGTACACGAGATCATCTGATCAATATCACAGATTTTGATTTCCAGGATATCTGTAAAATGCAATTCCAATCAGCCTACATGTATACAACTGTAATCAACGAAACTATAATTAGATTTCATAGTCCAACATTTTGTGCAAACAAACTTTCATGGTGTTGTCTTAATTGTGCAATCCAAAACTCTTAGTTATAAATAAACCTTTTAGATAATCTTCTCTTGGTCCTGGCACTGTTTTGAAGGTGAATTTCGAACCACCTTGCACAACAGTCTTTGGTACACTACTTATGCAAATCACATCACAACTTGATATGAACGTCTTTACAATTCTGAAGTCTTTAAAAGCGCAATGAGAGAGTTAACATCTTCACAACCTCCACGCAGGCCTATGTATGTGTTGCGTAATTGCGCTTGTAATAACGCAAGGCAACACGGTTAAAAGGAAAGGGGGGAATAGTAGTCCCACATGAAAGTGCAACAGGAACTCTTGTCTTACCGTACCAGTTTCCCCAGCAACATGTTCCACTGTCAATATGAATGTATTCCAGTGCTGCAGGTCAGCTCAGGGGACTGAATGATGCTGATTCTGAACAGGAGGGCCACTAGAAGGGATAGGAGGGAGGGAGGGGGGTGAGAGAGAGAGATTGGCCGCTCATTGGATTGGTTGCGAGAGGAGGGCATTTATTTTCCCTGGCAAGGATTTGGTTGGTGGAGGCAAGAAGAGGGGTAATGAAGAGTGGATATCAGTAGACCAAATATATCTGTCACACATAAATGTAATAGGGGATTACATGTTAGTAGAGGGTTCTGTGTGCAAATAAGTAATCTTTAGTGCTTATTTCACTGAACTCAATGGAATGATTCATGAATTCAAGCTTAAGCGTTTGCATGTTTACTGTGATATCAAACTATGCATTATAGCCCAATTGCTTACAACACACCATTAATGGACAAGAGAGAGACAAAAGTTATTACAGGCCTTGATGTGAGAGGTCAAGAGGTGCATAGGAAGGGGGGGTCATAGATCAAAGGATTGTAGGTCACACCAGGATACTGAACCCGAAGGAGTTCACGCAGGAGGTGCACGCGCACGCACACGTTCACACATGCACACACACAAAGCTGAAACAGATCTAGCTCATTTCCTGTTTAAATCCCTGCTAGCACTCCTGGTAAATGGACCCGACACCTATTCCTGCTGTCCGATGAAAACGTTCCCAATCCAAAACGGTGGTGAGCCACAGCAAAACCCTAGGCGTTAGTTTAATTGAAAGTGTAAAAAAATGCTTGTCACTCAGAGTTAACGGGGTTGTCCAGGATTGCTTTGGACACAATACATTAGGATTATATTCACGTACATTAGTAGTTTTAGTTGTAGATACAAATATATATATATATATGCTGGACATGTCTTTCCCCCATCATAAATAAAATCATACAGTTTAAGGTTACCGTTATGTAAACACATACAGTACATATTAACCTATACAGCCAAACATAGCAGATCTAAGTGCATGTGTTGCATCTGCTATTTTCGGTTTGCTACACCAACCTATGACACCAACACAAAACTATGGTCTATGGATGCTTTAGTTCAAGGGGTTGATTCTTCACATTGCCACATCACATGATAGATTATACCACTGTCCTTATTTTTACTCATTAAGAACAACAAGCACAGGATTCTGAGAAAAATCTGATCCTTTATGTCAGTGGAAATCCATCTAAACACTTTGTGAAAGTTAGTTAAAACACTGGTTAAAACAAACAAACAAAAGTTGTATATAACGCAGTAAAGAAAGACTATAAAAGACATTTACATGGCTCTCATGTTTAAATTCTACAGTACAGTTATATTGTGTTCTTTTTGCATGGATATCGCATGGATATCTGTTTAACTAAAAATGCTTACAAGGGATGCAAAATAGTTGCAGATGTGAAAGCAAAAGACAGGGACAGAGCTACATCCTGACAAACTACAATCATATGTAGATCATGTCCCACTTCTACAGGGAGCCCCTAAAAAGGGTTAACAGCATCAATATGGGAACCCATTGGCAAAACAAAGGAAAAACAGCACCCTTGAGTCAACAGTCTGTCTCGAGAGACTACCGGTATCTGAATGTCCCAACCATTCACACTGAATTACTTTTATCAATAATGAAAGTAATTAAATTATATTTAGAGATGTCGATTTCTGGATGATTATTGTACGATCATGTAGTCATTATGCAACTGTGAAATAGGGGACTTTCCTCAAACCGCTGGTTCCTGGAATAATCAGTTCCATCTAATTAGCAGAATGTTCTAATCTGCTAAGAGATGAGAGGCCCAGTCAAAACAGAATGGGTAAATCATGCCATTTCCCTTCACTGGTCACTTACTGAATGTTGGCATTGAGCTGTGGAGACAAGTTTCTCCAAAAAGGTGGTGGTGTCTGTGTGGAGAGAAGAGTATGTGGAGATGGGAAAGTGTGAGAGTGTGTGTGTGTGTGTGTGTGTGTGTGTGTGTATTTGCGTTTCGTGTGTGGTTTCGGTTGACCACCAACGTAGTAAAACGGGGGCTGTTTCCACCGTGAGTCTTAAATGAATTCAACCACGAGGGGAAGCAAAATGGCAAAGCGGGAATCACCTCCGTTTGGAAATGGGTACCATGCTCGAGACTCAGTCAGACAGTGAGGGAGAGCGCACAGACCTCCCACTGGCTGGACTGTTGCTGTATGCGTGGGACGTATCCCTCTCCCTGTCCTTCTCCTTGTCCTTGCTCTCATGCTTGTGCTTGTGCTTGTGTTTGTGCTTGTGTTTCTTCTTCTTCTTCTTGTGCTCGTGGTGGTGGTGGTGGTGATGGTGGCCGTGCTCCCCTCCTCCTCCTCCATGTTTGGAGGACGAAGAGGAGGTGGTCTCCTTGGAGAATGATGGCACAGGCGTGGCAGGCATGGAGAGCATGGGCTGTTCAACCGACGGTGGTTCTTTGCCTAAAGACGAGAGAAGGGGAGGAGAGAGGTTTTTACAGTAGTTGGGCGTGTGACTGATGTTAGGTTCTTGGATTACTTATGATCCTAGATGACTATTTCTATGCATTTGATGTTGTCTTGTGTTGTCCTTGCTTACTGTAAATCGCTCTGGATAAAGAACGCCTGCTAAAAGTGTGTTTGGATTGTTGGATTACAGTGCAATTTTGAGTGGTGCAACCACTCTAAGGAACAGCTTTGTCCCTATGTCCCAACCTATGTGACTATGTCCGTTTAGAGTACCAATAGGGGGTGCTGTTTCACCACTCGCTTCAGACTGGTCTGATTTTAGATTGTGCCTACAGTAGGGCAACAAACTGTTACAGTTCAACACACAATACTGACTTCTATTTCCACTACTTATTCATCCTACTGCTGCATGAATGTATATTTAGTATATGTTCTGTATATTTAACCAGTATTTTCTATGTATTCTATGTTCAGTCATTTCTTCTTTTTTGGCAGCAACATAGACATAACACATGGAATGTGCATTTATTTTTCACTATAGATTCTATTGAGTCTCTATACCGTAATTTCAATATAATCTACCTCATTAGCCCAGGGAATGTAAGCAATTCTAAATTGTAAACTATTTTGTAGGCTATGGTCATTCAAATCACTCAAATCACTTTAAAATATGACTTCATGAGGGCTAGTATGTTGGAAATTGTATTCATTAGATTATAGATATCATCTTGTCTCTACTGTAGCAGGTTGAGGTGATAAAAGCCTGGCTGTCTTGTGTGTGTGAGTGTTCACCTGGCGTGGAGGGTCTCTCTAGCAGGTTGAGGTGATGGTGTATAAAAGCTTGGCTGTCATGTACAGTTTCCATGTCAATGTCTTCCTCTTCCATTGCACTGAACTGAAAGACAATAGCAACCAGACATCGGACATCATTATCAACCGTCTGTGAACACGTCCTCCGTCAGTTTCTAAATACAGTAAGTCTTCTTTCAAATTAACATATTTCCCAGCTGTAACTATGTTTACTGCCCTTGTTTTGTCACTCGTTATAGAGACAAAAGCAGTCTACAAAATACTAATCGTGAAATAAAGGTTAGATCAGAGTGGACTGTGCTTTACCCTGATTTTGAAGCGCCCCCTATTCCCATCCTCGTCTTGCTGTTGTAACACCTGTCCTGGCTCTGGAGGAGATCCCAGAGGAGTGTCAGCCTTCCTCTTCATGCCTTGAGGGGGCTGCCCCACACCACACACTCCTGATGAGATAGGGTCTGGCTCCTCATCCATCTGCCAAGGAAGAGAAAACGACATTGAACAAGCACAGTAATGTCCCATTTATAATGTGATTGTGCAAAAAAATAGAAATCTACAAACTCACAATGTGAGCTTGTTGGGGCGCAATACTAGGGCACAAATGCAGTAAGTATAATCAGGCTTAAGGAACACATGTAAACCATACACCAGTCTGACGCCCTTTTGTACATCCTGTTACATCAATGTGTGTCAACTTCAAATTCAATCAAGAGAGGAATTAGATTATCTTCATACTGCAAATACTGAAATACATTAGGCCGTCATGCCTAGTCAATTAATAATGCTTAAAATGTGTGCCTTAACAGCTAATAAACGGCATTCTGCGTTCAAATGTAACTGAACGGATGCTGAACTGATGCACATTTTCAATCAACTATAGACTTACAGTGGCGTAACCCATGCCGATGCCATGAATGCCTATACTGCCAGGAGTGTCTATCATGGCATTGCCCCCCAGCTCAGGCTTGATAGTGGGGTTGAGCACGGCTTTCTTCTCTTTCAGGTTGAGCACCAGGCCCAGTTCTGGTAAGGGTAAGCAGGAAGGACGCATCAGACCAAACAGCGTGTAGTAGAGGTTCACTGCATCACAACGCAGCCGCCAGTCATGGGAGGTACCTGGGGCAAGTTGGGAAAAAACAAAATAAATATTATACAGGATAGCATATGCTCTAACAAAAAAAAACTTTATTGTGTCAGAAACTGGTCAACCATACATAGTTTGAGAGTCACTGCATTACAGGAGGCAACTGAAGAGGAGGAGGACAGCAATGGAGTTGAGAGAGGGAAAGAGAGATGGAGTGGGGGTCAGGAAGGAAGTTAGAAAGTGTGTGTGTGGGGCGGGGGGGGGGAAGGGGGCACAGGAAAAGAAAAAAGTTAAACTAAAGTGGCGAGGGAGAGGGGGGGCGAGAGAGCGTGTGAGAGAGAGAGAGGTAGGGGTGAGAGGGATTCAGATTTCCTGAGAGACTCGAATTAAACTTAAGCTCAAGGAGACATTTAATTTTCTTTAACCACTTTTAATTTCCCCATTTCAGTTTTTAGTACGAACGCTGCATAAAAACACAAACTCACCACATCTCAGGGACACCGGATCCTAAATACATCATTATAAAGGGATTCATTTCAACGACAGTACTGAAAGCTGGAATAAATTAGAATACTGCTGATGCTGACAATCCCAAGGCTAGACTGCTAACATGGGGGGTGGGTTGTGGGTTTGCGAGAAGTGTGAAATAAATGTCTTTAACATGAACAGCAGAAGAAACCATTCAAACTACGTTCTCTGACAGCACAGATGTCCAACCCAGAAAAACATCACCCTGTGTGTGTATTTAACAAATGGGGGGTTGTGGGTTAGGGAGATGAATACAACAACCAACACATTAACGTACCACAGCATTAATGTTACCAAACTCTGGTCACCGTGTATTTAGATTGGCACATGCAGTCGGCACAGCCAGAACACAGTGCCAACAGCCACCCACACCGACCTTACAGAACTAAACTAAAGCTATAGTATTATTTCTAAGCTATCATATAATTGTGCATCTCCATTGCCCACACAATATAAAGTACAGTGCTAATAAACACATGTCAAAAACAAAACAAAAACAAAATCCATATTCAAGGATTGTGAGGTTTCTGTGTGTTTGTATTGGCAGACTTGACTGGCACAGCCAGTCTAGCTAGCCAACAGACACATAGGACCTCCGGGCCATTAGTAAAGAATCAACCAATGAAACCTGAGGATACAACATAAGAGAGCAGTACCATGTATATGGTCTGGTACTTAAAATACCCAAGAATAGTCCAAGACTTGATAAAACAAATACATCGGGAAAAAAACACAAATACATCGCTTGGAACACTTTCACAGTTAATGTTGTGTTCTTCCATCTAAGTCATTTCTTCCAAGACGAATATGGATGTTATGTTTCAGTTCATGCCTGAGTTTGTACCCAGGGACCTCTCTTTGTACCCAGGGACCTCAAACGTGTGAGATCATAAAAAAGGGATGGCAGAAAAGTAACTCAAGACAGAAACAGGCTTCTTTGGGCAAGCACAGTGAAGCTGATTCATCTGAACAGCCTGGGTCACAAGCAGGAAGACAAAAAAAGGCATAAGAATTTGACAACAGTCAAAGATGAAGGGGGAAGGCTATCGATCAACGCACCAGGAAAATCAACCATGAAAGAGAATTTACATTGTGCTATGCGGGTCTGTACAAGGTTAAGCATGTACAAAGAAATACATCACCATCTGTTTAAAATAATGAATATAAATAATATAAATTAATGTTATATTATTTCTATTATCATCATCATAATCATCATATTAATTACTAATACTATTTAGTTTATAAAAGTTGTATTAATCTTAGCACACAACCCGAAAACAGTTCCTTCATCAACCCTGGTGCTGTGAAAACTGGCAATAAGCAGCAAACTGATCACAGAAATTAGTTAAATGAAATGGATGTACCAGGCTTTAGGTCTCTGATGGGGTATGTGTACAGTATATACTCTCCGTATCTAAGAGTGTCTTGAGTTAAGACGAGTCAAATTAACGCTATAATGGTTAAACATGGATAACCACCAACCTTCCAAGTGTACTTATTTACAAACAAATGCCCAAACACCCATTCCTAATTCCATTTGCCTTGGAAAGTTAAATCAAGATCAATAAACATAGATGACGGTTTCCCTACGGTGACAATCTGAGCATTAAGACTTACATTTATGCCATTAGGTGACACTTTCTGGATTTGGTCCATTAAAGACCGACTTTGTGGCAGTGTGTTATTTAGTCAAAAAAAACTATGACAAAAGAACTTTGCCAACAATCCTTTTTTGCAGACAAAAACTAAAGGCATAATAGAACCAGTTCTCTCAGTGTGACTCCTGGTGGAGCTAATTTAAACCATCTTGGGGTCTGTTTTACAAGACTACAGAGAACCCCTAAAGCCAGCAAGTTGTGAAACAGCAGATTTCTTGCAATATCAACTTCTGTCCCATTCCGAGTTTACAGGTGTAAAAGAGTGTGTGAAATACATTTATTTTGTTTTGTTTTTCTGTTCATCCAGTAAACCGTAATACTGTAATTGTGACTATTGCCAGTACTCATAATAATATCATTATTAATATTAATATATTTTTTAAGATATTTTTGGGGGGTTTTACATCAAAGTGCTTGACTTAAACCTCTCTTAAAGTCTCTCTCTTGTAGCAAAAACATGAGTTGGACAGCCAACTAGTGCTGCTATTCTTGCTCAAATTTAGAAATGAGATCACATAGGTGTCTGAATCTATATCGTGATCTTTTTTCGATTAATCGTGCAGCACAATTTATCATTAGGTGTAACGGGGACGCGACATGATGGACGAGACTAGTAATTCATTTTAAAAGAGAGGCGAGTGGGCAGGTAGGGAGGCGTGGGCAATCTCTGACAGGTGGAGCACAATTAATTGGCCAAAAGTTCAATATCTGCATCCTTAACAAGTTTAACTGCCACCATGTGGCTTTAGAGGGTAGGTGCGTCAGTCGGAATTGGTCATATTCAGTCACTTTCACTTCCGTTTTCCTGGCTCGCAGACCACCATTGTAAGAAACGGCTTATGTTAGCATTAGCTCACGTTTATCTTTCAATAGAAACGTTAATATTTCAATTTGCGATGCAATGAAAAAGTCACAAATCAGATCCGAACCTCGGATGGATGATCATGGACAGCGCTCGTAGTTTCAGAGAGCGAGGGAAAATCCTATTTTAAATGGGACTCTATGGGATGTGCGCGCACGTTTCCTGGTGCTGGGGGTATGCAAGGCGTTGCCTAGCAACCAGGCCAGTTAGGCAGGTCAGGTACAATAAAGGTATCTACTGTATAAAACTAATATAACTACTAATAAATGGAATGGACTAGCTGCACAAGGCAGCTAGTCTTAATTTACAGAAATGTCAAATAATTACTAGGTAATACCTGTCTCGGTTTAACTTAAAGCTGGTATCTCGGTTTAACTTTAATCATAATTTCTAGCTATTTGACTATTTTTGCCTAAGGATGGTGCTAGAGGAAAGGACATGAGGTCACTAAAATCAGTCAAATTCCATGACAATCCAGTTATTTTAAAAACAGATAATTTAGGACCAAAGAGTTGGACGCATAGAAAGAACGAAGGGACAGACACTGCCATCCGAAATAATGCGTGATGTGGTTCATGTTCGCGTTTGGCAACTATTGGATGTGTTTATGTAAAGCAGGGGTCGGCAACCTTTTTGACATTTAAGTGTCATGTTTTCATTTTCTTGATAGTCAGTGTGCCATATCACAAGTTTAATTATGACACCACATCAAAACTGTACATTCTTCCCACCAGGATGAATCATAACGCTGCGTTCACACGGGCAGATGCAAAGCTACAGTTTACCATTCATTGTCAAAGGAAGCCAGCAAAGATGAATCCAACGTTTGTAGCTGCTGCAAAAGCTACAGCTACAAATAATACACTGTGTAGCTTTGCATCTGCCTGTGTGAACACAGCATTAGACTCCCGCTTACAGAGTTATGAATTTGAATTAATCTACAATTATGTGCAGGGTGTAGTTTGTATATATAAGTGAGTGGGCTTAATTTATCTGAATAAACCTTTTTTTTATATTTAATTTTAAAATAAAAAAACTCCCTCTCACTCACACACATATGCCAGTGCCTAAGGTTGCCTACCCCTGATCTAAAGTGACAACTAATGGAAGCTTTTATAAAGCATGTTTAACTGTGACAGATTCCGTCTTCAGTAATGGAGGGCCCTACTGAGATTGGAACGTCTGGCAGCGTTTGTACCATACTTTAGCCATAGGGCTAAGTGGAAATGGAAACCATAACCTAAGCCTGTGGAAGAAAGAGAGAACCCCTGTTGTGATACTGCCGATTCCCCAGGGGGTTACTGAGAGTGCTCAGACAACGCCAGCAGGTCCTCAGCACTCTGTCAGAAGTATGTCCAGTAAAACACTAGGAAGGAGGTGGTAAATGTAGCTTTCCTCCAGTCTATCATTCCCGTCAGAAATCCTTCATTTGCGTACAATAACAAAAGCCAGCTCACGAAATGGAGTACTTGAACCAAGGAACATGAACCGCATATCGGCTACGCAGGAACACAAACCACATATTAGAGCCGTCTGAGGTTGTGTAATTACATTGGCCCCCAGGGGACTATGGGGAACTTTTAGTCAATGCCAGCTGGTTGTGAAACACCAGATTTCCTCAGCAGACTGATTGTCCAGTAAACCAGAGGGTGGTAGTAAAATTCTCATCTAGTCAGTGAAAGGTGTTTAGAAAATGTTTATGTAATGGTGATCTTCTGAGCAACTGCTGGCTCTGATACTCAGTTCAGTAGGTCAGTGATGGATAACACAAGAGTTTACCTGGCTGTTAACCTGTTCAGGTTTAAAAGAGGTCAAAACAATGCTGAATAATATCCACTGCCAGAAGCCTTTCTAGTCATTATTTGGCAGAACTTTAAGGTAAATATGTAAATGCACAGAGCAAAAAGCTTGCTTTTGAAATGCACCCATTAATACCACTGCTACTCTACAAATACTAATATTACTTATCCCTAAACTTATTTTTTACAATTTTAAACTTAAAACTTAAAAATGTTTTTCAAAATGGTAAAAAATGGCAGTTAAGGGATAAGGCAAGATAGGGCCCTAAGTGCTATTTTAATTCATGCTAAACCCCTTATCCCTAAACTACTTTGCACTTTACAATTTTGAAAAACATTTTGGAATAGATAAAATAGCCAGTCTACATCAAAACTTTCAAAATAGTAAAAAAAAACAAAAAAAACAACAAAGTAGTCTAGGGATAAGGGGTTTAGCATGGATGAAAATAGATCCCTAAGTCTGCACATCTCCTTTCAAGAACAACTAAAACATCTTTTCATCAACATCTTTCAGTTCAGGGGCATTCTGTGTCCTCGACTGGCTTATTAAATACAATAAGCCCCTATGGGTACAGTAGATGCCCAAAATTGGATTATAGGTCCATTTCTTAGGTCCCAACATGACAAAAGTAATACTATGTTTAAATGGTGCTGGATTCAAAACTAATTCAGCACTGGGCTGAAAATTCTAGAGCAGCTGCCATATGCACTTCATAAGTTTCCATCAAGGTTTGCGTCATACTTTGTTTCCAAACATGTTAGACAGCTGTGCAATATAAGAGTTGGGAAACTTTCATGAATAAAACCTTTGAGTTTCTTTGAATATGTATTCATTGTGTCTACAATATGTACATTGTACACTACAGTATGACTTTAAAAAGGACTGAAATATGTATATGAAATGTTTATACATGGGCAAGTTGCAAAACACAGTCACATCACCTTTTGGTTACAATTACCACAGAAACAGATGGCTAAGATATCAATCAAAGACTGACACATATGATATCAATTAAAATACAATATAATATAAGATATAAATAAAAAGATTGACACAGTTAGTTATAAATCCAAGACATACTATATTAATCACAATATTGACATAGGATATAAATAAAGCAAAAGGCTGACATAACATAAGATAAGATATCTATCCAATACTTCTCTAAGTGGGAATAACTCGCTTGAAAGCATCTCATTTGTTAGAGCAAACAAATCAATAATAGATGTGTGGGTGACACAGTAAGTGTACAGTTAGTGTTTGCGGTCATGTGTACAAAAACATGTGTGTGCGCTTCACCTGAGTTCATGAGCTTCCATAGTTGGTCGACCAGAGCTTCATTACAGAGAGATGAGTCTGTTGACTTGGTGGTGAAGGGTGGGTTCTTGGCCAGCATGCCCAATATTTTGTGTCTGGATGGATAAAAAAAAAAAATTTGCATTTGTTATTCATTAATTAATTCCAAAGTTGAAATAACATTTACATTTTTACAGTATACTATTTGATAGTGGTATAGGTAGTGTTTCTGCTGACCTGACATAGTGAGCTGGGTCATTCTGGACCATGTTGAGAAGCCACTGCAGCTCGGCTGAACTCCTTTCAACTGGAGGAAAACCCCAAAACACACACACACATTAGCAGAGCAATGTCACATAGTAGTACAAACTAGAAAAAGTGCCCCTCGGGGCACAGGTCTCCACCAGGGCAGGTCAGGTTGTGGCCTCCTGGTGGAGCTATAATAGGCCAATGTGAAAAGGGTGCCATTTCTTCATACGCCTTTGATGGCAATTGGATGATTTGCAAAAATCAACCTGTTGGTGGCGCTCTAACAGGCCAATGTGAAAAGGGTGGGATATATTCCTCAGCCTAGTAAGAAAATGTGTGAAAGATTTCACGTAAATTGCACGCTGCGTTCATGATTTGAGCCTTTTGTTCAAAACGGGGCAATCTTGCAAACTGTGAAAGCCAATTATAGCCAATTAGGATGGAATATGAAATATCGGACAGATCCGACTTGCGCACATGACCATAGAGATACTGTGTAAGGATTTGTGAGATTTTTGGACAGAATCTGGAGGAGTAATATGAAAAAATGTGTTTTACAAAAGTCGGCCTCCTGGTGGCGCTATAAAAGGCAGATGCGGAAAATGCAGGTCAAAGGTTTGTCCTTGGCCTCTAGGGAGTGTGCATGCAACGTTTCACGCAGATCGGTGCAGTTTTAGGTAAAACATGTGAAAAGCTGCCTCATGGTGGCGCTATAACAGGCCGTTCTGGAAAATGTGGGGCAGAGGTTCATCGTTGGCATCCAGGGAGTGTGTGTGCAAAGTTTGGCATCGATTGGGTTAACGGTTCCGGAGATTAGCTGTACACAGACGGACGGAAGGAAGGACGGACGGACACACACACACACACGGACGGAGTGCAAAACATACTCTCTCCCCATGCCTTCGGCCTGGTGGAGACAATGAACAGAACCGTGTGTGTGTGTGTGTGTGTGTGTGTGTGCACTCACACATATGCATGCAAGATTGCAATTACTGTGTGTGTGTGTGTGTGTTTAGGATGAGATCTGTGAGAGAAGGGTTGGTGTTCGTTAAATCTTGCACCTCTTGTATAGTCCACCAATGCTTCCAGCGCAGCGACACGGACGTCCACAAAGTGTCCATACTCGGCATAGGACAAGAAAAGCGACGGGTCACTGGGAATGTGACCATTCTTCTGAAGCTGACGGACAGCCCTCAGACAACTATAAAGAGGAGGCACGGGGAGAGAGAACATCATATCTCTATATGTATGTATGTGTTTGAATGCTCCCCTACGGCGGTCTCTAGAGAAAATGGCAAAGTGATATTGCGTTCTCACGTATTCTTCTTCTTTTACTTTAGACGGAGGCACAACAGTGATTGAAAACGCTGTAGTGTGCGTGCATGCCACGGGACTAGGTGGTGACACACTGCCAGATAGACCAATCACTCATGCATGGAACCACTTCCGTACTACTTCCTAATCACAGCTATTTATTTTACATTCACCGATGCAGCGTGGTTCTACAGCTCTAAATCTATAGACGAATCCGCGGAGCGCTGCACTGTAGCACCAGTTATGATTGCCGCTCGGCAGATTTGTCTATATAATAGCATACGCCGCCGTGAGCCATGACATCACACGTTTTGCGGTTCTCCATATTGCATGTTTACATGGAGGCGGGACGCAGAGTGTTATCAAAGATTTCCAACCTGGAAGGAAGGTGGTTTCACTGTGTTACGGTTTCAACCCCCGAAAATGCTCTTCCCGTCTAAGCGGAAGGCACATCTGATATTGTATTTTGCCATTTTCTCAGAGAATGTTGTCGTCTAAACGGAGGTCATTTTCAGTTCTGACTATTGGCATATTATGCCTACTGCAGCTGCAGCCCAGTCACTTTGAAAATTAGGGAGGGATTGTTGGAAATATGTTTTCAGTTCAAAGCTGTAAGAAGTTGGAGGGGAGTACCAGTTATTGAGTTCTGTGTTGCAACATACTGTACGGTACAGGGTACCCATACCCAAATAAGAAATCAGTTCAATTTTACAATATCTGAGGATGAGCCAGCTGCAGTGGTCCCCCCCCCCCCCCCCCACCACTATTTTTTAAAGAGGAATATGAGCGGACTGTCAATAGTAAATGGTAAATGGTGCATTTATATAGCGCCTTTATCCAAGGCGCTTTGCATAGATTGTGCATTACATTCACCCATTCACACACACATTCATACACCGATTGCGGCGGAAGCCATGCAAGGTACCAACCAGCACATCGGGAGCAATTTGGGGTTCAGTGTCTTGCCCAAGCACACTTCGACATGTAGACAGGAGGAGCCGGGATTCGAACCGCCGACCCATGGATCATTGGACGACCTGCTCTACCTCTTGAGCCACAGTCGCCCAGTAGTAATACTGTATGCCAGCCACAGTACAAAAGAGAAATTCTAACTTAAGTTCCCAAGTAAACTTTACTTTACTTACTAAAGTAATGACAAATGTTAATACATTAAAACAACTTCCAAACTTTGTAGTGACACATCTAAAGATGCACAGAGGGTTCTGTTCATGATCCATGTTTTACGTAACCTCCTCAACATTTGCCCCACTTTCTTCTTCCCCTTTTCAAGTAATCAAGTAAAAATAATCCCCCAAATAATCTTTACATTACACCTCAAACAAACACAAAGGACATCACCCGCCTCAACTATACCTGACAGTGATGGTGTTTCTGAAGCTGGGCAGTAGTTTCTCCATATTAAGGAATCTCGTAATCTCCTCAAGGATGAGTCTAACGTCAGCATTCAGATTGTCCACTGTCCGCACTTCGTTGTTGATACTGATGGCTGGAGTCAGAGAGTTGGTCAGCGCATCAATCAGATCGGCACGGTAGTAGTTGTCTGAAAACTGGAGAGGCAGAGAGAGAGAGTGGTTAGGGTCAAGATCATAACTTTCTAATTATGCCAATGTCACCATATCATTGGACTGGAAAGCGTGTGTGTGTGTGTGTGTGTGTGTGTGTGTGTGTACAGTAGCTTGTATGGTGCGTTTTACCTTGTTCTTCCGGTTGTCGTTGTATTTGATGAGGTCGAGGACAAAATTGAGAACATCTTTGGGGCACAGGTTCTGGACATCTCTTAACAACGCCATGGCAACTGGCATAGTCTAAAGGACACAAAGGAACATGATTAACTGATCCTCACAAGAGAACATGGTGTGCCTGAGTGTTTATGACTGTGAATTTACCTTCTGCAGAAAATAGCTCTGGAAACTGATAAAGTTGTTCGTTTTGACAATGTTGGGACAACTTTTACAGCAGAACATTCTGGTAAACAGGGACTTCATGGCTGGTGGACCCTGCCATGTGCTAACCATGGCATTGGCTATCTGCAAAAGACACACACACACACACACACACACACACACACACACACACACACACACACACACACACACACACACACACACACACACACACACACACACACACACACACACACACACACACACACACACACACACACACACACACACACACACACACACACACACACACACACACACACACACACACACACACACACACACACACACACACACACACACACACACACACACACACACACGTCATGTTCCTGCAGAATGCACTCTAATAATTACACTGTCCACAGTTGCTAATTTAGTTAGGTAAAGTTAGCTTAAGTTGTGGCAAATCTGCAAAAAAATGCTTACCACTAGCTTTCTTCACAGATGTGTTCATAAAGGTGTCTACAATCACACATACATGTGTTCCAACCCAACTCCCTTGGGAAACTTTGTGACAGCTGCTGAAAGTTGGGGCACCATTATCAACCAATATAAGGCAAAAAAGAAAAATCCAAATTTCATTATACTTTAAGTAGCATGTGACATGTCAAACTAGGGGGTTTTCAAGATTCTAAATCCATTGCAAGGATTAGTTTTGCACAAAAAACACTCCTTTGCCTAAAAATGCCCATAGCCGTCATCACAAATGTGATGAAGTCAGCACATTTGGGCACATTTGGGCAAGTGGCTATGGCCGAATTTAGCCCAAGGAGTATTTTCGTGCAAAACTAATGCTTGGAATGGATTCAGCATCATGAAACCCCCCTAGTTTGACATGTCACATGCTACTTAAAGTATAATGAAATTTGGAATTCTTTGCCTTATAATGGTTGTTAATGGTACCCCAACTTTCAGCAGCTGTCACAAAGTTTCCCAAGGGAGTTGGGTTGGAACAAATGTATGTGTGATTGTAGACACCTTTATGAACACATCTGTGAAGAAAGTTAGTGGTAAGTATTTTTTTTGCAGATTTGCCACAACTTAAGCTAACTTTACCTAACTAAATTGGTTAGATCTGGATATCTTCTTTCTTTTTCTTTGAGCCCCGATACTAATGGGTGAATGTTTTGATTGACAAATAGGTCTAACTCTCCAAATCACTGTCAATCACAGCATGAGAAGCAACTCACTGTCTTTTCCGTTCATTGTCAATGCGTTCACAAAATAAACATTGAACTAAAGACAAACATTAAACCTGTGTGGCAAGCCGTGAGACTCTGACTGGGAGTAAAAAGTTAATGCACCGTATGTACGTATGATAAGCACAGAGTTGCCACAGGTAGGTATAAAGCTTTGTGGCTCCAGTGGTCTATGGGTTAAACAGGATATTGTGGAGATGTGTGCTAGTGTGGTAATATGGGGGCTCGGGGTCAATGACACAGGATGTTGCCATTCAGCAATGTAAACACAGAGGGTGAGGCTAGTAGTCCGTTAAGACTAGGTCTGCAAATGAGTGCGTGTGAGCATGTGTCTGCGCGTGGCCACGCACGCAAGTACATTATGCTCGCCTGTGTGAAGACGTGTGTGTTTCGTGAGCATTCATTAGTGTGTGTGTTATTGTGTGTCTATTCATTGTGTGTTCATACCATATATCCTTGTTTTCCTCCCTCAGGCCATTCCTGCCTCCTTTCTTCCAACACAACCCACCAATGGCTTGCCAGCAAAAACGCAACCAATCAGAATGCAGTCCAGTCCATCAGTGGTTTAAAGTTAATTATATATAGTATTTCATCTTGTGGTCAAACATTGTGTAATATGTGTGCATTTATGTGAATATGTACGAAGATGTGTGCGTCCGTGCCAGGCCATTAAGACCAAGTCCACGGAGGACTCAGTGGTCAAACACACACTAACTTAATGAAAGAACTGAAACTCTGCCATCTCGACCTCCGTTCAGTTTGTCATGTTGTGAAAATATTGGTTCAGGTGGAACTCGAAAGGGGGAAATCCAGCAGGATTAAGGTTAGAATATATACCAAATCCACAGAATAGGTTTTCCTGGAGTCAGAGAACACAATTATTCACTTGAGGGTTCTCTTATTTTTTTCCCTTTCTTTTTTTTTTAAAGTGTGGGCAAGGTTGGTGGGTGGCCTAGGTGGGTGGTAGCTAATATGTTGATGTTGAAGTACTTCAACTGTACCAAATTATTCAGATTGTTTGAAAGGAACTGCATTTTGTTCTAATTAATAAACTAATTTTACAAAAAGAACAGGAAATGTTGGAGAGAAAGAGAGCGGCCATGTTCAATCCAGTTAAACGTGGCTCTGAAAGAGGCTAAGCGCCTATAATCTCGCAAACTGCTGATAGATCAGGGCAAAAAGTTCTTGGGAATACTATCAGGCCACTGTTGCGTTCTCATTTTTACCGGTGGCTTGAAAAGCACTAGTCTATGTATACCCATGAAAGGTTCGACATGCTAGTCGACATGCTAGTAGTCATACTGACGCATAGTTCTGATTGGCTGCCTTTCTACGCAACCCATAGAGGGGGAGACGCAACCAGACACTTTTAATGCCATCGGCAAAACGGTCGCCGTGAGATTCCACGCTTTTACTACCCCGTTTCGCACCAGTGAGGGGAGGGGCTAGCCCACACCGTGCCCTGCGCACACAGTCAAGGGAGACGGCTGTGGAACGTTTAGCACAACTAAACAAACCTGCGCTTATTTATTATTATTATGACAAATCAAAGCGAAAACAGAAGCCCAACACGAGGATAAAGGAAACATTCAGTCCAAATGTCCAGTTTGCTAATTCACAACTACTACTACTACTACTTTGGTGTTGAAACTTTGAATTTCTCTAACTATTATAAACTTTCAGCCTACAGTAGCCTACAAATAAAATGTATCCAATGGAAAAAGTATACTAATTGGTCAATATAAGTACAATAATATACTCCTATGGAAAGGCTATATCTTTTTATATTTTTCCAAGAAGAATACAGATCAAATCATAAAATGGTCTAATCTAAATGATCTAATAGAATACATGGATGATCAAATGCAGGAGTTTTGACGGTTCAACTAACTGTAATGGGCGGGGGGCCGTTACAGAAAAATACTTTTTGACCTTGACAGACAATATATCCAAACAGAGTCCTATCAAGTCCTATTGCATTAAATAACGTTAAACTGCAGGCAGCCAGACATACGCATACAGACACATTCATGGACTTTCGTTCCCGGACCTTGGCAAGACAGAAGCAGGCTTGCATGCGGACTTTGTAGAAACAGTTTTCATGTTCCAGAATGTCCGTCAGAGCCAGTCTGGATGCAGGAGTAGGGAACTTCTCCAGTGCTGCAATAGCCTCCTCCTGGGGAATCAGATATGGCATAAGTTGTTGTCATACGATCAGGTGTTGCAGCAACCTTCTGGCAGTATGACATTGGCCGTGTCAGGTTTAGCCATTAGTTACGAGTTTAGAAAACTCTTCTATTCCCCAAATGGTAGAGTACAAAAAACAGGGCAAAATGCAACTATTGTCTCAGAACAAGTGGGAGTCCTGTGAGTCTACAAAGAAATCCAGCGTCTAATAGTAATGTGTTCTAATTGAATGGTGTGAAGTGAACTTAGTGAAGAGAACTCAGATATTGCCATTAACTAGCCCACCTGTGCAACCACGTCCCTCTCAAAGCGGAGCTGGTACTGCCACATGAAGTCGGCCTGTTCAAACTCCACCTTCCTCAGAATGGACATGTCTGGGTCTATACGAATCCACAGGAGGGGGGAGTCTGCACTGCTCAGGAAAGAGAGAAAAACAAGGCAATGACCTCATGGGTCATCGTTTTTTAGGCATTTTTGCTTCAACAGCATAGGGTGAGGAGGGGGTAGTTGGCGATCTGGGAGCTACACATTGCACCCAATGGTTAGGATGGGTTAAATGCAGGGAACAGAATCTTTTGATGAAACTTCCCCTTTGCAGAGAGAGGGAGTGAAGAAGAGACAGAGATAATTTGAAAGAATCAAAATCATTTGAAACACTGAAAGGTCTGGATTAGGACATCATTGTACTTCAATAAAACAAAATTGACAAATGTACGGATTGGCCCAATTCTCACACTTCCAATCTTTTCACATCTTTTGTATGGCTCTAGTAGTGCTGTATAGTCCAGCTTGGGTGTATACAGTGTGCACTTGTTTTTTCAAGCCAATTAAATTGTCTCCTGCCAACTGAAACGATGCCTCTGCCAGTGCCAGATGAGACCGACAGTCAGAACATTCTTCATGAGTAGGCAGAATGAACAGGATTTACACAGGCAACGTCACAAGGCAAATAGAAATGACATCATCAATGGATGTAGCTCTAGCCTGTCACTCCAACTCACAGTCACAACCAACAGTCAGGTTTCCATTTCCAAACACCCTTCTTATAGTCTTGAAAACCTGTCTGTCAACTGCTGGCTATGTGATAATTAAGCAATATTACACGAGAGGGTGTGGTTTAACGTGATAATTGCCACGACAGTGATGTGGTCAGGAACGAGACATAGTCGAGTTCCGCAAGCCTCACTGAAGTGGCAATAATCACGTTAAACCACACCCTCGAGTGTAATATTGCAATTATACAACAGTTAAGGTCATTACACACTGGCGAATTAGCGACGCGAATTATTCGTGCGAATAATTCGCCTTTTTTTAAAACCAATTGAAGTCAATGCAAGCTTCCACATCAGTGGCGAATGTGCGAATGTGCGAAAATGCGACCGTTTTCGCTCTTTATTTGTTCGCTCCGGTGTTCGCTCCGGTGTCGAATTTTTAATTCGCGTCGCTAATTCGCCAGTGTGTAATGACCTTTACCCTTAAAACTAAGAAAATCGCTGAAAAAACATTTTTTTAATGACAGATGTAGTCACTACGACCACAAATGTCCCAAGAAACTAGCTAGCCTAGCCACCGACTTTGCTGCACTCTGGGAAAACAGAGCAGCTGAATTCTTTGTTTTGATTAGGTGTGGAGTGGTGCTCGTTTGAACCACAGCTAGAAGGCTGTTTCAACCAATCAGATTGCTTCCTCGAAACGACCTGTTGTATAATGAATATTGACCACTTATTTGAAACCAAAATATTTGAAATTACAGATCTACACATTGCATCTTCTACTTTCAAAATTTTGGGGAAAATGATTATTGTGCCTAAAACAGGGATGGTAGTTTTAAAGTGCTTAATGCACTGCACCATGATGCTAATTCAAAGTGAATGCAATCCCCACATTTCTGGCACAGTTTGGGGATCAACTGTGCACCTACTGTGGTAGGAAATATAGTATGGATACCAGCTGTTTGCTAACTGAACCTAAACTGTACAGCAGACTGGAAAAGCAGATGGGTGGCAGTGATGATCCAGAGAGCAGCCATGACCACTGGCGCCCTATGGCTAGCCGATGGTACAGTACCGTTGACCACTGGCGCCCTATGGCTAGCCGATGGTACAGTACCGTTGACCACTGGCGCCCTATGGCTAGCCGATGGTACAGTACCGTTGACCACTGGCGCCCTATGGCTAGCCGATGGTACAGTACCGTTGACCACTGGCGCCCTATGGCTAGCCGATGGTACAGTACCGTTGACCACTGGCGCCCTACGGCTAGCCGATGGTACAGTACCGTTGACCACTGGCGCCCTATGGCTAGCCGATGGTACAGTACCGTTGACCACTGGCGCCCTATGGCTAGCCGATGGTACAGTACCGTTGACCACTGGCGCCCTATGGCTAGCCGATGGTACAGTACCGTTGACCACTGGCGCCCTACGGCTAGCCGATGGTACAGTACCAACCATGACCACTGGCGCCCTATGGCTAGCCGATGGTACAGTACCGTTGAGTTGGACACCACTAAGTAGGAAGGTACACAGTGGAGAGTCTTTCTCTGTGGTCCGCAGGTTAGAAGTCTGAATACATTCAGTAATTAAATGGCACACCGACGCTCTTATTCACGAAGCCATAGATGAATGTAGTGTACTAAGTCAGTTGGTACAATATTATGCAGTTTATTTAGTCAGCAGGTTGAATTAGTCACTGGCAATTTCATGAGCATGTGACCTTGGCCAATGTTCTTAGTGGGATATTGGGAATGTCCTCCCTAAAACACACAAAACACTGTATAGAAAGACTAAATGGAGATGTACAGGCCAAAGTTGGGTATAAATTAAATTTTTGTCTTGCATTTCCACGTTTGGTATTTCACTAATCCATCTGCTTGGTATGCACCGGTTGCCCACCTCACCTTCTTTTTGGCCAATCAGTGTGGAAAATTAATCTAATCTGTCCAAAGCTTTAGGAGATAGCACGCATGCAAACACAAACAAAAACACAACAAAATAAATAGAAGACAGAGAGAGAGAGTTAGCTGAAAAGACTTGAGAAGCACAGATACCTGTACTTGTGGTGGTATTAAAAAGAGAGGGAAGAGAATGTAGGGAAAATAAAGTCTTACTCCATCGCTGAGAGGTCCATGTCGACCTCCTCTCCATTCATCAGAGGGATCTTCTTCTTCTTGTTGCTAGGAAACAGAAAACCAACAGAACATGTTGATCTACACAGTAAAATCGTGAGGATTCATTTAACTCATAGGGGTGAATTGACAAAGAATGGATTGTGACCACAAATTGCGCATCACTTGCAAATGCAATCTGCCACATCTCAAGGTCCGAATTTGAAATGGGATGAAATACATTTGTATGAAAATAAAATAAAGAAATCTGAAAAAAGAATGTGCCGGAAGGGCCAACAAAACCCAGAGGGGCTTATTAGAATTACATGCCACCATTTATTGGTGAATGGGAGCATGTTGGATTCATACTTGTGCGTGTCACCCAGCACTTTCAGGGCTTCCAGTGGCAACTGAGAAAATCCAGCAAAATTATTAGTTTGAGTTTCAGCGGTGGATACTGCTACATGCGGCCTAAAACTGTCACTACAGAAGTGCCACACTTACGCACATACCCAGGCCACTGAAACATACAGGAAGCCAGACAAGGATAAAATACAGAGATAGAGATAATGCAACACGTTTCCTGTGGTCTTTACCGTCTGCTCTTGGAATGACAGGGGATGTCATGTTTGAGGCTATTCTCCTCTATCTGGAGGGTGTGGTTGAATGATCCATCCAACTCCTGCACCGTGACCTTTATGGGACCCTAGATGGAAAAGATATACAGTGCATGACTATTATGTTATATTTGTAGATCATCGATAAACCAAATGTTTATTTGTTCATCCTTTTGGCCAAGCTTTGGCTGCGTCTGCCGTCAGCAGACTGTAAATTGTTAAGAATGATTTGCTTTTGTAATGCTATTAACACAAAGACACTCTACAAACATAAATATATCCTGTATGTGAAAGGCCTGTGTGTTATAAGAACACAGTACGGGAATTCTTACCACATATTTCTGAGTTCCTGATGAGGTGTAGTCCTGTCGGATCTCCAGCTCTAGAACATTCCTCTTCCTGTTGAAGGCAAAACTGCCAAAAAACTTCACCACAGAACTCTGATCTCTGGTTAGGCATTAAGGCAGCGTGTCTGTCAGTAAGACTGTTATTATTTGAGGTTGCTCATTTCAGCTATTTAACTGGAGAATCTATGTGCTAAAAGTGACATTTTAAGACAACTTGACAAGGTTGCAGCTTGCATTAATTGTGTCAATAAATTGCTATAGGGAAACTAAGAGACAAATGCAGAAATGCTGTGTTGTTATGGTAGTGCCATTACCTCACCATTATAAACCGTGACAAGAAATTATTTTGAGTTATACTATTCATCTGTGGAACAGAGTCAAACTAAATGCAATGCCTCAACTCCTACAATTCCAAGTGCTTGTCAGGGTGGGGGGTCCCCCATGTTCAAATATGAATATGTTGAGTGGTCACGGTAAGAAACCGATGAGTACTTTACAGTAGTTCCACATCCACTACCTTAGTTGTATCTATTCTAATATGTTTCTTGCACAACCACTTATCTTACACTCTCAACATTATGAATAGATAGGATACACCCATTGTTTGATGAGGGGGGCGATATCTTTGCCAGAGACATTGGAGATGGATTTGAGGAAGCCATGAGTAGAGACAAGCATCTGGCTCCACATGTGACTCTGGTACTTCTGAGAGGAGGCTGTACTGGCCAGGCTAAGCAGTTTGTTGAACACCTGAAAGAGCACAAAAGAAAATACGTGAATGCTTAGAATTTGGTTTGAATTTATAGGATCATACTGCTATACAGCTGGTAAAGGATTGGATTCCAGTAATCCAAGGACTGGCTGGAATGGTATTTGAGTTATATATTGCTGTTGCTGTATGCATATAATGTTTATATTTAACCTATCTGATTTAATCTCATAAAATATGAAGATGCTGGTTGAACTTGTTTGTCTGATGTGTGGGGTAAGGGTGTGTGGTTGTTTCACATTTTGTTTTGTCTTCCTTTCTTGTTTTGTTGTTGAGCTTGTTTTGTTGTTGAGATTGTGGGTCTTTTAAAATAAAATTAATTAATTATAACGGGACTGAATAATTGTCTCCACCAGGCCGAAGGCATGGGGAGAGAGTATGTTTTGCACTCCGTCCGTCCGTCCGTCCGTCCGTCCGTCCGTCCGTCCGTGTGTGTCCGTCCGTCTGTGAACAGCTAATCTCCGGCACCGTTAACCCGGTCGATGCCAAATTTTGCGCACACACTCCCTGGATGCCAACGATGAACCTCTGCCCCAAAATTTCCAGAACGGCCTGTTATAGCGCCACCAGGAGGCCGCTTTGTGCAAAACAAGATTTTGCACAGTACACCTACAGATTTTGTCCAAACATCACACAAATTGGTACACAGTCTCTCTAGAGCCATTCAACGAAACGGGTCTTTCAGATTTCTCAGACTCCATCCTGATTGTTTAAGATTGGCTTCCAAAGTTCGCAGGAGTGCTCAGTTTCAAACAAAATGCTGCAAATCATGAACACATTGTGTGATTTCTGTGAAATTGTGCACGCACATTCCCACTAGGCCGAGGAAGAAATGCCACATGAACATTTTCAACTCAGCCTCATGGTGGCGCTATAACTGTCCGAAAAGTGTTTTACCTCTAACTGCACGGATCTGTGGATAACTTTGTATGCCAACTCCCTAGAGGCCAAGGAAAAACCTTTGCCTGGAATTTTTCACATCTGCTCTTTATAGCGCCACCAGGAGGCCGACATATGTAAAACACATTTTCTAATATTACTCCTTCAGATTCTATCCAAATTTCACGCAAATCGGTACACATGCTCTTCATAGTCATGTGATGAAGACGGGTTTGTTTGATTTCTCATAATCCACCCTCATTGGCTACGATTGGCTTCTAAACTTTTCAGGAGAAGTCCGCTTTGTACCCGTTTTGAACAAATCGCCACAACTACTCAACGCAGCGTCCGATTGTGGTGAAACTGTGCATGTATATTCCCACTAGGCTTTGGAAGAAATGCCACTTGACAGTTTTCAAATCAGCCTCATGGTGGCGCTACAACAGGCCAAGCCGCGTCACACACACACACACGTTTATATTGCTCCTAAACATTTTGCCAAACATCACACACACACTCCTATCCTCCTGGTGGAGACCTGTGCCTTTTTTTCTTCCTTTTTTATATCTCCTGTTGTAGGTTACAACAGAACATTTAGACGCGCATATGGGATCTTAACCTGTAACATGAACTCCATGCTGATGCGGTTCTCTATCAGTCTCATCACCAGGTGGGCCTTGCACTGGAACATCTTGTAATACTCCCAGGATAATGTGTGGGGGTGTTTGATAGAGAAGTGGAGGTGAGGTGTTGGACTGTGGAGGCAAAAACAAATATATTGTTGGTTTTGGGTAGAAATGCTAAAGGACCAAATGTATGATGATTCTTCTGATGATTTTTTTTTTTTAATTGTGCAGGCCATGCTGCTGAATTGATGTGGATAACTACAACTTTTGCCTAGATATAGTTTTCCATACAACAAGAGAAGGAAAATTACCAAAAAGAAAGCCCTGTCCCGTGGTGATTCCAGCAAATGAAACTGAACATTGAAAGCATTTTCCAACTACGGTATAACCTTGGGGAATCAACATTATCTCTTTTTTCATTCATACTACTGTACTGTAGGTACAACTAAAAAAAGAATACGAATAAAAGGTTAACGATCCAAACATAATATCTCAGCACTCACTCCGTCACTCCACATTTCTACATCTCCTTCCTTCCCCTCCACTAGCGTGCTAACCTCATCAGTACTACGTTTATGAGCAATGAGCCAAGCTGTTGACAACATAGCTATGGACGTAGTACAGCTGTGGACAGGCAGAAAACAGAGCTTGGTGCTTGTATAACTACTGAATCTGTCTCTGTGTGTGGGCTTGCCTCTTTCTGTCAACCCCCCAACAATCTCTTTCCTCTGTGAACACATGCAAACCTCATCAACTCTCTCAAATGGCTTTGATCTCAACTGCCACTCTGCATTCTCACCATTAGTTATTATTAATTTGAGGAACATACAGCCTCTAAGTATTGGCATTATCAAAACTTTGTTGAGAGGCTCTCCAGCAAGGATATTATTTATAACAACATTTATAACAAGTCTTTGGTATGAATATACTATTCATACCAAAGACTTAAAATACAGGCATATAGCTTCTCATGGAATAATATCCCACGAGAAGTTATATGCCTGTATTTTAAAGTCTTTAGTGGTGCGGTTAGCTGGCAAGGATGCGCAGTTTATTGTCAAATGTATTTTTAACAAGAGCAAAAAAACCTATTTGACCTTATACAGTCTGTAGGCTCCATCATTTGGACAATGTTAAGACTTTCTGAAGATCATGAAAACTTATAACTGTATTAATAAATCATTAGTTAGGGAATTTTAAGGCATATTTGCCAAGTCCGTAAATACAGCCCACTGACTTGCTATCGGTTTGGTTATGATTCATATTCTTTTGGCTGAAAACCCAGATGGATTAGTACTTACTGTACTTGTCCTATTACCTCTCTCTAAAACCTGGTTACTGGCTTCAGATCAATGTATGGTCTTACTTGTCCTTCTCTTTGCCTCCGCTGAAGGTTGGATGCAATAGAACTCCTCCCATCTTCAGTTCATATTCCACGATCTTATCCAACTCCTAGGGAACATCAGGAGATATTTAGTTTTTTACGGTGTGGCCAAAGCCCATGCCAACTATAACAGGGTTTGTCTTCACGTCTGTCCCTTCAAAAGTCAGCTAAACACAGCTCATGGCTCATGCATGATCTCATGAAAACAGAATCATCTCGGGGCCGGGCCATAAGCGACCACAGAACAGTCTTCACAACAAGGAAATGTGTGAAAGTTGTATCATAGTTTACATAGGACTTTCGTACTTACAGTACAGCTGAAGTATAATTTATGAAGATTACCATTTGTTATTTAGATTTGGAACTATGCTGTACATAGTTAATTAAAATCACTCTGGACCAGAGCCATGTTAAAAACGACATCCAAATTATGGCCTCGCTGGTACATAATGTCCTGCTGTCAACTGCATCATGCTGCACAATTTTAAACCTCTAGTACCTCTTTGATCCAGTGCCTGTACTCATTGACTCCAAAGGTCTTCTTCAGGTACAGGCCAAAGATGTAGCCTGAGATACCCTTCAGCACCCACTCATCAGCCCTGTAGGATATATGAATAAAACATCATATTACACTGAAGCTAAATCGGTCAGTAAATCAGAGATTAGGTCAAATTTCAATTTAACCATCAGTTAAGTGCAATTTATTTTTAGGGGGCACGGTGGTGCAGTCGGGAGCGCTGTCGCCTTGTAGATCTGCTATTTTCAGCATGTAACCAAGTGTAAAATGACTTATACTGGATCTCTTGTCCACTAGTCCACTTCCTAGCATTAGTAGCACATAGTCTAGTATTTAGCTGTTGACGAAATTGTCAATACATTTAGTCTTAGTTTTAGTCATCATAGCTTAATTTTCATTTAGTTTGTCAGTTAAAACAAGTAGTCACCGGATATTTTTCGTCTTAGTTTTAATCGTCAAAAACAACACTGCTTCCCCCTGGTCAGCCGGGGCATCTGATGGAGGGAAAGGAACTGGTTAGTTCCTGATGGAGGAAACTCCTCCATCAGATGATAAGAAGCGGCCTGCTCACAACTCATGCATTGAAGGAAGTATGAGCTCAGTTCGGGGCTCTCCGTCTCCCCAGGTTGGCAGAGGGAGAGTAGTGCCCAGGATTACAGATTAAAGCAATTTGCAACGGGTAAAAATGAAGGCAGTTAGCCGCTACACGTAGGGGAATTTAAACTTTTGCAAATGCATTAGCCATGCACCTTATTAAAGGCTTTTTACTTTCCTTGGTCGTGTCTTTTTTGCATCAATGTTTTCAGTACTTTATGTATTAACTTTACAATGCATCAAAAAAATACATATACAATATATTTCCTGTGACCGCTCCCAATGACAGCGCTGTGTTATCTCATGCAGATCGGCTAATTTAGGTGTTTGTGAGGACGCACGCATGGGCGTGTTATTACGCTTAGAAAATTGCTATTATGAGGGTCGGCTTGGCTCTTTTTGGCACATTTTGTTTCCCCCCTCGGCGTGTTGCCCTACTCGCAGTGCGTATTGCGTGTATACATAGCGACGGCGCTGTGCGACAGCGTGTCATGGCAGACAAATATTAACAGTGAACGATTATATCAAAAATAACTTTAGTTTAACACCTCATTCCTGCAATGAGTAATTTACTTTGGCTCCATGCTTCCTTATGGGTTTTTGATTACATTTATTTTTTATGTGGTTTTGTGAACATTTATAACCATCAGCATGATTTATTGGCTCATAAAACCATTCATGAACATCATGAATAACCATTCAACCTTGGTGGTTTCTCATTTTCACGTTGAGTTGAACCCAGGCTGGCTTTAGTAGCCGAGATGATTTAATTTCTTGCATCAGTTATTAAAAAACCCATACTGAAATCTGAGTACCGGTACTCTATTACTGAATTATATTTTGCACGCACACTCCCTGGATGCCAACGATGAACCTCTGCCCCAAATTATCCAGAATTATCCTGTTATAGCGCCACCAGGAGGCCGACCTTTGAAAAACATTTTTTTTTATATTACTCCTCCAGATTCGGTCCAAAAATCCTGCAAATCGTTAGACGCTATATCTCTATAGTCATGTGTTCAAGACGGATCTGTCCGATATTTCATATTCCATCAAATCATCCAATTTGCCATCCAAGGCGTAAGAAGAAATGGCACCCTTTTCACATTGGCCTATTATAGTGCCACCAGGAGGCCACAACCTGACCTGCCCTGGTGGAGACCTGTGCCGCGAGGGGCACTTTACCTAGTGTTATGGCTGTTTTGGTCACAGCTCACGTAAGACTCAAAGAGTTTCCTACCGGAGTCTCCACCAGTCATCAAATTATTGACTCTGGAATGCGACAAAAAAATAAAAGGTCTCCATGGATTAACGGCTTCATGGGGTGTGTAATTGATAGAAAATAAGTAACTAAGCACGTTTTGAAAACCACCAATAACAGCTTTAATCTGATTTTATTATATGGATCTGCACATCTGTGTTTTGTGATTTAGACCCAATTTCTCCACTTCTTGCTGAGCCAAGAACATACAACTTGCATTATAGGCATATCCACAAATAAATATTTTGTTTATTGGCCAATACCACAACATTTTCACTTACAAATATGGATAAATGAAAGTGCCCACGTTTTCTTTATGTACCGGCAATTCCCTTAAAGTGATAGTCCACCCCCTTTAAGGTGTTCAGCAAGCTGCTAGAGCTGGCTGATTTCCTCATAAGCTCCTGTCTTCAATTACAGACCGCAGCTACAATTAAACCACACTGATTAATCGGTAGCAGGCGATGCCACGCTTCTCTGAAATCAAAGAGAGGGCTGACCTGGGGACTGTTCCTACACAATGCCAGCTCAACAACATCATCAGCAGGACAAATAAACCCCAAGACCCCACATCTGATGCTTGTTTTGCAGGAGAGGAGAGGAAAGGAGACTAGGTAAGAGAAGTGAAGTGGAGGAGAGGACAGGATAATAGAAAATAAAGTGGTGGAGAGGAGAAGAAAGGAAGGAAAGGAGAATAGGGAAGATAAGTAAAGTATCAGAGCGTACAGGAGAATATGCAGGATAAGCAGAGGAGAGGAGAATAGGAATGACAGGCGACGTCGAGGAGAGGAAAAAGGATTATTGAGGAGAAACCGAGAAGAACGGCAGCAAATAGCAGGAGGGAGGGGCATGAGGGAAGGCAAAGGAAGACAGGGGCTTCATTGTTAGTGGGGATCAAAAGCTTGGACACCTCTGGTGAAACTCTCTGTCAACACTACTGGCAGCACTGGAGAATGTTAAAGTTCCCATAATGGCGGCAATGGCCTCCTAGGCCAGCACACGCACATGTGCGTGGCGTGCTATCATATCGGAATCTGGTGGAGGAAAGGCTAAAGTCCAATCTTTAACGTAACCACACCACAACAAACCATATGAACCCTAACGTCCCTATTCTGATCTTGTCATTACAGGTGAACAGTCTGCAAAAAATGCAGCTCACAACACGTTCTGCTGGGAACTTTTTGGAAAGGAAGGTGTAGAGAGAAAAAGGGAGGGGACCAAGTACAGACCCCTGGGATTCCCTGTCAACGAAAAATACAGGGTTTAATTGATGTGATCCAGACAACCTTTTCACATGACATGGACCAGTTGTTTTGGTCATTTAGCTTACAAGGCATTAAAAAAAACCCTAAGCTTTAAATTCACAAATGCATTGTCCTTTATCTGTCAGGAGGACATGTGTTTTATTTAACTCTTGCACATTTATTTTACTGATCTGAACTTTTCCTCCAAATGGTGACAGGTTAGTTCTGCATTCAATCTCTCAGCAGTGGACATATACTGACCTCAGAACAAGTGTTACCACACAACATCTGAACAAAATCAGTACTTTTCCATTACAGCAGACTGGTGAGTGTTAGCCTAGAACACAGTTCAATCAAGGCAAGTCTTGTATTTTTTATGCAGGGTAGGCACCAAAAGGGGGGAGAGTGGTCCGTTGGTTGGTGTGCGTGCATGCGAGAGAGAGAGTAGTGTGTGTGTGTGTGTGTGTGACTGTGTGTGTGTGTGTGTGTGTGTGTGTGTGTGTGTGTGTGTGTGTGTGTGTGAGAGAGTGTGTGTGAGAGAAGAGAGAAAGAGAGATTGTTTTTTTTCCCACCAGGCTGTCACATAGGAGAAATCACTCAGGTAGAGGACATACAACATGCTATGATTTAGAGCCATAAGAAACAAGTAAGACGTGAGAACGCGGGAAGCGAACGCATCTCGAAAATTTCAATAACAATTAGAATAAATTACGTACTTAAAAAAATATATATTATATATATATATATATATATATATATATTTTTTTTTTTTAAGTTCTTTTTTTTCTTTTAAAAAAAAGGACAACTTTAGGTTTTTTTCAACCAAGGTTCATGTTTTAGGTTGTTATTAGAGAAAGTAAAAGATGAGTGTTACACTTTTTTCATTTGCTGCTTTCTTTTGATTTAGGGATTTTAGCAGTTTTTGACAGGGGGGCGGGGGCATTCGAACATGGGGCTAAATATGTATTTATTTACAAAATATTATGGCAATTTCTTTTTTTATTATTTACTATAGTCCTAATAGACCCCAGGAAATTACATCTGGCCACAGAAGATCGCAGGATCTACTGATTGTGAAGGTAGCCTACTGGGGGGAAGCCACATGTGTGTCATAGGCTCAATATGTCAGTTTGACACATTCAACCTAAAACAGGAACCTTGGTTGAAAAAAACTAAAGTTGTCCTTTAACCAAAAAGCTTTCTACTGTGTGTGTGTGTGTGTGTGTGTGTGTGTGCGCGCGCGTGTGTTTTTTTGTGAGAGATACAGCTGCGCCCTCTGGTGGCGGGCGGGCGGTGTCACAGCGTGACACACAGACTGGGTTATATAGTAATCGCTCATTGCATTCGCAATCATTGCATTCGCAATTAGAAGAATACTTTGCTGCTCTCCTCTAGGCCACTCTTCCCCTTGAGTACAATAGTGTGAAAGTGACAGTGTCATTTACTGTAATTAATGAATATTTAACATTTTCTTCTCATGAAGCCAGAAACTTAATTTTGTTGCATGAAGGAAAATCAATGATTTGTTTCTAAAAACATTATACTCATACCACTTAAATAGCTTTTTCACCATATACCGGTAAGTTATTTTTGGGCAGGGTTGAACCCAATGCACCTCTTACTCTTACTGTAATCATCTATCTTATCCAACTATAAATGCACCAAGTCTCTCCATGTAACTCGAGAACTGTTTGCCCCACAAACTTCAAATTTGACACACGTTCCACACCCTCACAGGGACCGTCGGATAGACCATTGTCTAGAACGCCTCTGTCCGGGCTCTGGACCTGACCACCCCTATATCTCCATATATGGAGCTGGCCTGTTCTGATATCACAACACTTCATATTTGGGCATGTCTGACACAGAACTCCATATATAGGAATAAAGGGACATAGAGAGACAGATACAGAAATCTCCATATATGGGCATAAAAAGGGACACAGACAGATCATGGGTGGAAGGGGTATGCTGACACGGGTACAACAGGTATAGTATAGCATTGCCTTGTGAGGCATGTCCAGGTTCTGGACAGGGCCCAAATTTGCCTGTTCTGACATCACAGTGATGTTCTGACATCTGCATAGACTCCATATTTGGGCATGCCTGACAAAGAACTCCATATACAGTATGAGCATAAAAGGGACACAGTCATAATAACTGGGTGGGGCTTTCATTTCCAACTTTCCAAAAATTTCCAAATTAACTGGTTGATGGCCACTGACGTAATTGACGTAATGAAATCAATAAATCCCTTATGGCCACTGACGTAATTGACGTAATCGATTGATTCCCAATAATCGGGAGCTTATTGTCGCAAAATTTAGCATTTTTTAGCTAATTTGGCTAACGGCCGATGTAATCTTCCTAAAACCGGCCGAAAATCCGCGCGTGCACGGTCGATCACACACGCGCGTGATCGCGCATGCATCGCTGCGTAAAATGCGATGTTTTGGGCTTCATTAGAGCTTAATTTGACTTAGTTATGAAAAATACGATGATAGCTTAGCATTCCGGACATCTGAGAGTGTAACACAGTAGCAAAGCTACTGCCGGATATTTTGATCCAAACCGGAAGTGGTCATCGTTCACTCGCTCTCTTTGGTCAGAATCGGCAAAATGGTGACGTTACCGCCACCATCAGGACTGATTGTCCCAATACTATAGTCTTGCCCCGTCAAAATGAGATATAGTGTGTATATCGCGGATTTTTCTATTGGCATTAAAATGACAAATTAAACATGAAAAATGCTGGCTGAAGAATCAATCCACTGTTAATTAGGTATAGCAATAAGAGGGTTTAACAGTATGGAAATGAGGGATTCCACCAGACCAGTTCAGTTGAGGCACATCACCATGAGACATCAGAAATGTATACCACTATTGCATCAGGCACTTTAATCTGCATATTTTCATTTTACACTAATTCCCATTGACAATGGAGAATGTACGTCATATGTGGACGAGCAAATTAACGTCATGATGATAAGAGCACCCCTCACTTCACATGGGTGTGATTTTTTAATCATGTTTAATTTTCACTGTTTCACATTTGTGTGAAACCATGGTCATATTGTATCGCTATTGAGATATCTGGCATATATATTGAGTTATTAAACCCAGGACCTTCTAGCTGTGAGGTGACAGCACTAGTACCAACTGTGCCACCGTGCCCCTAGAATTCATTCCATGTTGATCTGACCCCCCCATGCCAAAGCGCCAGCACTCGCCCAGCGAGGTCGCTTCTCGCCCTCAGGCGTCTTACTGGTTATTATTATTATTATTATAATGGGGATTGCAGCAAAGGTCGTCTGTCAAACCTGCAACACGCTGTCAGGCTGGAATAGCAGGTGCCTGGACCGCTAGGCTGGCCTGGGGAGTTATTCAATTATGTCCACATTGTGCAGCCCTAGTGCAGCTCTAGCGTTCATAAGCACATGCACCCCCTCCAGTAGCACTACCTAGACTACATTTTCTTTCCTGCAGGAAACCCTGGAGATGACGCACGAGGTGATGGTGGCAGTAAAGCCAGAACGTCACGCAAAGCCTCCGACTACGCCCTACTTTGAGCCAGGACAGGCCCTGATGGAAACATTGCTTTAGTAGTGAAACATGAGCTACTATGTTAATACAATTAATATGGTGAAAGGAACGGCTGTGTCTCCGTCTATGCTAGAGAGAGCATACCAGTGCATGTGTGTTGGTGTTTCCCTGTGCGTGTACTGTGCATGTGTTGGTGTTTCCATGTGTGTGTACTGTGCATGTGTTGGTGTTTCCATGTGTGTGTACTGTGCATGTGTTGGTGTTTCCATGTGTGTGTACTGTGCATGTGTTGGTGTTTCCATGTGTGTGTACTGTAGTGTGCGTGTGGTTCCATACCAAGACATTCTGGAGATGAAACAACCAAAGAACTGCTGTGCCAGGGCCTGGGCTAGACAGCGCCGTGTCATTGGTGTCTGGTCAATGATCATACCAGTGTGAAGCAGGTTGGTGCTGAGAGCAGAGAGCAAAATTAATGAATAAGGAGTCAAGGACAGATAGAAAGGTAGACACAGATATCTTCCTAGCCATCCCACTGGAAAATGCCAGACAGCTCCGTCTCTTTCTCCCTTTCTTTAGGATAAGTAACCTCGCCTCACCAGGCTTTCCACCACCTCGGAGGAAAGCCTGGTCTCTGTTTCAAAAGTCCGTATGATTCTGTCTGGAGCGGATGATATCGTTACGTCATGTTGTAGTATTGTTTTGTAGGCGACAGGCAGAAACAACAGGCGGCAACTTCCTTTTCCCTCAAACAATAAAAGCTCTCGTAGCCTGTAGCTTTTATTGAGAAAAATCGGTTTGAGGGAAAAGGAAGTTGCCGCCTGTTGTTCCTGCCTGTCGACTATCATCCGCTCCCGACAGGATCATATACCTAAATTAAATGGTGCCCAGGCTATAGGATAAGAGACATGCACTGTTCTATCCACTTCTCTATATTTACACCTACATAGAGTTGTTTCTACATTATGTCCTAAGGACAGTACAGCCAATGGTACAGTATATGGTCATTATACAAAGTCTATCAACCAATCAGATCGTTCTTTTTATATGTAAGCCTTTATGCACTCCCACAAAGACACAACTGTCTTTTATGCTTACCTGAATATGCTCATGGAAGCATAAGAGGACACTTGTACATAGGCCTCATCCACAAACACAGTCTTGAAACAGGCGTACGGGTAGCGACATGTCAGAATTTCCTCATAGAACTCAAATATCTCATGGAGGAAAGACATGGAGTGTTTAAGCAGTGGCAGGAGCTGGGGGAGACAGAAATGTGTCACCTGGAAGGGGAAAGAAGGGATGCCAAGGAAAGAGTTACAGTATACAGGAATATTTGTCACTGGGAAAAACATGGTTGACCATATCAATATAATACATAACACAAATGCATGACATGCTGGCCACAATGGTCTTTTAAAATGATCGCTTGTTAAATGTTTAAAATGAATTCTCTCTGCTGTAAATGTCTGGCAAGTTATTTCTGCTCATGCAATCTTTACTTTCATTGCATATGATATTACAATTAATGATGAGACAGAGACAATTGATAAGTTAATGGTCTACTCTACATCCATAACATTTGATCAAAAGTCTTGGTCTAGTGTCTTGGTGACACCTAGTGGTCACAATTAGAAATGACAATGGCTGAAAATGTTCCAGTACAGGTCAAATTTACAGTAAAAAAAAGGTTTCTCCCCTTCCTGTTCCCACAGTTGGTGTATGATGTATTATTTTTGCTTCATTGTATGGTAAATTATCATCACTAGTTCACTTCCATGGTATTTGAACTTGTGAAATTATACCATTGCTGCATTGCACCATAATTGCAATGCAGTAGAACTTTGAAGCTTTCCAATACACTTTGACACTGTTGAATTATCACAAATTATTAGAGTGCAGGGCAAGCAACTGCTTTCACAGCCTAGACATAAATACAGCTGCCTGGCCTGGACCGCTGGTGTAGTGGTACAGGCACCGGTTACTAGGCGCCAAAGTAGCCTGACAGCACGCCGCGGGTTTGAGTCCCGATGGCCTTTGCTGCATGTAACTCCCCATTTCCTGTCAGACAACTATCCAATAAAAAATATTTTTTTAATAAATACAGCTGCTACACATGTTCAGTCCACCTCAGACGCACCTCATGCATGTAGGGGTCTACGAGGATCTCAAAGGGCCCCACAGCCAGTGAGATGTTTGGGGCGGCAGTGGGGATAGGTAGGACATAGTGGAACGTCTTCTTCCTCATGTCATGGGTGTAGATGGTCTCTACCAAGTCCCCGCATGACACAGCCACCATGGAGGCATCCACTGTGAACTCCAGCTTCCATGTACACAGCTCAGAGTAGGAGTCCACACAGGGAAACCAGAATCTAGTGGGGATTTAAAAAAAAGGATGTTAGGCATGTTCAGGGCAAAAACTGTGACATTTATGTGGGGATTAAAACAAATGTTAGGCGAGTTCAAGGCAAAAACTGTGAAATGTATCATCCTTAACATGAAGCCTTTTTCCCACCTGGTGGAGTTCTGGTATCCAAAGGAGAATACATGAGCTGCTCTTTCTGCCATGTTGCCCTCCACATCAGGGACAACAAAGTGAAGACCCCCTTTGGGCTGGTCCAGGGAAAACTCAATGTACACTTTTAACACCTTCAGATCTGCAGACACAACAAAGGAACATTCAGTGTATGAACCATGTTCTAATTCTTAGATCATGGTTCATATGTAGAATTGAAATGCATGTATTAGATTCTAATACATACATTTAAGTTCTACGTAACCGAAAACTTGGTTAAGACCTGGTACATCACATTTTAGTTACCAACATTGACTTGGTTTGACATGGTCCTGCAAAGGAGGAAATTAAAATGTTTCATGACCCTAGGGTCTATGCTAATCTTCCTCAAGCTTAAAAAAAGAATGAAAGAAAATCATCTTCAGACAGCATTGTGTTATATCGAATGTCTCTTACCATCTCCCTGTTTCCAGAGCTCAGATGGGACTTTGATGACCAGCTCTCCATGTCCGGCATCAGGATCCACAGCACTCACAGCTGCTGTGTAGGCACTGGAAAAATAGTTCAGGTTCCTCCTACAAAAGCAGAAAGATTGATTGGTATTACTTCATAAATTAAAATACAATTATGCAGTTATACACATACAGTAGTAGTACCTGATCTAGGGATATCACAATAAAGTCACATTATTATTTCCACAGCCTCCTTTACACTTGTGTGTTATAGCTTGTAGCAGTATATAATCTACTGAGCACATTTAAAAATCAACACATTCCACATATTACACATCATTCAGGAGCCAATTTTTCAAATATTTCTCAAAACCACTCACTCACTGCTATGATCAGTTTTTATGTATGGTTATTTGGGGTTTAATTCCATCCTTCCCCACCTGAATAAAGAAGGTTTAGCTAGTAGCTTGAGCTTATCCAAATGACTAGACCAATAGTTAAAGGTTCTTTATGGTCACATTTTGTGTACGGGACAGGTATACACAAGAGTAAAGAAGATTTGTGTTTGCTCCTCTGCCATTATGAAAAGGACAGTATAGTAACAGTGATATTGACAACAATATGATATGAAACTAGAAAAAGTGCCCTTCTGGGCACAGGTCTCCACCAGGAGGATAGGAGTGTGTGTGATGTTTGGCAAAATGTTTAGGCGTAATATAATCGTGTGTGTGTGTGTGTGTGTGTGTGTGTGTGTGTGTGTGTGTGTGAGACACAGCTTGGCCTGTTGTAGCGCCACCATGAGGCTGATTTGAAAACTGTCAAGTTTCCTCAGCCTAGTGGGAATATGCATGCACAGTTTCACCGAAATCGGATGCTGCGTTGAGTAGTTGTGGCGATTTGTACAAAACGGGTACCAAGCGGGCTACTCCTGAAAAGTTTAGAAGCCAATCGTAGGCAATGAAGGTGGATTACATGACTATGGAGAGCATGTGTACCGATTTGCGTGCAATTTGGATAACATCTGAAGGAGTAATATTAGAAAATGTGTTTTACATATGTCGGCCTCGTGGTGGCGCTATAAAGAGCAGATGTGAAAATTTCCAGGCAAAGGTTTTTCCTTGGCCTCTAGGGAGTTGGCATACAAAGTTATCCACAGATCCGTGCAGTTGGAGGTAAAAACACTTTTCGGCCAGTTATAGCGCCACCATGAGGCTGAGTTGAAAATGTTCACGTGACATTTCTTCCTCGGCCGAGTGGGAATGTGCGTGCGCAATTTCACGGAAATCACACGATGTGTTCATGATTTGCAGCATTTTGTTTGAAACTGAACACTCCTGCGAACTTTGGAAGCCAATCTTAGCCAATCAGGATGGAGTCTGGGAAATCTGAAAGACCCGTTTAGTTGAATGGCTCTAGAGAGACTGTGTACCAATTTGCGTGATGTTTGGACAAAATCTGTAGGTGTACTGTCCAAAAACTTGTTTTGCACAAAGCGGCCTCCTGGTGGCGCTATAACAGGCCGTTCTGGAAATTTTGGGGCAGAGGTTCATCATTGGCATCCAGGGAGTGTGTGTGCAAAATGTGGCATCGACCGGGTTAACAGTGGCGGAGATTAGCTGTTCACAGACGGACACACGGACGGACACACGGACGGACGGAGTGCAAAACATACTCTCTCCCCATGCCTTCGGCCTGGTGGAGACAATCAAGCAAACAGCTATACAATAGCAACCAGTAGAGGGCAATGTAACCTCAAACCATAATGTAAACAATTTTGTCAGCATGCAGAATACTGTGAGAGTACTTACTGCTTTGACTCATGATGGCAAACCTCCAGCGTTGGGTCATTGTAGATGAACGGAGCCTCAAGTTCATTCACACGAACCCTGTAGATGCGGCACTGCTTACTGTTGAGTTTGATCCTGTTCAGGTTGACCACGGTGGGGAAAATGGTCAGCTCAACATAACCCTGATGGAGAGAGGGGGAAGGAGAGAGAACAAAATAATGATACAAACGGTTCTGGACCGACAATTGGACCACATGGAGATCATGGGATGCCAATCTTAACAGTGTTATAGTTAGTCAGGGCTTTACTGTATGCAAAGCTTTAAACTCTACTTAAATTAGTATGAACAATACAACAGTTAGACATGCGGTCTGAGTTAGGGACAGGGTTGCAATGAATGGCAAAAAAAAATAGTTACATCTGAGAATAATTATGTTAGAAAGAAACATGATCTTTGCTACTGCCACTAAGTTGAACAACACTAGGAAAAAGTATTGTCTCTTGTGAGACAAAGACAACACCTCAGTGTAGTTATGGTTCATGATTGATTACAGCATACTTACAATGACAGACTTCCTCTGGAAGTTGATGTTGTTGATGCACACCACCTGATGGGTCGTATAGACAGACAGGGAAGTCAATGTGTGATGCTTTCTTTATTATCAAAAATAATAGTCTACAGTACACAGACTATCATGTTTATGCTTGTCCTTGATTGATTGATTGATTGAAATATTTATTAACAGTTTGCAGAATTACAGTACATTTCAAGCACAACTCAATACAAGGACTGTTAACTGTGAGTGGACGTCCCAATAAAGCATTACACTTGTTTACAAGAGGGTCCACCTTGTTCAATTCATCAAAACATTTACGTACAAATAGACACTTCTATATAGCCAAAGAACATAACAGGAATTCATCATCCTGCACCTGATCGTGCTGCATGCACTATTTGTCTTATTTAATGCTTGTCACTAGCCATTCATTAGTCTCTCTACAGGCTGACATTTGTAAACGTCATCTAAATTAGTTACTCTAGGCTACAGATTCATGTCACTGCGTTTAGCTTGCTCCATCATTATGCTTATTGTTTACAGATTTAGCAACTTCAAGTCTTCAACTCATTCAAATGTCCAAGTCAAAGAATAAAATAAAAATACTTATAATTTAAATGGACGGGGACTTTCAAATCCTTTA
The DNA here is from genome assembly GCF_951216825.1 of Electrona antarctica. Lineage (NCBI taxonomy): Eukaryota > Metazoa > Chordata > Actinopteri > Myctophiformes > Myctophidae > Electrona > Electrona antarctica. Next base: position 28,211,793 of record NC_136811.1, on the reverse strand, counting down.
TCCTTCTTCCTGTTCATCTTAGCTTGGTGTCAGGAGTTGTTAGGCTTTCAACGTGCTAGAACATCATGACTGTATGGTGTTCGTCTACTGGAGCTCAATTCAAACTGCATCACTCTAACTGTCGATCCATTGACTCATAAGACCGTATACGAGCTTAAACGGTTGCACTGCAGTATAAATCGCTCTGTTCAATGTAAAACGTTGCCGATGACAATCCCAACTGTTCTACGCAGAGGGCTGCGGATAATAAATAATCACAGTAAATAATCCAAGTGTTGTAGAGAGCTGCAGATCATGTCAAAGTAAATAACTGTTCAATAGCTGTTCAATGCAGAGCATCGCAGAACAGATAAACAAACAGTGAATGCAACAGAAGTATGAGAGGCTTGCAACCGAAGCAGCAGGAGCCCAACCACAGTAAACTTTTAGTTATCCAAGGTCCACAGATGTAACGTTACTCCAAAAAAAACTGGAAATAAAAATCCCCAGGTAGAAATTAAGGCGCGTGTGACGGCCGTGGTCTTCTTTGAAAAATAAAAACTCTTTGTTGTGTTATTTCCCCTCTCCCTCCTGGCTTAACGCGTTGTGCGTTTTCTATGAGTGCGTTCGGCCATTTTGTTTGTAACCTTTGAACTCCCGCGAAGGGTGAGAAAAAGGAAGAAAGGAGGGAATAAATGAACGAATATTTAAATATTTATGGAAAATACATATATTCAACTTTTAAAAACATTAAACTATTAAACTATTAAAAGGAATATCATTTTAATTTATGAAAATAATATAAAAAATAGGCCTATATTTTATCGTATTTGTACCACTAGAGGGCTCTAAAGCATCTGCCCAGCAAGATCACAATAAGATGTGTGCTGTGTCGTATCCATAGTCATAAAGGCACTACAATAAGGTCATGAGCGCCTGTCCAAATCCATTTCTGCCTGGCTAAAATCCATACACTGAGGACAAAAACCAGACCTGAGAACTATTAGTGGATAAAGGATGTTGATATTAATTTTGTTTTCATTAGCGCCCCAAATCAAACCATAGAAAGCATGAGTGTCTATTTCAAACACAAAGTGTTTTTTGACTGGGGGGGTCATATTTTGACAGGAGCAATAACTGCCTGTCATAATTTCGAAGTACTGGACACAGTGGACAGTATTAAGATGTTGATATTAATTTTGTATTCATCTTTAGGGCCCAAATCATACCCACGTGTTTCTTTAAAGTCACTTCCTAATGTCGATCAGATTAGGCCTATACTAAAATCCCCTGACCTCCAGGATTGGAGGACAGGTCATATTTTCAGGATATACAGTATTAGTAGGCTATATAATGCACTTTGTGTGGTCTGTGAAGACGAAGAGTGTTGTAACCTTTTGAACTCCTCCCAGTGGCCTCCCAGGGAAGCAGATGGAAGAGTGGGCAGCAATGTAGCATTAAATGTCCACTGTTTATTTACAAAGCAAGAGTGTGAAACTCAAGTTTAACCACTTTCAGCCTGTGGCCCTATTTTTGGGCATGTGTGTGTGTGTGTGTGTGTGTGTGTGTGTGTGTGCGCGTGCGTGCGTGCGTGCGTTTGTGCGTGCGTGTGTGTGTGTGTGTGTGTGTGCGTGCGCGCACGTGCGTGTTTAGAGAAATGTTTAACAAACAGTCAAGTTTTTGCAATATCTTACAACAAACTCACTCTTAAAAGAACAAAAACAAAAACAATAATAAAAAGTCTCTCTTTACTGATTTTTGTTATTATTGTTTTAGTTTTTGTTCTTTTAAGAGTTAGTTTGTTGATCAGATGTTGTCTGATTTTTGGAGAACACAAACTAAACACTCACACACAGATAGGTGTTACAAGAGCTCTGTTTGACACTCTGTTAAACCGTGCTTGACAACCATGATTTATGAACAACGCATAGACTACAGGTTTTCCTGGAAACTATAAGGTTATTCTCAAATCCAAACATCTTGTTTAGCAATGACATGACATGTTACATGATGTGCAACCTTTTTTGTGCAACACTAATATAATATTCAGAATGCATGTATGCAGAAGCTGAGTTGATGAATAGAAATGCATACCACATACTATGCATTGTATGAAAGCCCCTAGTGGGCTCCAGGTTGTTTATGTATTGTGCAGTGAAACACATGGCCTCTAATCTCCAGTGGGTCCCTGACTCTACGAGACATTGAAGGACATTATTGTCAAAGAGGCCACAGTATTGTTTGTGGCCATTTGACTCCACTGAGTCCACTCCCCTTTTTTACTCATTTTCTCAACTATTTTGACTAAGGAAATATGTAATGACTTTCAACCCTGAAGACTTCCAGGCTTTGAGTATAGAGTTAGGACTGTCTAGAGTGGACATGTAGAAGAAATAAGGGAATAAACCCATCTTGAGAGTCAACGTGGCATGTGCCATCACAAGCATGTGCCAGATGTCTCCTTTATTGTGGAGGGTGTAAGGGTTGATATGGCTCCATCCATCCATCCATCCATCTTCAACCGCTTATCCGTAGTCGGGACGTGGGGGCAACAGCTCTACCAGAGAGCTCCAGACTTCCCTCTCCATAGCAACCTTAGTAACTTCCTCCTGGGGATCTTGAGGCGTTCCAAGGCCAGTGAGGCAATGTAATACCTCCATCTGCGCCTTGGTCTGCCCCGGGGTCTCCTCCCAGTGGGCACAGGGACGTGCATCAAGGACCTCCCTAGGGAGACACTCGAGAGGCATCCTAACCAGATGCCCGAACCACCTAAGCTGGCTCCTTTCCAGGCGAAGAAGCAGCGACTCTACTCTGAGTCTCTCTCGCGTGACTGAACTTCTCAACATATCTCTAAGGGAGATGCCAGCCACCCATCGGAGAAAACTCATTTCGGCTGCTTATTTTCTAAATCTTATTCTTTCGGTCATGACCCACACTTCATGACCATAGGCTCCAATATGCTCTTAATTTTTTCTTCTGTTTCATTGTTATGAGTTATGAGAAAAAAATGTGACACATGGGCAAAAAGCACCAGAATGAACTGTGGCTAGATTTGATATAGTTCTGTAACTCCATAGCATAATGGTTTGGTAATCTAAGAATGCAGATGTCATAGTTTTAGAATGGAAAAACTGCCATGTCAGTAAGGTAGCTATGGCCACTGGACTTACAGTATCTGGTCAATGTATTCATACTGATTTCAGGTAGTGCCACACACCATGTGCATTAACAATAATATCAAAAAGTGTCATGTTCATTCTATGTGCCCTATGTCTGCTAGGCTCTATAATGGTCAGTGTTGAAGAGTATATGAAGCAATTATCCAGGGAGGTAACATGGCCCAAGCCCATGTTCACAAATCATTTCACAGTGCTGATCTGTAGTTTGTTTTTCTTCTGCCATAAGAGTCCAATATAGCAGCATAATTCTGAACACAAGTCATCTGCCCTTCAGCCAAAGAACGGATTTGGTCAGTGAGCGGAGGTGGTCAGTATCTGAATCTGAGTCTGTGAAGTTTTGGAAAATCTGATTTAGATGAAGTGACAGAGGAGTTTTTACTGTGAAGAGGTGAGGCAGGATGTTTTATGTTCCAAATTGAAGACATCAGACACCTGCTGTAAATGAAGAATCATTATGGTTTTGTGATTTGTGTTTTTAGTTTGTACATGAAGGCAATAGTAATAGTTTATGAACAATAATGCAGCTGAACAAAGGCAGATCACAACAAATGCACTGCAATGCTGAAAGCAACAGAAGAACCTGTTCAATTCCCACAATCTGATAGTAAAACTGCGGATGTAACACATCAGTAATGGGAAACATGCCTCATGTCCTATTATTATCAGCTGTTTTTGTTGCCAATACATTGTTTATCTTTGAGTGAAGGAGGAGAAGGTACAGGTGTTTGAGTGGACTTGAGAACACTGCAGCCAGCTGTCTTCTCATGTCTTTATCTTGGCTTAAGTGTTGTTGTGTGTCAAATGTCCATGTTTGTGTGTGTGGGTGCGTGCGTGCGTGCGTGCGTGGACAGTGCTGGTCGGGTGATCAGCAGGTGAGCCAGATGTGTGGGTGCCAGTCCATTGGCGTCTGTGCCAGGGTTGGATCTGGCTCACCCGCTGTTGGCCAGGGTGGCTGGTGGCGGCCTGCCCCTCGGCCTGTGTCCTCTGCCCCCTTCCTTGCTTTTGTTTTGTTGTCCTTTTGTATTTTACATTTGTATTTTGTATTACGATTTTATTTATTTTGTGGTATATGTTTTATGTTTAAGTGTTCTTATGTGTTTTTGTTTTTAGTTTTCTGTGTGGAGGGAGGGTGTGGCTGTAACTAAAAATGGCAATATTGAAGGTGCCCTACCCACCTATGAGCACTCATCCTGGGTATAGATTTGGGCAAAATGGGGGAGTCCAAAAATGATCCATAAAGCACCAGGGAGAGCTCCGGACAGACCCCTACCCACCTTTGAGCACTCATCGTGGGCATAGAATTGAGAAAAATGACCCATGGGGACAACCAGGAAGGACCTCCAGAGAGACCGAGTCTGCTCACTAAACCTACCCGCTATGAGCACTCGTCGTGGGCATAGATTTGGGCGAAAAAATCTGATCTATAAATGAAATCGTGAATGCCATGAATCATGATTAACTATAACTACAGTTAATTCATGATGAATTCATCATGAATTAATGATGAATTGTGATGAAATAATGCTTAACTAATGCTTCATTCATTAGAAAAGCATAACATAGTACCGTCACTCTCTAAACCAGAGAGGGATGTTTTGGCTTTTGTCACTCTGTTAGCTAGGAGACTAATCTTGATTAACTGGAAATCGGCCACTTCCCCTTCTCACACTCACTGGATTAGGGACACCTTGTACTGTGTAAAACTGGAGAAGATTAGACACTCCTTAAATGGTTCTTCCGATAAGTTTGGGAGGATATGGGGTCCATTCTTTCAATTCATTCAGAATTTGAATCCGTCTCTGCTTGAGGATGTGTGAGGTCTGCTGGACTTTTGATTTAAAAGTAGCCTAGATACTGTGATTGGATTGCTGTGATGTAATGCGGATTATGGATGTATCGTGTACTTATGATTGTTTATAGGATGTTGTGTACTGTTTTGTCTGTTTTTGTCTGCCTTTTATTTTTCAACTTTTATTGATCCTGTATTTAAGGTTTGTTTGTCTTGTTTTCTGTTGTCTTTTTTCTTTGGGGTGAAAATTCAATGTCTCTATTCTTGTACGTTATACTTGTGGGGTTTATTAAAGGTATATTCAGTGATTTGACTTAATTCAAATATCACTTGTTTTTTCTTTTTTTCTGGATAATCCTCCCTACTATAGAGTGTGCTGACCATATAAGGAGTTCCTTTCTGTCCCCAGTGAGCCCCTGGGGTCAAAAAACCCTAGTTTCAGTTTTGGTGGCGGGTGGCAAAGCCTTCATCCAATCAGGATGAGAGGGGCCTTCCTCCAATCATGATCGAGTGGGGGCGGGCCTTGGTGCACATGCTGTTGGCCTGTTGCACTTCCCCCCACTGTAGAGCGTGCATGTGCACATTTTGTTACCGGGGCGGACTGGGTGGTTTTCCAAATCACCCAAATCACTGAATGCTCCTTTAAGAGAAGCTGTTAATGCCACCATTTATTATTTTCCAACGCCAGTATTTCAATAATGCTTCTGTGAAAAAACCAATAAACAAAGTTATAAAAAAAAAAGAAAAGCATAACATGGCTTTTCATTGCTATGCCGACGACGTCCAAATTTATATACCGCTCAAATCCAACTCCAATAATGCATTCCAGCCATTCTTTAACTGTTTACACGATGTCAAGTCCTGGATGAATGCCAACTTCCTCACTCTCAACAAAATAAAACCGAAATCATAATCTTTGACCACCATTCCACCACATCCTCCTGCACCCTAGGTGCTTTAAATGCTAATATACATCCCTTTGTTAAAAACCTTGGTGTCATTTTTGATAAAGATTTTAAATTTAATAAACAAATAAGCTCCGTTGTAAAAGCGAGTTTCTTCCAACTTAGAACTATTGCTAAGATCAAGTCGTACCTCCCCCCAAACAACTCGAGATGGTCATCCACGCCTTCATTTCCACACAAATTGATTACTGCAATTCTCTGTACACTGGTATCGATCAGGCGTCACTTAGGCGCCTGCAGTTAGTGCAGAATGCAGCTGTCCCGTCTTCTGACCGGAACCAAAAAACGAGACCACATCACCCCAGTTCTGGCCTCTCTCCATTGGCTCCCTGTTAAGTTCAGAATAGATTTTAAGGTGCTTTTATTTGTTTTTAAATCGCTTCACGGTCTCTCTCCCTCCTACCTCTCTGACCTAATTGTGCCCTACACCCCATCTAGAGCATTAAGGTCTGCGGACAAGCTGCTGCATGCTGGTCGAGTTCACGACTAATAAGAGGAGCAGGGGTGATCGCGCTTTTGCGGCTGCGGGCCCCAAACTCTGTAACATGTTGCCCCTCCATATTAGATCTGCCGAGTCAATTGGGGCTTTTAAATCCCTCCTCAAAACTCATCTGTTCTCCCTCGCCTTTAATTGCACCTGATTTACCTGTATATTGATTTCCAGCTCTGTGCTATTGTATGCTCTGTTTTATATTGTATTGTCTCTTTTCATTGTTTTATATTGCTATGCTCTACTGTCTTGTTTCACTCTGTTCAGCACTTTGGTCAGCTTTGGCTGTTGTAAAGGTGCTGTATAGTTTGATTTGATTTGATTTGATTTAGTTAGACATTAACCTTATATGGTGGTGTTAACCTTTTTCTCATATCTTATTGTCACGTTATTATGATCCAGCACTATACGTATATGTTCCCTGTTGTGTAATACACTTTGTGAACCTTTAGCGTGATACTGTCTCGTGTCGCGCCATTGTTCTCCCGGGCCCGCCGCCGCAGTCACCGTACTTACTTACTTACGCCTATTACCCCTTCGGTGTTTTAGGCTGTCGACAAGAGTTCTCCAAGCATCTCGATCCTGAGCCAACACTTCCAGCTGTCCCCAAGTGTGGCCCATAGTTTTTGCATCTGCCTCCAAGTCTCTGCGCCAGGTGTTCCGTGGCCGACCTACCGCAGTCGCCGTACCGAAGGAATACTTCAACCGGATTATCACACACCACCCAGCCTGCACACACTACTGTCTGTCAGAACCAGACGAGGGTCCAGTAATTAGAGTTTACAACAAATGTGAGTACCAGGGCACAATTAATAAACGATTTGACCATTCTAGCTGCATTTTACTGTGGGAGGGGTGGGGAAATGAAGAACAGGGGGCATCTATGAAACACTTCAAGGCCAACATGTATGTTGGGACAGGATTATACTGTAGGCTGATTCATGGGTACATGTGTTTGGTCTGGATTTCTCCTTTAAGCGATTCAGATGACATAAATATCCACACCGGGGAGGCGGCAGTATAGTCTGACTCTGCAGCGCTGGTCTCCCACAGTTTGCCAGTGTTGCCAGGTCTGCTTAATATAGATATTTTTGAAGATAGCTGATGTAAGTGGGGCGGCTGCGGCTCAGGTGGTAGAGAGGTCGTCCAATGATCCCTGGGTCGGCGGTAATCCCGGCTCCTCCTGTCCACATGTCGAAGTGTCCTTGGGCAAGACACTGAACCCTACATTGCCTCCAATGAGTTGGTCGGTGTGAGCTTGCCATCATTGGTGTGTGAATGTGGGAAGTGAGGACGCTGTCGCTGGCGTCGACTGTTCGCAGCTTCACCTCCAAATGTATGAATGAATGAACCATTGTAAAGTGCTTTGAGCACTTGGAAAAGCGCAATAAAAATGCAATTAATTATTATTATTATTATTATTATTAAAACTGGTGAAACTGGTCGCTTCTTTTGGGCTTGTTTTCATAGACCTGGTCACTTGTTCACAGAACAATCTGGGAACACTCTCAGCTCGGACAAAAACATAAAGAGTATTTTTTGCACTAGCTTTGCTTTGGAGTTGATCAATTGGAATAGGAATTGAGAGTTGAGATTGCGAATATGGTATCTAGTTCAAATGTGCGACATGCAAATGTCTCTGGCTTATTTAGGCTTGCTTCTGCACCAGTAGTATAGCCCTGAAACATGACGAGTGTCGTGTGATCCATACACCAATAGCAGACGAGAGGTCCACTATACAGAGGCATGGTATTTTAATATGCACTGGGATGTAGTCTTCTGGACATAATTAAATTCAAGCAGGAAAACCTCATACTCAAACACAATTCTGACAATGGAAAAGAAATGTGTGTCAGCTGTCCTGGATGCTATGTCACCATCACTTAATCTGTTCATTGACAGGTTTCATTTGCACTTAACACAAACAACACCTTTTGTTAAATATCTGTTATAGCTTATCAGTGTCATTGGGTGCCATTACCTCTGTGGGAAGTATGTTATAATGTTCTTGCTATATACTACTAGCATACGGTATCCTTGTTTTATTATTTCATGAATTACCCAACCATTTATCCAGAGATTCATTGTACCATACTCTGACCGTGCATTTTGTCATAAACGTGTCTGTTAACAGTCTTTGACTGGGAGGCCTTTTGCTCAGGTGAACCTGGCTAAGTTGAAACATGGTTCACACAGGGCACAAGATTCAGATAACCCTGGTGACATTAATAGATACATTTTAATTACCCTAATTAATAATGCTAATATAACGGACTGTATTACTGTATTACTACTTCGATAACAGAGCTTAAACTCCGGAACTATAAAAATACTTTTGAAAGTATTTAGAGTACAAATAAATACTCAGCACCAAAAATCTAGGCAGAGAGCCTTTAAAATGGTTTAAAACCTTTTAGATAATAAAGTTAAGAATTAGCTTTAACAGGAATACTTTTAAGGAGAAGGATCAATATCCAAATGTTACCTTAAGCAGGAAATACTCTTTAGAAAAATACATTTAAATACCCAATAGAAAAGATGAGTCCGCAGAAAGAAGTGAGGTCCAGTCAGGAGCATATATGATTTTGTCAATTCATTTTAGTTCGGAGAGCACAGGACAGATCCCACATAGCCAAATTACAAAATGTCTCTTTACCGTGTCACAAAATGGACACAGTATATATATCATTTTAATCAAGATTTGAGAAGGCACACAGAGCATACGTGTCAAATAACCAAAGGATGATTCACTGTCACTTCCTATCAAAACCAGGAAGCATAATGCATGGGATATGTAGTTTAAGGGTGAATTGTAGTTTATAATTCAAGTTACAGGCTACTAGTAAACGTTAGTAGGAGACAGATTGTCTCAACTTGTCTGCTCTGGACGCATAGATACCAAGGGCAAAAACATGTTTGTCACAAAGGGGCCGATAGTGTTATGGCAAACAGGAGAAAACAATTATTTAACAGCACGCCGGCTGGGGAGAAGTGAGAACCGAAATCAGTGGGACCATAGGGCATATGTAACGATTCATAATTATTGCAGGGCATGGGGCATAAGATTTAAGTCATTGGGGGAACATGTAAACAAATCCACAAACAATTCAATCTTAATAATTCCAAATTATCCATCAACTCTCCAGCTTCTGAAGTCACAAACTGGGGCACTATTTCACTGCATGAGAGGCCCCTCAGTTTGATGGAAAACCACAGGGGCCATGGGGTCTTGGGGGCTTTGAAGAGAGGTAAGAGAAAGAGAGTGATAATGAGAAAGAGAGACGAGTGAAAGAGGAAGAGAGGAAAGGATTCAAGAAAAAGACGAATGAACCAGAGAAAGGCCATGAGGTCCAGAGTCTCTGAAATTAAATGCACACAGAGAGAGAGTGAGAGGGAGGAGGGGAGTGAAACAGACAGGAAGTGATTCAAGTAAAGAGTCAGAACAAGATGATAAAGAGAAAGACACAAATAGAGTAGAAACTAGAAAAAGTGCCCCTCGGGGCACAGGTCTCCACCAAGCCAGGTCAGGTTGTGGCCTCCTGGTGGCGCTATAATAGGCCAATGTGAAAAGGGTGCCATTTCTTCATACCCTTTGATGGCAATTGGATGATTTGAGGCATTTTATTCCAAAAATGTGTTTTGCAAAAATCAACCTGTTGGTGGTGCTATAACAGGCCAATGTGAAAAGGGTGGGATATATTCCTCAGCCTAGTAAGAAAATGTGTGAAAGATTTCACGTAAATTGCATGGTGTGTTCATGATTTGAGGCTTTTGTTCAAAACGGGGCAATCTTGCAAACTGTGAAAGCCAATTATAGCCAAGTAGGATGGAATATGAAATATCGGACAGATCCGACTTGAGCACATGACCATAGAGATACTGTGTAACGATTTGTGAGATTTTTGGACAGAATCTGGAGGAGTAATATAAAAAAAAATTGTTTTACAAAAGTCGGCCTCCTGGTGGCGCTATAAAAGGCAGATGCAGAAAATGCAGGTCAAAGGTTTGTCCTTGGCCTCTAGGGAGTGTGCATGCAACGTTTCACGCAGATCGGTGCAGTTTCAGGTAAAAAAATGTGAAAAGCTGCCTCATGGTGGCGCTATAACAGGCCGTTCTGGAAAATGTGGAGCAGAGGTTCATCGTTTGCATCCAGGGAGTGTGTGTGCAAAGTTTGGCATCGACCGGGTTAACGGTGCCGGAGATTAGCTGTTCACAGACGGACGGAAGGACGGACACACACACGGACGGAGTGCAAAACATACTCTCTCCCCATGCCTTCGGCCTGGTGGAGACAATAAGAGGTTCAGACAGACACTGAGGGTCAGAAGGTGAGAGAGAGGGGGGTTGAGAGTGAGAGAGAGAGAGAGAGAGAGAGAGAGAGAGAGGGAGAGAGTGAGAGAGCACTGGGAGTGACTTGTACAGCCTAACCTTCACCGGGAAGCTGATGGTGTTGCTTCTCCAGACTCTGGCCAGTCTTGTCATGGCTGATGTTGCTATGCCGATTCTTGTTTTAACTCCTTTGTGGAGCTGCCATCCTCACTCACGAAAGACCCAAGGTATTTTAAGTCCTTTACTACTTCCAGGGTTTGCCCGTTCATTGTGATGTTGGTTTGGTGTTAGTTGGTTGTGACTGTTGACTAGGATCTTGCTTTTCTCTTCACTTATCTCCATGCCATATGCCCTCGCTACCTCTTCCAGTCTGGTGGCGAGTTCCTGGAGTTCGGCTTTGCTTTTCCCCATTAGGTCGATGTCATCTGCAGATGGGTCTTCCCCCGATGGATATGGAGGTGTGGAACTCTTGGAGTGCCTCATCCATGATGTTCTCCAAGAAGACATTGAATAATACAGGGGAGAGAAGACAGCCTTGACGGACACCGATCGTTGTTTTAAAAGGTTCTCCCATGGTGTTGTTAATGAGAACTGCACTGCTTGTGTTTGTATAGAGTGATTGAATAACCTGTATGAGGTTATTGTCAAAGTTGTAGTTTCTGAGAACCTGCCACAACCCTTCATGCCAAACACGGTCTATAAAGGCTTTCTTGAAGTTGATGAAGTTGTGATATAGGTCGTGTTGGTGCTGAAGGTGCTTCTCAATCAGTAATCTGATGTTGAACGACCTTGCAGGCCTATGCAAAGGCCTATGTAATTTAGATATATTATGTAGACATTCTATAGTGTATGTACTTATAGTTTCATTGTACAGATATTCTACTGTTAGACGGATAGGTTCTTAATTGTCTCCACCAGGCCGAAGGCATGGGGAGAGAGTATGTTTTGCACTCCGTCCGTGTGTGTGTGTGTGTGTGTGTGTCCTTCCTTCCTTCCTTCCAGGTAATCTCCGGTACCGTTGGCCCGATCCATGCCAAACTTTGCACACACACTCCATGGATGCCAACAACGAACCTCTGCCCCAAATATTCCTCAACGGCCTGTTATAGCGCCACCATGAGGCCGATTTAGGCAAAACACATTTCTGTAGATTACTCGTACACATTTTATCCATACATCACACAATTCGGTATACACTATCTCCATAGTCATGTGATCAACACAGATCTGCACAATTTCCCATCTTCCATCCTGGTTGGCTAATATTGGCTTCCAAAGCTCACATGATTGGGCCGTTTCGAACAAAATGCCACACATCACAAACACAGTGTGCAATTTCCCTGAAATTATACACGCACATTTCCACTAGGCCAAGGACGACATGCCACTCTTTTCCAAATCAGCCTCATGGTGGTGCTATAACAGGCCAATTCCTGTTTTTAGCTATAACTTCATCAATCTGTATACAACTTATGTATGCGCACTCCCTAGAGGCCATGGAAAAACATTGTCCCTGCATCCCTCCACATCTGCCGGTTATAGCGCCACCATGAGGCCGATTTCTGCTAAACACATTGCTTACAGTATGTTAGTCGCACAGATTTCATCCAAATCTCACGCAAATCGGTACACATGATCTCTGTAGTCATGTGATCAAGACGAGTCTGTTGGATTTATCAGATTATACACTGATTGGCTAACATTGCCTTCTAAAGTTTTCAGGAGTGGCCCGTTTCGTTCAAAATGCTGCACATGTCCTGCTCATCCAGAATTCTATCCTCAGAGATTCAATGAGTGATCTGGCTCTGCATTTCCTCAACAAAATGAAGAAAATTGTTGCAAAAAACAAACAAACAAAAAAACATGTTTATATTACTCCTAAACATTTTGCCAAACATCTCACACACTCCTATCCTCCTGGTGGAGACCTGTGCCCAGAAGGGCACTTTTTCTAGTTTACTTATGATTCTAATCAGACATTAACTGAATAGTGTGGGCTTTAACTAAAGTCATAGGTGTTGCTGTCCCTCTGTCTTTTTCTGTCTGTGTGTGATGCGGTGCACTTGCACACACTTGCAGTGCCACAGTCTCACTGTGTGTCTCGCTCTATCTGAGTGGTGTCGGACTATATGGCTACTCCGGTAGTTGCCGTTGAAGGACTGGAAAACAACTGTGACACTGAACGATGTATTAGCTTGTGAGATTTCACACACACACACACACACACACACACACACACACACACACACACACACACACACACACACACACACACACACACACACACACACACACACACACACACACACACACACACACACACACACACACACACACACACACACACACACACACACACACACACACACACAATTCTCTCTCCACACACGCATGCGCGCGCGCGCACGCACGCACGCACGCACGCACACACACACCTTTCACATAATTCTCTCCCTCCACACACGCACGCACACACACACACACACACACACACAATTTACAATTTACAATTTAGGCATTTAGCAGACGCTCTTAATCCAGAGCGACTTACATTAAGCAAGAACAAAAAAGCATGGGAATACATCACATAAAAAGCATTTATCATGAAACATGCGTACCGTTAGCTAAGAACGTAACAGTGGAATATCTACATAATGAAACTATACATATGAACTATACATATATACTATACTATCTATCTATCTATATATTTATATATATATATATATATATATATATATATATATATATATATATAAGTGAGTAAGTTGTACCCAACCCAGGAAAAGGGACCCAAAGTCACACACTGCATACATCACTGACACGTCACTGACACACTGCAACACACTACACTCACACGGCAGTGACGTCACACACTTACCCTCCGCGTCGTTCGGCCGCTATCTCCTCATATCGCGCCGAACGCCGACCCTGGCTCAACACCACCCGCGGAACATTACTCATTGCACTGAAACCAACGTTGCCTCCCTTCCACACCCACGCCGGCATTGTATCTCTTCACAACAAACAATATCTCCCCAAGCACCCACACCCCTGCACGCACACACTCACATGTTGCCAGGTCTATGAAAACAAGCCCAGAAAAAATGCCATTCAACACGCTACTTACAACTCGCTTGTTTGCGGACCTGGCAACACTGCATCCCGTGATTCCCCTCTTTTCATTGGCTGCGCCGCCAACATTGTTGCCACGTCTATGTAAACAAGGCCGCAAACCCTGACTTCCTACAGCCTACAGCCTATACTTACACACACTACCACTCGCTTACAATACGTGGACCTGGCAACACTACATCACCCCTTCCCAATGGCTCAAAACCCCACCACGTCACCCACGTGTTTTTCGTGTTACCTTTCACACTTCCGGAAACACTACCTGAAGTTACACAGTACACACACACACACACACACACACACACACACACACACACACACACACACACACACACACACACACACACACACACACACACACACACACACACACACACACACACACACAGTGTACAGCCTGCCGGAAACCAAAAGTAGAAGAAGAAGAACAACAACACAGGTTCTACACTGATTCTAACTTGGATGGAGAGCGCCGCGATTACATACACAGTTACAATAATGCAAACACGACCGCGTCGACACCTGGCGTGGTACCATCGGGACGAACCGAGGCGCATATATGGATAAGAACAACAACACCAACACTACACGCACACGCGCGCGCTGCAACAACGCGCTGCAACACAAAACAGTACAACGCAGTGTCACTGCAGACACGTGTGTGGTGTGTGCGTGCGTGCGGGGGGGGGGGGGGGGGATTTTGGATCGCCTCGCGATGCAGCTGAAATGGCACGCACACACACACACACACGCAACACAACGCTAATAATAATAATAAATATAGCTGCAAGCAGCGATAAAGCGGGACCAAGAGATAGATAGAAGATAGAAGAAGAACAATGCGCAATTAGAACAACATGCACAAATGAGACTAACGAGCTGAGTTGTCGGTGCCGGGATTTGAACTCACAACCTTGTGGACCGAAGGCGGGAGCTTTACTGACTGAGCTAAAGCTGGGGAACACTAGACTGTAAGAGGGGGGGAAGAAGAAAAATGGAGGGGGAAGAAGGGGGGAGAAAGAAAAGAGAAGAAAGAAGAGAAAAGGAGAGAAAACTTGAGAAAATGGAAGGGAATGGATGCAATTCTAACTCAGCTTCATGTACAATCCTGCTGCAAGCGATAATGTATCCGAATATTTTCAAAAAGCACTGAAATGTTAAAACTAGCGTTTCTAGGAAGGGGAAGTACGGATCCCAGTGTCACCAGTTCAAGCCCCGCTTTAAGCAAACTGTATGAGTAGACTTTACAGCAAACGTTCAGTGTCCCCGGTTCAAGCCCCGCTTTAAACAAAACTGTATTGAGTAGACTTATGACAGCAGTGAATGGCAAACGTTTAGCATTGGATTCAGAGTGATTTCACGTAACTGCTACAGTCAACCAAATTATTTTTCTCTGCAGGGAGTCAAGTATGCGTTTACTGAACGTCATCATTCATCAGCATGCTCACATATAGTTATATATCTGCTGTCTTTGCATAAACACCTTGGTTCCTGCTTTAAGGAACTGACAAGCCCTTCCAGCACATAATGTTTGATCATTTATTCAGTTTTTTTAAGTCCCTTTTTGTAAAACCCAAGTTTAAAGCATACAATTCTGTGTTGTGTAGGCCATTCTGTAGCTCATTATTAAATGTGACAATTGTTATTGAGTCATAACAAATCTTTCAAATATCACTTAATCAGTGCTGGTAGCTCAAGACTGACAAACAGCTTTTTCCCCTACGCAGTCAGACTGCTAAACGAACGACATGAGCATTGACTGTCCCCTCATATGCATCATGCATTCTGACTCTAATTGGACTGTGATAATTTATTGGTTCCCTTTTCATCCATCATGCACTTTATAATATCACCATGCACTTTACTTTGTGTTGTATGTTATGTGTTATGTTGTATTTATGTACTACGGTTATGTGGGAGCTCCCTTGAAATTTCGTTGTATGCTCAGTGTATGCTTGGTGTGCAATGACAAATAAAAGTCTATTCTATTCTATAATCAAATTAAAGTAGCCTACCACCATTATGACTTACACTAAAATACAGTAGCATACACATACCCTATCCCATCATATTCACACAGGAGGCAAATCAATTCTAATTACTATATAAAATATATGAACCATGTTAGGTTATTATTAATACAAGTAAACATTATATGGACAGGGTTTGAGCCACTGCAATTTCCTGACATTTGGACATCACCCTCTAGTCTAGTCCTAGAGTATCCTAGGAGGAGGTGAAGACATGGTGGAAGACCATCTAGAGATCATTTGTTGTCTATTCTGACACCTGCCACACAGCCTCTTTGGACACAGTTTTCAACAGCTTCAGTGAAATTGTTCATTTGTTTAATGGACAGTGTGACAATGAATTTAGACAGACAGCAGCGCAGGGATGTGACCCTGATTCTAGCTATGTAGAATGTACCAACTACCACTGCTTGTTTTCTGACATCATCCGTACTTCATGTCAATACAGAAAATATTAAAATAGGGAGGAGTAACCTGTGTTGCAATTAAATAATGAACCGCAATACTATAAAATCCTAACTAAGAGTATACAAATGGAACCAAATTGATCTGCCCTATCTTCTACAGAGCATAGGAGCAATAAAAAAATAAATCGGGTACAGTAAACATATCTGCAATGCATATTGTCTAAAATCATCAATCACTCATTTGATTTATAACTGCATTTGGCCTATATACAGCATCAAACACATTTTTACCCATTATAAAATGTTGCCTAGTTTGCCATTATCTAGGTGAATGGCCCATGCACCTGTCATTAATGGCTATGAGTCATTGAAAATATTGATTGGGGTCAGGGGACCCCCAGGGGTCCTTAAGTCAGTTCCAAGTGGTCCCCAACATACATATACAAATTATATATACATCAGAGCTATGTGAAAATAACCGATCTACAAGCTCACAGTGTTGGGTGAACTATTAGTCAGGGTGGAACAAAAAAAACGTGTTAGACAAAATCTGCTATGTGAAAATAGCCAATCTACAAGCTTCTAGATTTGATTATTATAGGCTATTTGTCTAGCATGGACAATCTGTTAGAGATAGCACACAACTTATAGCCTATTATAAAATCCCAGGTTGATATAATACACAATCCTCTGTGATCACCAACTCACCAGAACATCTCACATTAAAAACGTTTGGATTGTCATGTTTGAAAGTGTTCTATTCATGCAACACTGAAATGAAATGAAATGATTACTATATTTACCCAGGGTATCTGGGCTAAGCTCAAGAACTTGTTTCCAGCCAGGCCCTGCTCATAGAACACATTTCATCGTAGTGGTTCAATGCCTTGTTCAAGGGCACTTCAGCGGTGGTAATTGTAACGTGTCGGACCGCTGATTCGAACTGGCGACCTTCCGGTATCAAGACCGCTCCGCAATCCGTTCGGCCACTGAGCCTGTAAGCTGTGTGATGCTAACGCGCTAACGCCGTTAGCATGGTCTGCCTTGGTCAAATAAAAAACGGGCAATCTAGACACACAAGGTTACACGAGTTTATAATGTTACATCAAGTGTTTCTGTGGTAAACAACTCACGTTACTTGTGGTCTGCGCACACTTTACGTTGCTATGGTAACATAAACACAAATGCTGCTAACGTTATGGTCACCACCACTGTTAGCATGTGTGCTATCAGGCAAAAGCTCAGATAGATATAAAACTCCTGGCCAAAATGTCATACAAAACACAACGCATAAAATCGGAATGTTATTGTGACCTATTGAGCACAAACAGACCATCATGATTTTCTTGCTGGACCTATAATTAGTTTATTTGCATTAAATTTCCACTCGCCCATATAAATAAAAAGAAAGATGGCTGCCGTCAAGGCATTCCAGCTTCATTCCATTGGCCAGTTAATGAAGCCGGGATCTTCCCCAGCTTCCGTCATTGGTCAGTTAATGAAGCCTGGAGAGCCGTGAATGGTCAATTAATGAAGCCTCCTCCTGCGATTCGTCAGTTAATGAAGCTCAAAGCCCCGTGAATGGTCAATTAATGAAGCCTCCTTACAGTCTTTCAGGGGCTGGGTAGAGCTAAAGCTGGGGAACACTAGACTGTAAGAGGGGGGGAAGAAGAAAAATGGAGGGGGAAGAAGGGGGGAGAAAGAAAAGAGAAGAAAGAAGAGAAAAGGAGAGAAAACTTGAGAAAATGGAAGGGAATGGATGCAATTCTAACTCAGCTTCATGTACAATCCTGCTGCAAGCGATAATGTATCCGAATATTTTCAAAAAGCACTGAAATGTTAAAACTAGCGTTTCTAGGAAGGGGAAGTACGGATCCCAGTGTCACCAGTTCAAGCCCCGCTTTAAGCAAACTGTATGAGTAGACTTTACAGCAAACGTTCAGTGTCCCCGGTTCAAGCCCCGCTTTAAACAAAACTGTATTGAGTAGACTTATGACAGCAGTGAATGGCAAACGTTTAGCATTGGATTCAGAGTGATTTCACGTAACTGCTACAGTCAACCAAATTATTTTTCTCTGCAGGGAGTCAAGTATGCGTTTACTGAACGTCATCATTCATCAGCATGCTCACATATAGTTATATATCTGCTGTCTTTGCATAAACACCTTGGTTCCTGCTTTAAGGAACTGACAAGCCCTTCCAGCACATAATGTTTGATCATTTATTCAGTTTTTTTAAGTCCCTTTTTGTAAAACCCAAGTTTAAAGCATACAATTCTGTGTTGTGTAGGCCATTCTGTAGCTCATTATTAAATGTGACAATTGTTATTGAGTCATAACAAATCTTTCAAATATCACTTAATCAGTGCTGGTAGCTCAAGACTGACAAACAGCTTTTTCCCCTACGCAGTCAGACTGCTAAACGAACGACATGAGCATTGACTGTCCCCTCATATGCATCATGCATTCTGACTCTAATTGGACTGTGATAATTTATTGGTTCCCTTTTCATCCATCATGCACTTTATAATATCACCATGCACTTTACTTTGTGTTGTATGTTATGTGTTATGTTGTATTTATGTACTACGGTTATGTGGGAGCTCCCTTGAAATTTCGTTGTATGCTCAGTGTATGCTTGGTGTGCAATGACAAATAAAAGTCTATTCTATTCTATAATCAAATTAAAGTAGCCTACCACCATTATGACTTACACTAAAATACAGTAGCATACACATACCCTATCCCATCATATTCACACAGGAGGCAAATCAATTCTAATTACTATATAAAATATATGAACCATGTTAGGTTATTATTAATACAAGTAAACATTATATGGACAGGGTTTGAGCCACTGCAATTTCCTGACATTTGGACATCACCCTCTAGTCTAGTCCTAGAGTATCCTAGGAGGAGGTGAAGACATGGTGGAAGACCATCTAGAGATCATTTGTTGTCTATTCTGACACCTGCCACACAGCCTCTTTGGACACAGTTTTCAACAGCTTCAGTGAAATTGTTCATTTGTTTAATGGACAGTGTGACAATGAATTTAGACAGACAGCAGCGCAGGGATGTGACCCTGATTCTAGCTATGTAGAATGTACCAACTACCACTGCTTGTTTTCTGACATCATCCGTACTTCATGTCAATACAGAAAATATTAAAATAGGGAGGAGTAACCTGTGTTGCAATTAAATAATGAACCGCAATACTATAAAATCCTAACTAAGAGTATACAAATGGAACCAAATTGATCTGCCCTATCTTCTACAGAGCATAGGAGCAATAAAAAAATAAATCGGGTACAGTAAACATATCTGCAATGCATATTGTCTAAAATCATCAATCACTCATTTGATTTATAACTGCATTTGGCCTATATACAGCATCAAACACATTTTTACCCATTATAAAATGTTGCCTAGTTTGCCATTATCTAGGTGAATGGCCCATGCACCTGTCATTAATGGCTATGAGTCATTGAAAATATTGATTGGGGTCAGGGGACCCCCAGGGGTCCTTAAGTCAGTTCCAAGTGGTCCCCAACATACATATACAAATTATATATACATCAGAGCTATGTGAAAATAACCGATCTACAAGCTCACAGTGTTGGGTGAACTATTAGTCAGGGTGGAACAAAAAAAACGTGTTAGACAAAATCTGCTATGTGAAAATAGCCAATCTACAAGCTTCTAGATTTGATTATTATAGGCTATTTGTCTAGCATGGACAATCTGTTAGAGATAGCACACAACTTATAGCCTATTATAAAATCCCAGGTTGATATAATACACAATCCTCTGTGATCACCAACTCACCAGAACATCTCACATTAAAAACGTTTGGATTGTCATGTTTGAAAGTGTTCTATTCATGCAACACTGAAATGAAATGAAATGATTACTATATTTACCCAGGGTATCTGGGCTAAGCTCAAGAACTTGTTTCCAGCCAGGCCCTGCTCATAGAACACATTTCATCGTAGTGGTTCAATGCCTTGTTCAAGGGCACTTCAGCGGTGGTAATTGTAACGTGTCGGACCGCTGATTCGAACTGGCGACCTTCCGGTATCAAGACCGCTCCGCAATCCGTTCGGCCACTGAGCCTGTAAGCTGTGTGATGCTAACGCGCTAACGCCGTTAGCATGGTCTGCCTTGGTCAAATAAAAAACGGGCAATCTAGACACACAAGGTTACACGAGTTTATAATGTTACATCAAGTGTTTCTGTGGTAAACAACTCACGTTACTTGTGGTCTGCGCACACTGTACGTTGCTATGGTAACATAAACACAAATGCTGCTAACGTTATGGTCACCACCACTGTTAGCATGTGTGCTATCAGGCAAAAGCTCAGATAGATATAAAACTCCTGGCCAAAATGTCATACAAAACACAACGCATAAAATCGGAATGTTATTGTGACCTATTGAGCACAAACAGACCATCATGATTTTCTTGCTGGACCTATAATTAGTTTATTTGCATTAAATTTCCACTCGCCCATATAAATAAAAAGAAAGATGGCTGCCGTCAAGGCATTCCAGCTTCATTCCATTGGCCAGTTAATGAAGCCGGGATCTTCCCCAGCTTCCGTCATTGGTCAGTTAATGAAGCCTGGAGAGCCGTGAATGGTCAATTAATGAAGCCTCCTCCTGCGATTCGTCAGTTAATGAAGCTCAAAGCCCCGTGAATGGTCAATTAATGAAGCCTCCTTACAGTCTTTCAGGGGCTGGGTAGAGCTACGAGCTACACAGAGACAATCAGTGACTATATTGTAAACAGTAAAACCATTCAGTGATTTGGTAACAAGAAGGTGCGAAAACCGACTGCACGGTTCAGTCAGAACAGCTATTTTTGGCGGAAGGAGAAGGACAAGAAGTACTGATCATATAATTCAAAATGGCGGGTGATCTAAAGGTCAGAGGTACACGGTCAGAACACGAAAGTTGTTCAACATGAGGAGACGCATATGAGGAGACGCACCATTCAGTCAGAACGGCTATTTTTGGCGGAAGAAGGAGAAGAAGGAGAAGAAGAAGAAAAATAAACACAAAAACAATAAGTGACCAAATTTACTACGTGACTTCTTGGTCCCTAATAATCATAACAACAGTACAGAGAACAGTACAGTACACATGAGTACAGTACAGTACAGAAAAAAAGCTCACATCAGAATATTAATCCATGTAATAATAATAATAATAAAAAATAAGAACACAACACTAATAATAATAAGTACAGAGAACAGTACAGTACAGTACACATGAGTACAGTACACTACAAAGACTTACAGTACAGTACAGTACAGTACAGTACAGTACAGTACAGTACAGTACAGTATACTGTTCCTGCGCCTTGCCATGCTCTCTTTCAATAATAATAATAATACAAACAAAGAACACTACACTAATAACAACAATAATATCAACAGTACAGAGAACAGTACAGTACACATGAGTACAGTAAAGTACAGAAAGAAAGCTCACATCAGAATATTAATCCATGTAATAATAATAATAATAATAAAAAATAAGAACACAACACTAATAACAACTATAATATCAACAGTACAGTACAGTACATCAGAATATTAATCCATGTAATAATAATAATAATAATAATAAATAAGAACACAACACTAATAACAACAGTACAGAGAACAGTACAGTACAGTACACATGAGTACAGTACAAATACTTACAGTGCAGCACAGTACAGTACAGTATACTGTTCCTGCGCCTTGCCATGCTCGCTTTCATACGCAAATACACAAAACCAAACAAGGCCACTCAGCCAGCTTGGCAACTTTGCGCTTTCCAAGCAAATGCATAAATGAAAACATCATGGGTTGCCATTGCCTTCTTCCCATTTGCGACGCATCGCATGGCGCTAGGATGAGCGGGCCGAAGGCCCGCGAAATTCTAGTGCTATATGTACTATGATGTGCTATGACTACATACAATGCAATTATAGTGCTGTCTACATAACATGCTATAAGTCTGTATCAAATGATATCTAAGTCTACAGAAATGCTATCTAAGGGGGTAGGGTAAGTGCTATGGGCCATGATGGAGTCTGAAAAGGTGGGTTTTCAGACTACGGCGGAAGATTGGGAGTGATACTGCAGTTCTGACTGCAACAGGAAGTGCATTCCACAGTTTTGGAGCCAGAAGGGAGAAGAGCTTGGGACGTGTGGAGCGTTGTCCCGGCGTTTTTAGTGAGGGTACTTCCAGCTTCCCTGCGTTGGCTGATCTGATTGCGCGGGAGGGTTTGTAGGGTTCAATCATACTTGCAAGATATGGGGGACCCATACCTTTGGTTGCTTTGAATGCTAGCATCAGAGTTCACACACACACACACACACACACACACACACACACACACACACACACACACACACACACACACACACACACACACACACACACACACACACACACACACACACACACACACACACACACACACACACACACACACACACA
Organism: Electrona antarctica; assembly: GCF_951216825.1. Classification (NCBI taxonomy): domain Eukaryota; kingdom Metazoa; phylum Chordata; class Actinopteri; order Myctophiformes; family Myctophidae; genus Electrona; species Electrona antarctica. Next base: position 28,188,995 of record NC_136811.1, on the reverse strand, counting down.
CACACACACACACAATACAGTATATGATGAAGGAATTATATATATGTATGTATTCCTGAAATCCAGTATGGGACTCTCAAATGTAGTAGGGGAGACGGCCACGTGCAACATCTTAAGGTCTAAAAGCTCTTGTCTTCTTCTTCCCACGGAGATATAAACAGATGACATCACAGGGTGGTCCGCACTGTGCTGGGCCGAGTTGAGCCTGCACTGAGTGGGTTTGCTCTGGTCTGCCAAACAGATGGCGGTAGCAGCATTACAAAGGAGAAATACAGCATAACAACTACTGGAGTGGACCATAAGACTTTGTTTACCTGGGACTTTGTGCATTAAGCATCTATTAGCTATTGAATGACAAAATGAGTCACAGGAGGGGGGAGGTCTCTCATGGTTACTTGAGTAATAATAACTCTTCGTGGACCAGCTAGTCCAGCAGGGTGAGGTTTTAAGGGTGGTGGTCTGAAAGATGTTGGAGGACCCTAGTTTTAGAGGAGTGGAGGTTTGTCTCATGAGTATTCACACAACACCTGGATCTTGGACTTTTTGGCTGGGCTGCCAGTTTGCCTCTAAATTAGGTTACATCTTGTAAAGTGCGACCACCCGCGTTAAAGAAAGTTGGAACAATGGGCTACTCACAACTGTCTGACATTTAGACGGGGATTTTGGGGACGGGAAGAAGGAGGGAAGAAGAGAGAGAGGGAGAGTAGACATTACTGCATTTTCAACCTTAGTTTGTGCTTCTCAATCTCAATACATTAGAATAAATGTTCTAATACAGTTACATTATATATAAATACATTTTCTTTTTACTCTCCACTTCGTCACCTCTCACTACATTAGTGTTGTTGCATTGCAATCAAAATAAAGATGTGTCCTTTTACCAGATTAAAGTTATAATCTGGGTTTATTCATAATCTCTATATTCAACCACCAGTTTATTCTTCGATTGTGCCTAGATAAGATGTCAAAAGGCCCTAAACTCTATTCACCCCGTTTTCCTTTAATCTTTTGTCCCTAGATGAAATGCCAAACAGTCCTCACCTATCTGCGGGTATTCGGCACCACCATGTTTGGCGTGTCCCTCCTGGTGGGCATCTCTACAGCCTACATAATTGGCTATCAGTTCTTCACCACTGCTCACAACCACCTCTCCTTCGGCCTGTATGGCGCCATTCTGGTCATCCACCTCATCATCCAGAGCCTCTTTGCCCTCTTAGAACACCGGAACATGAGACGATCCTTGGAGACACCGATCAAGTTGAACAAGTCGCTGGCATTGTGCATTGCATCATATCAAGAAGACCCAAACTACCTGAAGAAATGCCTGATGTCCGTGAAGAGGCTGTCGTACCCGGGTATCAAGGTGATAATGGTGATCGACGGCAACACGGACGATGACCGTTACATGATGGCAATATTCAAAGAGATCATGGGATGGCAGCAAAGCAAAGCAGCCACATATGTGTGGAGAAGTAACTTTCATTTCAAAGGACCCGAGGAGACGGATGAGAGCTATGCGGAGAGTATGGAGCATGTCACCAGGCTGGTGCTGAACAACAAGTGTGTCTGCATCATGCAGAAGTGGGGAGGAAAGAGAGAGGTCATGTATACAGCCTTCAAAGCACTGGGGAGGAGCGTGGATTATGTGCAGGTAAGATTAGATGGATGGATGGATGGATGGATGGATGGATGGATGGATGGATGGATGGATGGATGGTTTATTAGTGTGGGGAATTCGGTAGAAAATTATGACAGGTTATATGAACAGATAGGCTACCAGATGTGCAGATGTGGGATGAGTAGACACTGGATGTTCACAGTCTGTTTGAATGCTACTGTAAACATGTGGAGGCTAGGACATTAAAACATCTGAGGAATGATGGAGGGCCCACATGGAAGACAGACTGAGGCAGGGAAGGAGGCTGTAGGCAGGTAACGCTGGGGAGTAAGAGTGGAGAGTGGGGGATGGAGGTAGTACGACGAAGGGAGAGAGGGATGAAGGGATGGCTGGGGGGAGGGAACGAGGGCTGTGCCAAACCAAATATGGGGTCTACAAAGAGTATTTTGTGTCTGGTTAAGATGGATGGTGGCTGTGTGCATCATGTAGTGTGGTGTAGCATGAACAAGGGGCAGGGCAGGGTAGCCGATGACTAAATGTAACAGCAGATCTTTTACATCATCTACACATCATTGTGATTCAAAGTCTGGCTCAGGACACAAAACTCAATACACTGAAGACAAGTTAAGGAAGAACAAAAGATACATTTTCTAGATTAACTTCACTTCATTTAACTATCACACAAGGGGAGATACAAACAGCAAACCATGTGTATTCTCATGAGTCACCAGTCTTCACTTAGGCCTAATGACATCACCTGTGTAGGTGATGTCATCAAGGACTAAGTGAAGACTTTACTCCCAATTTAGGCATGAAGGATCTTTTAAGATGAGATGAACACATAAGACCAGACTGTTATAGGCAAAACATGTGGTACACTCATCATTAGCAAGCGAATTATCATATACTGTAGACGATTGTAGTAAAAAGTAAACATAAGCTTTAGATTCTTTATTCATTCGAATGGTTGCCTCTAAAGCCAATGGAATGTCTTAATTATAATTAACCACTGCTTCATACAAATACATGGCCAATGCAGTGATGGTGTTTCAGTTAATTCACCAATACCAACACTCCACAGAGCTTCCTAATCTGTCACAAGTCACAGAGAGCGGCTGTATGTGTAATGAGATACAGGTCCCAAAGGCTAAGTGGTGTTGTTGGCGAGGGCATGGGAATGTTTGAGGATTTTCAGTGTTGTGTCCGCTAGGTGTGAATTCTAAAGTATTTGCTGCCTCCAAGTTGAGAAGTAAGTTGGAGGCACTAGTGTGATTTGATCACAACCAGATACATTTCCATTTTATGGGCCATTTTATGGTATGGAATTCAAATAATCAATAATCATTATCAAGCATTACATATTTCAAATGCAGAGTTTGGGCTTCATCATAACTTGAGAATGATTGAGAGAAATGAATGAATGATAAAGGGTTTCCAAAATTCTATATTTTATACTAAATGTATCAAACATGGTTACTAGTGTTCAGTAGACTGTATCTGTCATATAATACAATGCTGTGGAACAAAGCTTGTAAATCGTATGCAGTAAGTACTGAGCATTTTGTGCATTTCATGTAGGTGTGTGACTCTGACACCATGTTGGACCCTGCCTCATCAGTGGAGATGGTTAAGGTTCTAGAAGAAGACCCAATGGTGGGGGGCGTGGGAGGTGATGTACAGGTATATCAATTCAAGGTTTTCAATTAACATTATCTCCTCCTGTTTTTACTGTGTATCAGCCATGCTTCATCATAATTTTATCATCTCTTAAATCATTCTCTGTAATCTCTCCTGTTCCATCTAGATCCTGAATAAGTATGAGTCATGGATCTCCTTCTTGAGCAGTGTGCGGTACTGGATGGCCTTCAACATAGAGCGAGCGTGCCAGTCTTACTTTGGCTGCGTCCAGTGCATCAGTGGACCATTAGGAATGTACCGGAACTCTCTCCTGCACGAGTTTGTGGAGGACTGGTACAACCAGACCTTCATGGGTTCTCACTGCAGTTTTGGGGAGGACCGCCACCTCACAAACAGGGTTCTCAGCCTCGGGTACGCAACCAAATACACAGCGCGATCGAAATGCCTCACTGAGACGCCCATCACATACCTGCGCTGGCTCAACCAGCAGACTCGGTGGAGTAAGTCCTACTTCAGAGAGTGGTTCTACAACTCCATGTGGTTCCACAAGCATCATCTGTGGATGACCTATGAGGCTGTGATCACGGGGTTCTTCCCGTTTTTCCTCATTGCCACTGCAATACGGCTGTTCTACCAAGGAAGGCTCTGGAATATCCTCTTGTTCCTACTCATTGTCCAGGCAGTAGCACTGATCAAGGCCGCATTCGCCAGCTGCCTACGAGGCAACATTGTCATGGTGTTCATGTCGTTTTACTCCGTCCTGTACATGTCGAGCCTATTGCCGGCTAAAATGTTTGCCATAGCGACAATCAATAAAGCTGGTTGGGGCACTTCGGGGAGGAAAACCGTTGTGGTGAATTTCAGCGGCCTTATTCCCATATCTGTTTGGTTCACCATCCTCTTCATTGGTATTATTTATACCACAATCCAAGAGACCAGAAAACCTTTTCCTGATTCAGAGAAAATAGTTCTGATCATAGGGGCGATTGTGTACGCCAGTTATTGGGTCATGCTTCTGATGTTGTACGTTGTGCTGATAAATAAATGCGGGAAGAGGAAGAAAGATTCTCACTACGACATGGTGCTGGATGTATGATGCAAAAACAGTGCTCGTCTCTTTCCAAGAAACATTCTGCTAATGGGCTGCTCTCTCACCATGTGACGTAAATTAAACTGAATAAGAGGGACACAATGGCTACCTGTAAATAAGTCCGTTTGATGAGGGCTAGGTGCACAGAAAAATGACAAACCAGAAATCTCAATTGTTGCCGAGAATTTATTTTCTCCAAAAATAATTAGTTTCCAAAAAATAATGTTCAAAAAACTTTCTCAGGAAAAATATTCTTTCACAAAAATAAAATATAACTTCTCAAAATGAAAATAACAAACTTACATCATATGCTTAAATTAAAGCATCCAGTCTGGACATTACCAGTCCTAACACTGTAGGGCAGAGCTTCCCGCATGGTGCCCCTTCTCTCTCCCTCTCACACAATAGAATGACTACCTACATTCCAAACCCAGGCCTCTGACTAGTGGCCCGAACCATCTGTCTAGTGACAGGTTTTCCCAAAGTATTCACTTGTACATCTAGTGAACATGTAACCCAGAAAACATTTCCAAACCTTTACCATTCGAGGGATGACTTCTGCACACCCGGTTCAGTTTTATAGCAGGTGCATATAGGTCCTGGCAGTACAGCAAACGTTATGAGGAAGGAGGAGAGACCCGCACACTGCCACTTGCTGGTTCAAGAACTTTATTTTAAAGAGTCATATAGCAACGTTTCGGCCTTTCGGCCTTCTTCAGGCATAGTTTGAGAATAGGCTGACATTCATTAAATACACAACAGTAGGTTTAGACAACCAATCAAATTGTATATAGTAATCATTCATCAGATAGCAGCTGTGAAGAACCCAGTCATGTGACTTAAAGGTGCAGTACTTCTGTAGAACATTCCTAGTATATTATTGAAAGTCACCAATTACAATAATACAGGGAATAATATATAAGTCATGCCATAATACATAAGGAAATAAACATACAATTAAATAAGTAAATAAATGTCAAAAAAGTCCCTAAAAAGTCCCTACTCAAACAAGAGTGGACATAATGGATAGAAAAGAAGACACATGGTGCTTTTAGTACCCCACTGGACATGAAGTTCAAATCAATGATATAATAAATACAGTTTATGGATTACAGCTTAACATTTAATAATAGCTCATCATTATCATAAATAATGCCAATAATTCAGGGTCAGAGGTTAAAATGTGCCCGTGCTTTTTGAACATAGCCTTTATCTCACGAGAGTGAGGAGAATATGTGGTGACACATGTTACCGAAAACGTTTTTTTCTTTTCTCTTTGTTTTTGTTCTGTAGAGCCAATGTATATGCTTTCTCAACGTTTTCAATGGCATGCCCTCTTTGGGTAAACTTGACTTTCATCTCTGACGATTTGTCAATAAAATCCTCAGTGGAGGAACAAACACGTCTCAGTCTATAAAACTGACTAATGGGCAGGGACTTGATGAGAGCAGGGGGGTGATTGCTAGTGGCCAATAATAGAGTATTTCTGATATAGGGTGGTCGACAGATTGCCATCATTTAACTTTATCCACATATCTAGAAAGTATACCCAGGACTGACTACATTCCATAGTGAACTTTAGATTAGAGTCAAAACTATTTAATAATGTTACAAAGTGTTGGACTTCATCTGAATTACCTTTAAATACACAGAAAATGTCATCAATGTATCGATAATCATTTAATAATGTTTTGTTGGTATATGTTCTTTGTAGAGTCATAAACACACTTTTCCTCAAAATGCCCCATAAACAGGTTAGCAAAATTAGGTGCAAAAATTGAACCCATAGATGTACCAGATACATCTATGGGTGTTTTATAGACTGAGACGTGTTTGTTCCTCCACTGAGGATTTTATTGACAAATCGTCAGAGATGAAAGTCAAGTTTACCCAAAAAGGGCATGCCATTGAAAACGTTGAGAAAGCATATACATTGGCTCTACAGAAGCCCCGTACAGAACTGTTGACAAAAACAAAGAGAAAAGAAAAAAAGTTTTCGGTGTCACCACATATTCTCCTCACTCTCGTGAGATAAAGGCTATGTTCAAAAAGCACGGGCACATTTTAACCTCTGACCCTGAATTATTGGCATTATTTAAGTACCCTCCCCTGTTTTCTTTTAAACGAGGAAAAAATGTAAAAGACCAACTTGTACATTCTGACTTTCAGTCCCCTAAGGTTTCACTTAGACAGACCTTATTGAGTCCTCTGCCACAGGGCAATTATCCATGTGGCCATTGTGCCCAGTGTGGCAATACACACAAGACGTCCTCTTTTAATCACCCCCATACTGGCAAGAAGTTCAAGATTAACAGCATTATAACTTGTGTCTCAACCCATGTGGTATACTGTACATGATCAAATGTCCCTGTGGTTTAGCATATATTGGGAAAACTACTAGACAGTTAAAACAGAGAATGAGTGAACATAAGAGCTCTATTCGAAGAAATAACCGTGAATATCCTGTTGCCATTCATTTCAATGATCTTAAACATGACATCTCTACTTTTCGCTTTATTGGTATAGAACAAGTCAAACTACCAGCCAGAGGTGGTAACCATGATGTCCTGCTCAAACAACGCGAAGCGTACTGGATACACACATTGCAAACCCTCTACCTGAAAGGGTTGAATGATGAGCTATTATTAAATGTTAGTAATCCATAAACTGTATTTATTATATCATTGATTTGAACTTCATGTCCAGTGGGGTACTAAAAGCACCATGTGTCTTCTTTTCTATCCATTATGTCCACTCTTGTTTGAGTAGGGACTTTTTTTGACATTTATTTACTTATTTAATTGTATGTTGATTTCCTTATGTATTATGGCATGACTTATATATTATTCCCTGTATTATTGTAATTGGTGACTTTCAATAATATACTAGGAATGTTCTACAGAAGTACTGCACCTTTAAGTCACATGACTGGGTTCTTCACAGCTGCTATCTGATGAATGATTGATTACTATATACAATTTGATTGGTTGTCTAAACCTACTGTTGTGTATTTAATGAATGTCAGCCTATTCTCAAACTATGCCTGAAGAAGGCCGAAACGTTGCTATATGACTCTTTAAAATAAAGTTCTTGAACCAGCAAGTGGCAGTGTGCGGGTCTCTCCTCCTTCCTCAAACCTTTACCATAACATTGTCAATCCAAAGTAATTTAACAACCCAGGTTTTAAACAACCCGTCCCTTTGTAATCATGCTAAATAGTATGCATTACCAAACACATGCACCCCTTCAAAATGGTGCAACCCAATCTGAATCCTCCACCTATAAAAAGAGCAGTGGATTCAGTGATGACTCTTTTGTGCAACTTGAAACAGGAAATGAGGATGGTGTGAGTAGTGTGTGTTTGACAATATAGTAATGCTACTTAAACTGTTTGACTTTGAAATAAATAAAAGTATGTTTGACCAACCAATTGTCTGTCCAATTTATGTGGTGAAATGAATGAATATATGTATACCAAACAACTGATTGCTAACCTAGCCGGCATAGTTAGCAAAATGTGGAAAATAACAGGTTAGGAGGATATATTGCAATGAGGTTATGATAAACAGAAAATGAGAATGAAATACAATTAAACATGGGGCTCAAGAGGAAAAGTGATAAGCAGTCTGTCTTTATCACACTACCACAAAATGTAATTGGAAGCTGTGACTTAAAAGTAGATGCAAACAATACCATTCTTAAAATTGTCATTCCCCTATGGGTGCTTTTGTACAATTAAGGATTGTGGTAAAATGATTACAGGCTATGCACCAGTATTTCCCCTAGTAATAACTGAGTGGTATACATGAATAATTTAGAATACACAACATGGTGTGGTTGCTAGTAAAACAAGTCATTATTTAGTATTTCTTATTTTCTAACAGTCTGTCACGGGTTTAGTCATGTCAACTTTTAAAAGTGTTTATCTCCACTGCCAGATGACTGTAAAACGATAAGAATTAATACCATTGCGAGAACAAGGCGTAAAGAGACACTGGTAACATCAGTTACCAGTAAGGTTTACTGTGCAATTGTCAAATTGACTATTAGGCTTAGGGCACCCTGACAAAAGGACACCCCACCTAGTCTAGAAGTTAAGGTGCATTTTTGTATGTCACATGGTCTAAACACTCAACCATTTTCTGGGCAAAAAGCATTGCCGTATACCGTATCCAGTGTTCTTAAAAATGCTTTGGAAGTGCTGCAAAGAACACTTAGAAGGGGAAAAGGGTGAGGAAAGGGGGAGCTGCTCTTTCTCTCTCTCAATGTTTACAAAGTGAATAATCTCAAACTGATCACTGATTGGTACTAGATAGGCTCTCCACGGGATCAGGTGACCAGAGGTGAAGTCATGTGACCAGAAGAGAGACAGTGTATCATTGCTGCTGTGACTGTTTTGTTTCTACAGAAACAAAGACCATGTTTTTCTTTTTTATATTATGAGTATATAATGTGTCAGAAATGTTGTAACACTATTTAGATTTTAATGTATTTCTTTCTGCCAACATGAATGATACCACCAAGTGGACATCATGGGCTTGTTCCAACCCAAAACGTGTGCGTCTCTCCATATGTCCTTGCTCTTATTCAATCTCTGGTATCCTATGGAAGCTGTCAAGCTGAGTCTGGTAGAAGATCAAGTTGAATGAGGACGTGAAATGTTTTTTAAAGATTTTTTAAAGAAGAGGAGAGATATGAAGGGAGAAGATGGTGTTAGATAAATTCTGACATGTTGTTTACACGTCATGTCAAGTTGGCCACTCCATCATATTCTGTTGGTCAACACTTTGGCCCAGACCGTGTTCCATATAGGTCATATTTCGTCATCTTGCCCTTTTATCATCATTTTACTCTTAGCCTACTGCCTGTTTACTCCGGGTTGTTCTCCTTATCCTATTTATGTCATGTCACCATCCACGTGCCTAATCATCTCAGCCCTATATTATCCTTTATATTATTTTATCATACTTATATTATGGGTTTCCTGACGCCAAGTTCAGATTTACTGTCTCTATTAGACTTTCCCCAGTCAAGTTAACTCGCATACTGAGAGGCCTATTTTGATTTGAGACTACATGTATTTGACCTTGATGCCCAGTGAGAAAGTATAGCCAGGCATTTCTCTGTTAAGAGTTCACAGTGCAGGGAAAGTTATCAACAGGTTGCCTGGCAACGCCAGCGTCCACGCTCTCCCGGTTTGAGGCGACATCATTGATACCAGTCTCATCATCCATGTGCTGGTCCAATGAGTGCTCGACAACCAGCACCACCGTGGGATATTGCGGACATGAACTATCTATTGAGCCAATGAACGTTTATCAACGTCAGATGCACTATTAATGCCAGTAACATACTGTGAAGAGTTAGGTTCAGTTCGGATCCATATTGGAACAATTGAATACTCTAAATTATATTGATGTATTGTACTATTATTATTATTATTATCTGAACCATGTAGCACATTCTCTATGTAAATTGACTTTATTACCTACTAAAAATTACAGTTAAAACCTGAAACTCCTCTCAGAACTTTATTTCATCTGCCTCCAAATTATTTTTTAAGGTCTTTCTATTTTTATGGTACAGTGACTGTCATTCAAGATTTAAAGGGCTAATCACTCATTTTTAAGGTAAATACAGCACGGTATTTGGTCTCCCTGCTGGGTTATTGAAGGTATATATTTACAGTCCTTTCTAATTAGCGTTACAAAATAGATTCTAGATATCTATTAATTGATCCTTGGGTCGCCGGATTTTTATTTCCATAGATTGTTATCCATACACATGCAATACCTTTATTAGGGGTAGTGAAAGGGACAAGAGCACTTGGAAGAGAATGACATTTGGAATGGAACAAGTACTACAGACTGACATGAATTTAAATTCTATGCACTTTTATGTCTCTCTCCCATGGTGCCGCATGATGCTTGACGTATAGTAATCGAGATGATATACCTCAGTGGTTCTGTTTGCATTGCATCAAGGTGACAGGATGTTGTCCGAAGGCAGGCACATTCTGAAGGTCTCAAGTAATTTATGATCTTTTTGTGATAAATAAAAAAATATATAAGTGTCCTTTTTTATACATAGTTTAAGTCAACGCTGGATTTCTCTGCCTTGTTGGCCCTTTGCTGTAGCCGTTGACAACTTATTGTATTTTGATGCATTTGTATAGACATTTTTATTCTATTTTTGCTTAGCCACCAAAGATTCTCTATTTTATTTTATTTTTATATGAAAACATTGAAAATGTGTTGTGCTTTCGACTGTTCTGACAATGACGTATATATCTGACCAAACAATGTGAAATTACAAGCTGGGGTTTTGTCTGCAGTGATAATAAAATGCAATTTCTAGGGATAAGTTATTGATTTAAAAAAGGGTGATGAACCTGTGTTTTTTTGTACTTCGATAGAAAACCAGCATATTTATATAGGCTAAGACCTTAATGTGATTTAGAGATTTATGTCCTTGGATAATATAAAATATGTTGGTATACATTTCATATCCACAGCAAAAATGCCATGCTTATTAAGTGATATCATATTGTATTAAGGATAACAAGTTGAAGATGAAGATACTAAAAGTCAACATCAACACCAACCAAATAATTTGCTAGTGCAATAAGATAAATTGACTTAAATTATCTTAAAATTGTCTTACTAATCCTGAATACAAGCTAAAATCACTTTTAAGCTCTTTATTATTATTATTGTTCGAGGGTTCAAATATGGGGAATGCGTCATATTTAGTCCTAAACATAATGAACAAATACACCATAAAAGTTCCAGGAACATTTGAACAAAATGTTATCTCTACTCCAAAATGTGTAACTTTTTACACATATTGTGCCTTAAAGAACTTTTAAGCATTTTAAGGACAGACTTACACCAAGGTATGATGAATGAGACCAATACATGTTCCATGAAATGATTATTGCTCAGACCACACACACTTTGAACTGCGATAGTGGGCAAACGTATTCGAATTCCGTCTGAACCACGACAAAGTCGATGGCCTCGTGTGCTGTTTGACGTTTAAATCGTGTTTCTACGTAACAGTATGACAGAGCAATGTGGCTCCAAAGTAACGTGTCGTTTTCTGTTTTTACCCGCGTTTCCCCATTGACCTTGAATGGGGATTTTTCGCGTCGTTTATTGCGAATTACGTCGGCACGGTAACGCGAATCGCAAAGAAAAGCACAAGCACACCATTCCCGGCCGAGCCGCACGTTTTGATGTATATATTGCGAGGCTTTGGTAAACCGTGCAATATTCGATTTGACCATAGAGGTCAAAGTTTCGCGTATTGATAAGTATTACGATTATTAAGTATGTGTTTCGGATTTCAACCTTTGTTTCTGCCATTGCATGGCAGGCACCCAGAACAAGTCTCTCTTTACTGTGTAATGTAGTGACGAGACATCTGGAAACAGGACCAGGGAACCAGTTGTAGCGCTCTGAAGACATAAGGATTCAATCCAACATGCACGTTGTAGGGGAGATAGGAACACTGGCATATACAAAATTACAAATATGAACGTTGCAGAAGAAACTCAGCATTAGAGAATTATACATTGATAGATATTTATAGATATAAAAAACAAATCTCTTTCAACTCTTCCTGGAGGAAATGTGTTTCTGACATATTTCCAGTCAGACCTCCCAGGGATTGTTCTGTTTAAGTGCTTTCGGCACAAAGCTAAAAATAATGTGTGTAGAAATGTGGTCATAAATTTTGATGTTTTATGTGCTCCAGCCAAGCAGAAGTGAAAATAAATGTCTCCATGGGATAGACACTGTTTGCCATGCTATAAAACTGTGACAAGCTGTGAGAGCCCATCACAGTGTCTTGTGAAATATGGAAATCAAATAAACACACAAGAGGGACAATATTGGGTCATACTGCCCCTGTGCTTTCTCGTAGCTGATTGCATTGATGAATATTGAATAAAAATCACACAGACCCCCAGGAACACGCCCAGGGGGCCGGGCTGGTTCCGGCCCCCTGGAGCCGGAACCGGCATTTCTCAACTGAAGCAGTTGAGAAATGACAGAGTTACAGTGTGGGGGTCCCCAGGGGGTCCCTGTACTGTACTGTACTGTACTGTACTGTACTGTACTGTACTGTACTGTACTGTACTGTACTGTACTGTACTGTACTGTACTGTACTGTACTGTACAGCTGCACAAGACTTTTTTCCATGGTTGTCTCTCGACCACTATCTTAGCCTCGTTCCCAGCCTTTTCTCATCTCCGAGGAGAAAAGGCGTAATGCAGAACGCATCTATAGGGGGAGGGCATAGTGACGTGTTCGGTAGGATTTTGGCTTATTTGGGTGCCATCTTCCTGCCTACATGTAGGCTAGTAGGATGCTAGGCTACTTGGCTGCCAGTCTGTAGTTCGTAAGTTTGCTTGTCAGTGACGCTGGTGTGTATACTGTCACTGCAGTACACCATCTTCCATCTCTCTACTATCTTTGACTTGTCACAACTCTTCTACTCTATGGCTCTGGATCGACGGTGGTATTATTATTATTCGTCGTTAGAAAATGTTCGGCTGTTCCGCCTCCCCTCCCCTCACGTCAAAACAGTTCTTAATGTTTACATCTTACTTGACGAGAAGACATGTGGACATATCCTTATGGAACCATGGAGAGGGGAAAAACACCACGAGAGTGACGAGTGATCAGTCAAACATGTGTTCTCTCCGCAGTAAATAAATAATCTGTATGTATGCGATCTGACCATTATTATTTTGATTACACTGTCATGCTTGTTTGAGGACAGGTAGAGAGCAGAGCATACATGTGTTTGGGAATGTTGCTGAAGGTTATGATATTTTGTCAGCTGACACCCAAATCAAAGAAACCATACAGCGTGTATTTAATTATTGGCCCTATAGGAGGGGACTTTCATCTTCCATTGTACATCCCCTGGAAGCTTTTTGACCAATGGGTGGACTTCCGGTAATTCCAGTCAGGCACTCGCAGTAGCAGGTCTTGCCCAGCTTGGGTTCATGTGGTTAACTTGTTATGGTCTGGCTCCCTGCCTGTCCATCTTTCCACTTCGGCCACTCCCCCCTCCCATTGCTTCTACAGCCCCCTACACTCACCTGTCTCCAACTGCCTCATCAGCCCAACTGTTCCCTTCTCACTACTCACCTGTGCCCACTTCCCCTATCAAGCCTCCACCTATAAGACTGGACTCTCTGCTCTGCTCATTCCTTGCTAGAGTATAATCAAATGTTGGTGTGTTTTCCGGACTCCTGCTTTTCAGTAGATCTTTCCCCAGTGTTCCTCAGGTTTGATCTTCTGCTTGTTTTTTGGACTTTGTTACGACTTTGGACGGATATTATGGATATTATGGTTTTTGATCTGCATATGGATATTATACTATATATATATATATTACCTGCCTGCTTCCGTTTATGTAAGCCTTCCCCTTAAGTTGTCACTATTAAACTCTTGCAAAGAACTCTGCCTGTGTTGCCTGCATTTGGGTTCTACTTTGACACACACCGTAACAGTATACTCTAGCCAGAATGAACCCAGCAGAGCGACAGCTTTTTCAGAGGAAAGTGGCAGAGTTTGATCGGGTGGTTGCTCACTTCATGTCTTCTACACCCGACCATTATGCAAAGTTTAAATTAGAGCTTTCGACACAGCAGCAGTGGTTCAGTGAAAGGCCATGGGTGAGTCATTTTGTTCCCCACCTTGATATTGTCAAAGGAAGGCTCAGAGACTTTATGCAGTCTAGTTCTGTTCATGTTGGTATCCAGCCAGCTCATCAGTCACTTAGGCTTGGTTTTGTGGCCCTTCAGCCTGCCTGTCATGAGCCCCCTAAGCAGCTACGTACTCACCCTGTTTCTGTTCATCGGGAGCCCAGGCCTGCTAGCCCCCAATTGACTAGCAACCAGCCTGCTAGCACCCATCCTCCATCTCCAGCTATTGCCTGCCTCAATCCTGTCGATTCAGCACAACTGCATGCCCAAAATCCTTTTTATGGCACCCGCCTGGCAGGGGGGGGTCCCCGTAGTTTCAACAAGCGGGGAGGTGTCCCCCTGGTTCGCCTGGCCACCAAGCCAGCCCAGCCAGCCTGTCCTGAAAGTGTGAGGAACCGTGGGCATGCCAGGAGAAGGTGTGGTCGCCATGGCTCCCTATACCACCAGGAGTCTCCACTGCAGCTCACCTCCGAGGCTTCTCCACTGCAGGTCACCTCCGAGGCATCTCCACTGCAGCTCACCTCCGAGGCTTCTCCACTGCAGCTCACCTCCGAGGCTTCTCCACTGCAGCTCACCTCCGAGGCTTCTACACTGCAGCTCACCTCCGAGGCTTCTCCACTGCAGGTCACCTCCGAGGCTTCTCCACTGCAGCTCACCTCCGAGGCTTCTACACTGCAGCTCACCTCCGAGGCTTCTCCACTGCAGGTCACCTCCGAGGCTTCTACACTGCAGCTCACCTCCGAGGCTTCTCCACTGCAGGTCACCTCGGAGGCTTCTACACTGCAGGTCACCTCGGAGGTCTCACCACTGCAGCTCTCCTCCTCTGAGGTCTCACCGCTGCAGCTCACCTCTGAGGTCTCACCTTTGCAGCTCTCCTCTGAGGTCTCACCGCTGCAGCTCTCCTCTGAGGTCTCACCGCTGCAGCTCTCCTCCTCTGAGGATTCTACGCTGCAGCTCACCTCTGAGGTCTCACCGCTGCAGCTCTCCTCTGAGGTCTCACCGCTGCAGCTCTCCTCCTCCGAGGATTCTACGCTGCAGCTCTCCTCTGAGGATTCTACGCTGCAGCTCTCCTCTGTGGATTCTACGCTGCAGCTCTCCTCTTCTGTGGATTCTACGCTGCAGCTCTCTTCTGTGGATTATACGCTGCAGCTCTCCTCTTCTGTGGATTATACGCTGCAGCTCTCCTCTTCTGAGGATTCTACGCTGCAGCTCTCCTCTTCTGAGGATTCTACGCTGCAGCTCTCCTCCTCCGAGGCTTCGCCGCTGCAGCTCTCCTCCGAGGCTTCGCCGCTGCAGCTCTCCTCCGAGGCTTCGCCGCTGCAGCTCTCCTCCGAGGCTTTGCCGCTGCAGCTCTCCTCCTCCGAGGCTTCGCCGCTGCAGCTCTCCTCCGAGGTTTCTACGCTGCAGCTCTCCTCCGAGGTTTCTACGCTGCAGCTCTCCTCCGAGGTTTCTACACTGCAGCTCCCCTCCGAGGTTTCTACACTGCAGCTCCCCTCCGAGGTTTCTACGCTGCAGCTCTCCTCCGAGGTTTCTACGCTGCAGCTCTCCTCCGAGGTTTCGCCGCTGCAGCTCTCCTCCTCCGAGGTTTCGCCGCTGCAGCTCTCCTCTGAGGATTCTCCGCTGCAGCTCTCCTCCTTCGAGGTCTCGCCGCTGCAGCTCACCTCTGAGGTCTCGCCGCTGCAGCTCTCCTCCGAGACTTCGCCGCCGCAGCTCTCCTCCGAGACTTCGCCGCCGCAGCTCTCCTCCGAGGTCTCACTGCTGCAGCTCACCTCTGAGGTCTCGCCGCTGCAGCTCTCCTCCGAGACTTCGCCGCCGCAGCTCTCCTCCAAGGTCTCACCGCTGCACCTCTCCTCTGAGGTCTCGCCGCTCTCCTCCGAAGTATCGCCGCTGCAGCTCTCTGAGGACCTCCAGCTTGCTTCCTCTGAGGCTTCGCAATTCAGCGCCCCAGTGCCCAGGCTGCCCAGAACTCTGTCTGCAGCCTTGTGTCCAGAGCCGGCAGCATCCCCTGTGGTGTTCCCAGTAGAACCAGCTGCACCACCTGTGGCGTCGCCTCCAGCTGCAGCGTTCCTGGCGTCGCCTCCAGAGTGTGCAGCGACGTTGGTCCGAGGATCTTTATCCTGGGCGGTCCTGCAGACTTCGCCGGCCTCCTGGGTGGCGCCGTTTGGTCATCCTCCAGACGCCTCTTCTGTGCAGTCTTGGGGTCTTCGGGCCGTCCTCCTGATGACGTCCCTGCTTCGTCTCGGCCATTAGGCCATCCTCCAGATGACGCCCCTGCTGCCTCATTCCGACCCCCCGGCCATCCTCTGGATGGTGCCTCTGCTGTCTCATCTCGGCCGCCTGGCCGTCCTCCAGATGACTCCGCCGCCCTCTCGTCTTCGCCTCCCGGCCGCCCTCCAGACTGTGCCTCCTCTGTCTCTACCTCCAGGCCGCCCACCAGATGTCTCCTGCTCAGTCCTGGTCCACCCTCCAGGCCGTCCGCCTGAGGTTAAGGTTCACAGATCCCGTTGCTCTGGTGCCATGACACAGTCTCCCTCCTCCAGACCCCCTCCACCCACCCTGCTCGTTCCTGGTCAGGGTCGTGGGACGTCTGGAATCCGCTCCTTGAGGGGAGGGTACTGTTATGGTCTGGCTCCCTGCCTGTCCATCTTTCCACTTCGGCCACTCCCCCCTCCCATTGCTTCTACAGCCCCCTACACTCACCTGTCTCCAACTGCCTCATCAGCCCAACTGTTCCCTTCTCACTACTCACCTGTGCCCACTTCCCCTATCAAGCCTCCACCTATAAGACTGGACTCTTTCTGCTCATTCCTTGCTAGAGTATAACCTAATGTTGGTGTGTTTTCCGGACTCCTGCTTTTCAGTAGATCTTTCCCCAGTGTTCCTCAGGTTTGAGCTTCTGCTTGTTTTTTGGACTTTGTTACGACTTTGGACGGATATTATGGATATTATGGTTTTTGATCTGCATATGGATATTATACTATATATATATATTACCTGCCTGCTTCCGTTTACTCACTATTAAACTCTTGCAAAGAACTCTGCCTGTGTTGCCTGCATTTGGGTTCTACTTTGACACACACCGTAACACAGATGCCCGAACCACCTAAGCTGGCTCCTTTCCAGGCGAAGAAGCAGCGACTCTACTCTGAGTCTCTCTCGCGTGACTGAACTTCTCAACATATCTCTAAGGGAGATGCCAGCCACCCATCGGAGAAAACTCATTTCGGCCGCTTATTTTCAAAATCTTATTCTTTCGGTCATGACCCACACTTCATGACCATAGGCTCCAATCTGCTCTTAATTTTTTCTTCTGTTTCATTGTTATGAGTTATGAGAAAAAAATGTGACACACCTAATCTAATCTAATCTAATCTAAGAATGCAGATGCAGATTTTAGAATGGAACTAGAAAAAGTGCCCTTCTGGGCACAGGTCTCCACCAGGACGATAGGAGTGTGTGTGATGTTTGGCAAAATGTTTAGGAGCAATATGTGTGTGTGTGTGTGTGTGTGTGTGTGTGTGTGTGTGTGTGTGTGTGTGTGTGTGTGTGTGACGCGGCTTGGCCTGTTGTAGCGCCACCATGAGGCTGATTTGAAAACTGTCAAGTGGCATTTCTTCCAAAGCCTAGTGGGAATATGCATGCACAGTTTCACCACAATCGGACGCTGCGTTGAGTAGTTGTGGCGATTTGTACAAAGCGGGCTACTCCTGAAAAGTTTAGAAGCCAATTGTAGCCAATGAGGGTGGATTATGAGAAATCAAACAAACCCGTCTTGATCACATGACTATGGAGAGCATGTGTACCGATTTGCGTGAAATTTGGATAAAATCTGAAGGAGTAATATTAGAAAATGTGTTTTACATATGTCGGCCTCCTGGTGGCGCTATAAAGAGCAGATGTGAACAATTCCAGGCAAAGGTTTTTCCTTGGCCTCTAGGGAGTTGGCATACAAAGTTATCCACAGATCCGTGCAGTTAGAGGTAAAACACTTTTCGGCCAGTTATAGCGCCACCATGAGGCTGAGTTGAAAATGTTCATGTGGCATTTCTTCCTCGGCCTAGTGGGAATGTGAGTGCACAATTTTACGGAAATCACACGATGTGTTCATGATTTGCAGCATTTTGTTTGAAACTGAGCACTCCTGCAAACTTTGGAAGCCAATCTTAGCCAATCAGGATGGAGTCTGAGAAATCTGAAAGACCCGTTTCGTTGAATGGCTCTAGAGAGACTGTGTACCAATTTGCGTGATGTTTGGACAAAATCTGTAGGTGTACTGTCCAAAAACGTGTTTTGCACAAAGCGGCCTCCTGGTGGCGCTATAACAGGCCGTTCTGGAAATTTTGGGGCAGAGGTTCATCGTTGGCATCCAGGGAGTGTGTGCAAAATTTGGCATCGACCGGGTTAACGGTGCCGGAGATTAGCTGTTCACAGACGGACGGACGGACGGACGGACGGACACACACACACACACACACGGACGGACGGACTGAGTGCAAAACATACTCTCTCCCCATGCCTTCGGCCTGGTGGAGACAAAAACTGCCATGTCAGTAAGGTAGCTATGGCCACTGGACTTACAGTATCTGGTCAATGTATTCATACTGATTTCAAAAGGTAGTGCCACACACCATGTGCATTAACAATAATATCAAAAAGTGTCATGTTCATTCTATGTGCCTATGTCTGCTAGGCTCTATAATGGTCAGTGTTGAAGAGTATATGAAGCAATTATCCAGGGAGGTAACATGGCCCAAGCCCATGTTCACAAATCATTTCACAGTGCTGATCTGTGGTTTGTTTTTCTTCTGCCATAAGAGTCCAATATAGCAGCATAATTCTGAACACAAGTCATCTGCCCTTCAGCCAAAGAACGGATTTGGTCAGTGAGCGGAGGTGGTCAGTATCTGAATCTGAGTCTGTGAAGTTTTGGAAAATCTGATTTAGATGAAGAAGGAGTTTTTACTGTGAAGAGGTGAGGCAGGATGTTTTATGTTCCAAATTGAAGACATCAGACACCTGCTGTAAATGAAGAATCATTATGGTTTTGTGATTTGTGTTTTTAGTTTGTACATGAAGGCAATAGTAATAGTTTATGAACAATAATGCAGCTGAACAAAGGCAGATCACAACAAATGCACTGCAATGCTGAAAGCAACAGAAGAACCTGTTCAATTCCCACAATCTGATAGTAAAACTGCGGATGTAACACATCAGTAATGGGAAACATGCCTCATGTCCTATTATTATCAGCTGTTTTTGTTGCCAATACATTGTTTATCTTTGAGTGAAGGAGGAGAAGGTACAGGTGTTTGAGTGGACTTGAGAACACTGCAGCCAGCTGTCTTCTCATGTCTTTATCTTGGCTTAAGTGTTGTTGTGTGTCAAATGTCCATGTTTGTGTGCGTGCGTGCGTGCGTGCGTGCGTGCGTGGACAGTGCTGGTCGGGTGGTCAGCAGGTGAGCCAGATGTGTGGGTGCCAGTCCATTGGCGTCTGTGCCAGGGTTGGATCTGGCTCACCCGCTGTTGGCCAGGGTGGCTGGTGGCGGCCTGCCCCTCGGCCTGTGTCCTCTGCCCCCTTCCTTGCTTTTGTTTTGTTGTCCTTTTGTATTTTACATTTGTATTTTGTATTACGATTTTATTTATTTTGTGGTATATGTTTTATGTTTAAGTGTTCTTATGTGTTTTTGTTTTTAGTTTTCTGTGTGGAGGGAGGGTGTGGCTGTAAATAAAAATGGCAATATTGAAGGTGCCCTACCCACCTATGAGCACTCATCCTGGGTATAGATTTGGGCAAAATGGGGGAGTCCAAAAATGATCCATAAAGCACCAGGGAGAGCTCCGGACAGACCCCTACCCACCTTTGAGCACTCATCGTGGGCATAGAATTGAGAAAAATGACCCATGGGGACAACCAGGAAGGACCTCCAGAGAGACCGAGTCTGCTCACTAACCCTACCGCTATGAGCACTCGTCGTGGGCATAGATTTGGGCGAAAAAATCTGATCTATAAATGAAATCGTGAATGCCATGAATCATGATTAACTATAACTACAGTTAATTCATGATGAATTCATCATGAATTAATGATGAATTGTGATGAAATAATGCTTAACTAATGCTTAACTAATGTATTAGTTAATCATTAGAAAAGCATAACATAGTACCGTGACTACCGTCACTCTCTAAACCAGAGAGGGATGTTTTGGCTTTTGTCACTCTGTTAGCTAGGAGACTAATCTTGATTAACTGGAAATCGGCCACTTCCCCTTCTCACACTCACTGGATTAGGGACACCTTGTACTGTGTAAAACTGGAGAAGATTAGACACTCCTTAAATGGTTCTTCCGATAAGTTTGGGAGGATATGGGGTCCATTCTTTCAATTCATTCAGAATTTGAATCCGTCTCTGCTTGAGGATGTGTGAGGTCTGCTGGACTTTTGATTTAAAAGTAGCCTAGATACTGTGATTGGATTGCTGTGATGTAATGCGGATTATAGATGTATCGTGTACTTATGATTGTTTATAGGATGTTGTGTACTGTTTTGTCTGTTTTTGTCTGCCTTTTATTTTTCAACTTTTATTGATCCTGTATTTAAGGTTTGTTTGTCTTGTTTTCTGTTGTCTTTTTTCTTTGGGGTGAAAATTCAATGTCTCTATTCTTGTACGTTATACTTGTGGGGTTTATTAAAGGTATATTCAGTGATTTGACTTAATTCAAATATCACTTGTTTTTTCTTTTTTTCTGGATAATCCTCCCTACTATAGAGTGTGCTGACCATATAAGGAGTTCCTCCCTGTCCCCAGTGAGCCCCTGGGGTCAAAAAACCCTAGTTTCAGTTTTGGTGGCGGGTGGCAAAGCCTTCATCCAATCAGGATGAGAGGGGCCTTCCTCCAATCATGATCGAATGCGCCTTGGTGCACATGCTGTTGGCCTGTTGCACTTCCCCCCACTGTAGAGCGTGCATGTGCACATTTTGTTACCGGGGCGGACTGGGTGGTTTTCCAAATCACCCAAATCACTGAATGCTCCTTTAAGAGAAGCTGTTAATGCCACCATTTATTATTTTCCAACGCCAGTATTTCAATAATGCTTCTGTGAAAAAACCAATAAACAAAGTTATAAAAAAAAAAGAAAAGCATAACATGGCTTTTCATTGCTATGCCGACGACGTCCAAATTTATATACCGCTCAAATCCAACTCCAATAATGCATTCCAGCCATTCCTTAACTATTTACACGATGTCAAGTCCTGGATGAATGCCAACTTCCTCACTCTCAACAAAATAAAACCGAAATCATAATCTTTGACCACCATTCCACCACATCCTCCTGCACCCTAGGTGCTTTAAATGCTAATATACATCCCTTTGTTAAAAACCTTGGTGTCATTTTTGATAAAGATTTTAAATTTAATAAACAAATAAGCTCCGTTGTAAAAGCGAGTTTCTTCCAACTTAGAACTATTGCTAAGATCAAGTCGTACCTCCCCCCAAACAACTCGAGATGGTCATCCACGCCTTCATTTCCACACAAATTGATTACTGCAATTCTCTGTACACTGGTATCGATCAGGCGTCACTTAGGCGCCTGCAGTTAGTGCAGAATGCAGCTGTCCCGTCTTCTGACCGGAACCAAAAAACAAGACCACATCACCCCAGTTCTGGCCTCTCTCCATTGGCTCCCTGTTAAGTTCAGAATAGATTTTAAGGTGCTTTTATTTGTTTTTAAATCACTTCACGGTCTCTCTCCCTCCTACCTCTCTGACCTAATTGTGCCCTACGCCCCATCTAGAGCATTAAGGTCTGCGGACAAGCTGCTGCTGGTCGAGTTCACGACTAATAAGAGGAGCAGGGGTGATCGCGCTTTTGCGGCTGCGGGCCCCAAACTCTGGAACATGTTGCCCCTCCATATTAGATCTGCCCAGTCAATTGGGGCTTTTAAATCCCTCCTCAAAACTCATCTGTTCTCCCTCGCCTTTAATTGCACCTGATTTACCTGTATATTGATTTCCAGCTCTGTGCTATTGTATGCTCTGTTTTATATTTTATTGTCTCTTTTCATTGTTTTATATTGCTATGCTCTACTGCAGGGTTCCCCAATAGGTGGCCCGCGGGCCATTTGTGGGGTCAAGATGGGGGCAAGAACTCGACCTCGTGCGTGCGGTCTCGGCCCCCAGCCTGGTACCCTAGTCAAAATATGGCCCTTGAGGAAAATGTATTGGGGAACCCTGCTCTACTGTCTTGTTTCACTCTGTTCAGCACTTTGGTCAGCTTTGGCTGTTGTAAAGGTGCTATACAAATAAAGTTTGATTTGATTTGATTTGATTTAGTTAATAATTATTTCAATAACCTTATCTGCAAGTGTTAACCTTTGTCTCATATCTTATTGTCACGTCATTATGATCCAGCACTATACGTATATGTTCCCTGCATCTGCCTCCAAGTCTCTGCGCCAGGTGTTCCGTGGCCGACCTACCGCAGTCGCCGTACCGAAGGAATACTTCAACCGGATTATCACACACCACCCAGCCTGCACACACTACTGTCTGTCAGAACCAGACGAGGGTCCAGTAATTAGAGTTTACAACAAATGTGAGTACCAGGGCACAATTAATAAACGATTTGACCATTCTAGCTGCATTTTACTGTGGGAGGGGTGGGAAAATGAAGGGGTGGGGGAGGGGTGGGGAAATTAAGTGTTTCATCTATGAAACACTTCAAGGCCAACATGTATGTTGGGACAGGATTATACTGTATACTGATTGATGGGTACATGTGTTTGGTCTGGATTTCTCCTTTAAGCGATTCAGATGACATAAATATCCACACCGGGGAGGCGGCAGTATAGTCTGACTCTGCAGCGCTGGTCTCCCACAGTTTGCCAGTGTTGCCAGGTCTGCTAAATATAGATATTTTTGAAGATAGCTGTAAGTGGGGCGGCTGCGGCTCAGGTGGTAGAGAGGTCGTCCAATGATCCCTGGGTCGGCGGTAATCCCGGCTCCTCCTGTCCACATGTCGAAGTGTCCTTGGGCAAGACACTGAACCCTACATTGCCTCCAATGAGTTGGTCGGTGTGAGCTTGCCATCATTGGTGTGTGAATGTGGGAAGTGAGGACGCTGTCGCTGGCGTCGACTGTTCGCAGCTTCACCTCCAAATGTATGAATGAATGAACCATTGTAAAGTGCTTTGAGCACTTGGAAAAGCGCAATAAAAATGCAATTAATTATTATTATTATTATTATTAAAACTGGTGAAACTGGTCGCTTCTTTTGGGCTTGTTTTCATAGACCTGGTCACTTGTTCACAGAACAATCTGGGAACACTCTCAGCTCGGACAAAAACATAAAGACAGAGTATTCTTTGCACTAGCTTTGCTTTGGAGTTGATCAATTGGAATAGGAATTGAGAGTTGAGATTGCGAATATGGTATCTAGTTCAAATGTGCGACATGCAAATGTCTCTGGCTTATTTAGGCTTGCTTCTGCACCAGTAGTATAGCCCTGAAACATGACGAGTGTTGTGTGATCCATACACCAATAGCAGACGAGAGGTCCACTATACAGAGGCATGGTATTTTAATATGCACTGGGATGTAGTCTTCTGGACATAATTCAATTCAAGCAGGAAAACCTCATACTCAAACACAATTCTGACAATGGAAAAGAAATGTGTGTCAGCTGTCCTGGATGCTATGTCACCATCACTTAATCTGTTCATTGACAGGTTTCATTTGCACTTAACACAAACAACACCTTTTGTTAAATATCTGTTATAGCTTATCAGTGTCATTGGGTGCCATTACCTCTGTGGGAAGTATGTTATAATGTTCTTGCTATATACTACTAGCATACGGTATCCTTGTTTTATTATTTCATGAATTACCCAACCATTTATCCAGAGATTCATTGTACCATACTCTGACCGTGCATTTTGTCATAAACGTGTCTGTTAACAGTCTTTGACTGGGAGGCCTTTTGCTCAGGTGAACCTGGCTAAGTTGAAACATGGTTCACACAGGGCACAAGATTCAGATAACCCTGGTGACATTAATAGATACATTTTAATTACCCTAATTAATAATGCTAATATAAAGGACTGTATTACTGTATTACTACTTCGATAACAGAGCTTAAACTCTGGAACTATAAAAATACTTTTGAAAGTATTTAGAGTACAAATAAATACTCAGCACCAAAAATCTAGGCAGAGAGCCTTTAAAATGGTTTAAAACCTTTTAGATAATAAAGTTAAGAATTAGCTTTAACAGGAATACTTTTAAGGAGAAGGATCAATATCCAAATGTTACCTTAAGCAGGAAATACTCTTTAGAAAAATACATTTAAATACCCAATAGAAAAGATGAGTCCAGACGGCGGGGGGAGCTCGCCCACCGCGGGCCGGCGGGGCTCCAGGATACAGAGAGAGGCTGCAAGTATTCAGACGTGAAGAGACAGACTGATCTCCCTTTTCTTTCTTTCAAAGGGATAAAAAAAAAAAAAAAGGGGTGGGGGGGGGAATCATATTGATGCAATTGAAACGATACGTGAGTGTGTGTGTGTGTGTGTGTGTGTGTGTGTGTGTGAGAGTTGAGTGTGGGGGGGAGCCAAAACACTAAAAATATACCACTGAAATGTAACCGATAACCTGGGGGGACGAGTGACGTGCGTGAAAGAGTGTGTGTGTGTGTGTGTGTGTGTGTGTGTATGGGGGGGGGGGGACTAATATATCACTGAAATTGAATTGATAATCTGGGGGAATGAATGGGTTTCAACACACTGTATGACTTGAAATGATGTGGGATTAAATATGTGGAATGTTATATCACGGAAAGTTAACTGATAAGCTAGGGGTGGGGGGGGGGGGGGGGGGTATTTTCTACTAGACACAACAATGCTGCATTTGTTTTGATACGATCGAGACATACTACTATGCAAGATCTTTCTTTCATAGCTGTCACCAGGGTTGAGGGCCCTCTAGCACAGGCAGGGAATAGAGGTTATCCCTTAGTTAGGAGGTTGGGCAGTGGAAGGGTTCCACTGCTGGAACTCAGGTTTACAATGGTTTTTGGCCATTTACGGTATTATTATTGTGTGTGTATTTTGAATGTTTTTTCTTTCCTTATGCTGAGGGGTTTTTGCTTATTTAAGGAGAGAGGAGGGGTGTTGACCGTTGTTCATAAGATCCGATATGCAGGTTGAGCCGGTGAAAATTATTTCTTTCAATGTAAATGGGGTTTTGAATCCTACTAAAAGGTCTAAGATACTAGCAAAATTAAGGAGGGAAAAGGCACAGATCGCTCTCCTTCAGGAGACACACATGAGTCAATCTGAGCACACAAAATTGAAAAAGATGGGTTTTAGACATGTGTTTTCATCATCTAATGGGTCAAGCCATAGGAGAGGGGTTGCAACTCTCATCTCAGCTTCAGTTAACTACGAACATATCTCTGAAACCAGGGATGATGAGGGAAGGTTTATCAGGATTACAGGGAAAATAGAGGGATCATTGATAACAATAATAAATGTATACATCCCACCGGGAAGCGAATGGGCCCTATACAGACATATTTTTGATTTAATGGTGAATTCTCAGGGGGTGGTCCTGTCGGGGGGTGATTTCAACCTACGGTTGACTAAAAAGGACTCCTCAGCCACAGCAAATCAGAACAATCCCATTAGTAGGAAGGTGAACTCACTAATGGTGGAACTGGGCATTATTGACGTGTGGAGAGAACTGCACCCTAATAATAGAGAGTACACTCATTATTCATGCCCACATGCTGTATATGCTAGGCTAGACTATTTCTTCATGTTCAGCTCAGACAGATTCAAGATAAGGAACTGCAGCATTACAACAATTGACCTGTCAGACCATAGTCCAGTTACTCTGTCCCTGCTCCTGGAGAGGAAAGCTAGAAAAACCCTCTGGAGACTAAATTCATACATATTAAATGACCCGACTACATTGGAAAAGATTAAAAAAGATATTAAAGAATATCTAGAGCTGAACACCTCGGAGGAGGTTTCACCAGCGATATTGTGGGACACGTTAAAGGCTGTAATGAGGGGGAAAATCATTTCTCTAACCTCATATAAAAAAAAACTCAAGAGGCAAAAGCTGCTGGAACTAGAAAATAAATTAAAACGGCTGCAGGTGGCTGACAGTAATGTTGCAAGTTCCAGCTTGAAACAGGAAATCAGGAAAACGCAGGGGGAAATTAATGACATTTATACACAAGAAACGCATAAAAATCTTCTTTTCCTGAGACAGAGATATTATGAGACGGGTGGTAGGTCAGCGAAATATCTGGCTTATAAACTGCGTAAACAACAAGAAGAAAGCACAATTTATAAAATACGAAACCCTGTGTCCCAGGATATCGAAAACAAAGCAGAAAAAATTCAAGAGTGTTTTGAAACCTTTTACCGAGAATTATATTCTCAACCCCAAGCAGCTGATGAATCCCAGATAGACTCTTTTTTGAGCTCCCTGGATTTGCCAGTCCTTACTGATCCACAAAATGTCAATTTGATAAAACCAATTACAAGCAGAGAAGTGGACTCAGCCATTTCCAGGCTAAAAGCAGGGAAGTCTCCGGGTTCAGACGGTTTTAACACAGAGTGGTATAAGACGCTGAGAGCGGAGTTGTCCCCATTGTTGCTCAATACTTTCAATGGGATTCTGCAGGGAGGCGATGCCCCACCCTCGTGGAAGGAGGCCATTATCTCGGTCATTCCAAAAGAGGGAAAAGATAAACTAGAATGTGACAATTATCGACCAATAAGTGTTTTAAATTTAGATTATAAACTTTTCACCTCTATTATGGCTCGGAGGCTGGAGGGCACTTTGTCCTCCATCATAAGTTTGGACCAAGCAGGCTTCCTATGTGGGAGGCAAACCTCAGACAATATTAGGAGGTCACTACACATCTTAGGTCAAACTACTGAGGACAAATCCAAATCAATCCTAGTACCCCTGGATTCTCGAAAAGCCTTCGACTCTGTAAGGTGGACCTTCCTTTACAAAGTAATGGCGAAATTTGGTTTTCATGAAACATTTATAAAAGTTATCCAGGCCCTATACGACAAACCTACAGCTCGTATTAAGATTAATGGAGATTTGTCTGATGCTTTCGTTTTGAAACGTGGTTCGAGGCAGGGGTGCGCAATCTCCCCTCTCCTCTTCGATTTATTTATTGAACCCCTAGGCCAATTAATAAGACAGAGTGAAGCCGTCAAAGGCATAAATATGGGGGGTATCGAACACAAGGCCGCCATGTTCGCAGATGATGTCCTGGTGTACTTAGGGGGGGAGCCTGAGAGGTCATTTAACGAACTGATGTCACTATTATCAGGATACGGTGAACTATCCGGTTACAAGCTCAATACTTCTAAAACACAGGTCATGACTCTAAACTTCAATGCCTCAAGGGGACTGAGGGAAAAATATGATTTGAGATGGGACAATGAAGAAATCAAATATTTGGGAATAAATGTGACGAAAGACCCTTCAAAGTTGAGGCAAGCTAATTATGGTCCCATATCGATGAAGATAAAATCTGATTTGCATAGATGGAACCTAATCCCCTTCCTAAGTCTGAACTCAAGAATAAGTTCAGTTAAGATGAACATTCTTCCCCGTTTACTTTACATCTTTAGAAATCTCCCAGTAGAAGTGGATGATAAACAATTCAGAGAATGGGATAAATGGATTTCTAGGTTCATATGGCAAGGGAAAAACCCGAGAATTAAATATAGCACCCTACAACTGAGAAAGGACAAGGGGGGAATGGCTCTTCCCTGTTTAAGAAATTACTACTATGCTGCGCAGATAACTCCTCTGCTATACTGGAGTAACAGGGGGTATAAAGCTAGGTGGAAGGAGTTGGAGCTTGGTCTCGTTGCTGATTTCCCTCTGCAGGCTGTAATAGGTGACAAGGGTTTGGCGGATCGATTAGAGAGGATCAATAATCCATGGATAAGCCATACGTTAACTGTGTGGCAAAAGGTTGTGAGATCATGTGGTTTAAAAAAAATGTTGAAACTTTTCAGATGGTGTGCCTTCGATACAGATTTTGTCCCAAATAGAGGCGACATAAGATTTAAGTCATGGATAGAGAAAGATGTCACAACTTACATGTCATTTATACAAAGAAGTGAAATCGATAGTTTCAGATCAATACAGGTTAAACATGGTTTGGAACAGGCTGACTTTTACAGATATCTCCAGGTGCGTCACTATATCAATCAAGAATGTAAATTCAAAGAGTTTTCTGCAGTTGAATCGGAGTTCTTTTTCATACTGAAGTCAGCCCTTACAGTGGAGCCAAGTAAATCCATCTCTGAGTTATATAGTGCCATTTCAGATGCTAAAAATGAAAGCACGTTGTACATCAAAGAGAGATGGGAGAGGGATGCAGGAATTGTACTCTCAGAGGAAGTATGGGGAGGGATCTGGGAGTTCCAGTCTACCTCAACCTGTTCTATGGACTGGAGAGAGCATTGTTGGAAAAATATTATTAGATATTTTAAGACCCCGTATCAGGAAAAATACAAAGGTGATGATAGGCTGTGCTGGAGGCAGTGTGGGGCGAAGAAAGCCAACCACTTTCACATTTTCTGGGGGTGCCCCAAGTTGAGGGTGTTTTGGAACAATATTCACAAATCACTGTGTTCAGTATTTAATACTCCAATTCCTTTTAACTTCACAACCTTGTACCTGGGCCACATTGAATGTCTTAACCAGTCGAGATACACAAAGCTACTGCAGGTGCTCTTGGCAGCCAGCAAAAAGTCAATAACGAGAAGATGGCTAACCCCAATCACACCCACAATGGACGATTGGCACGGAATAGTCTTGGACATTTTCAAAATGGAAAAATTAACATACATGCTAAGAACTAGACTAGACAATTTCTACCAAATTTGGAACAACTGGATAGTACACATTGCCCCTCTGAGAGCTGACTTTGTGTGATCTCACTGGCCCTAATAGCCTGCTTTATGATCGTTGTAGAAAATGTTTAAGACACCCTTCCTCCTCTCATGGTCGAAATCCAAAGTTGTTTTGTTTTTGTCCCCCTCAGCAATGTTGTAAATACTTTCATTTCTTGATTGTTTTTTTTGTCTTTTTCTTTTGTCTGTCTTACTCTTTTTGTCTGCCCGCTCTTTCTTCTTTTTCGCCTTCTGAAATGTACACTCTGGAGCAATATTGCCCTTTGCCCCTGTCAAGTGTTGACCTGACGCCATATGTAGTCCTGAAGAAAGCAAGGACACAGAGACACTGGAGATGGAGTCACTTGGAGGGGGGAGGGAGGGAAGAGGGGTGAAAAAAAAAAAATCCTGGAAACTGCACTTGTGTCCTATGTATGCATATAAATGATGTTTTTGTACTGCTTTTTCCAAATAAAATAAATATTGTAAAAAAAAAAGAAAAGATGAGTCCGCAGAAAGAAGTGAGGTCCAGTCAGGAGCATATATGATTTTGTCAATTCATTTTAGTTCGGAGAGCACAGGACAGATCCCACAAAATGTCTCTTTACCGTGTCACAAAATGGACACAGTATATATATCATTTTAATCAAGATTTGAGAAGGCACACAGAGCATACGTGTCAAATAACCAAAGGATGATTCACTGTCACTTCCTATCAAAACCAGGAAGCATAATGCATGGGATATGTAGTTTAAGGGTGAATTGTAGTTTATAATTCAAGTTACAGGCTACTAGTAAACGTTAGTAGGAGACAGATTGTCTCAACTTGTCTGCTCTGGACGCATAGATACCAAGGGCAAAAACATGTTTGTCACAAAGGGGCCGATAGTGTTATGGCAAACAGGAGAAAACAATTCTTTAACAGCACGCCGGCTGGGGAGAAGTGAGAACCGAAATCAGTGGGACCATAGGGCATATGTAACGATTCATAATTATTGCAGGGCATGGGGCATAAGATTTAAGTCATTGGGAACATGTAAACAAATCCACAAACAATTAAATCTTAATAATTCCAAATTATCCATCAACTCTCCAGCTTCTGAAGTCACAAACTGGGGCACTATTTCACTGCATGAGAGGCCCCTCAGTTTGATGGAAAACCACAGGGGCCATGGGGTCTTGGGGGCTTTGAAGAGAGGTAAGAGAAAGAGTGATAATGAGAAAGAGAGATGAATGAAAGAGGAAGAGAGGAAAGGATTCAAGAAAAAGACTGCAGACGAATGAACCATGAGAAAGGCCATGAGGTCCAGACTCTCCAGAGTCTCTGAAATTAAATGCACACAGAGAGAGAGTGAGAGGGAGGAGGGGAGTGGAACAGACAGGAAGTGATTCAAGTAAAGAGTCAGAACAAGATGATAAAGAGAAAGACACAAATAGAGTAGAAACTAGAAAAAGTGCCCCTCGGGGCACAGGTCTCCACCAAGCCAGGTCAGGTTGTGGCCTCCTGGTGGCGCTATAATAGGCCAATGTGAAAAGGGTGCCATATTTCTTCATACCCTTTGATGGCAATTGGATGATTGAGGCATTTTATTCCAAAAATGTGTTTTGCAAAAATCAACCTGTTGGTGGTGCTATAACAGGCCAATGTGAAAAGGGTGGGATATATTCCTCAGCCTAGTAAGAAAATGTGTGAAAGATTTCACGTAAATTGCATGGTGCGTTCATGATTTGAGGCTTTTGTTCAAAACGGGGCAATCTTGCAAACTGTGAAAGCCAATTATAGCCAAGTAGGATGGAATATGAAATATCGGACAGATCCGACTTGAGCACATGACCATAGAGATACTGTGTAACGATTTGTGAGATTTTTGGACAGAATCTGGAGGAGTAATATAAAAAAAATGTGTTTAAAAAAAATCGGCCTCCTGGTGGCGCTATAAAAGGCAGATGCAGAAAATGCAGGTCAAAGGTTTGTCCTTGGCCTCTAGGGAGTGTGCATGTAACGTTTCACGCAGATCGGTGCAGTTTCAGGTAAAAAATGTGAAAAGCTGCCTCATGGTGGCGCTATAACAGGCCGTTCTGGAAAATGTGGGGCAGAGGTTCATCATTGGCATCCAGGGAGTGTGTGTGCAAAGTTTGGCATCGACCGGGTTAACGGTGCCGGAGATTAGCTGTTCACAGACGGAAGGACGGACACACACACGGACGGAGTGCAAAACATACTCTCTCCCCATGCCTTCGGCCTGGTGGAGACAATAAGAGGTTCAGACAGACACTGAGGGTCAGAAGGTGAGAGAGAGGGGGGTTGAGAGTGAGAGAGAGAGAGAGAGAGGGGGAGAGAGTGAGAGAGCACTGGGAGTGACTTGTACAGCCTAACCTTCACCGGGAAGCTGATGGTGTTGCTTCTCCAGACTCTGGCCAGTCTTGTCATGGCTGATGTTGCTATGCCGATTCTTGTTTTTATCTCCTTTGTGGAGCTGCCATCCTCACTCACGAAAGACCCAAGGTATTTTAAGTCCTTTACTACTTCCAGGGTTTGCCCGTTCATTGTGATGTTGGTTTGGTGTTAGTTGGTTGTGACTGTTGACTAGGATCTTGCTTTTCTCTTCACTTATCTCCATGCCATATGCCCTCGCTACCTCTTCCAGTCTGGTGGCGAGTTCCTGGAGTTCGGCTTTGCTTTTCCCCATTAGGTCATCTGCGAAGCGGAGGTTGCAGATGGGTCTTCCCCCGATGGATATGGAGGTGTGGAACTCTTGAAGTGCCTCATCCATGATGTTCTCCAAGAAGTCATTGAATAATACAGGGGAGAGAAGACAGCCTTGACGGACACCGATCGTTGTTTTAAAAGGTTCTCCCATGGTGTTGTTAATGAGAACTGCACTGCTTGAGTTTGTATAGAGTGATTGAATAACCTGTATGAGGTTATTGTCAAAGTTGTAGTTTCTGAGAACCTGCCACAACCTTTCATGCCAAACACGGTCTATAAAGGCTTTCTTGAAGTTGATGAAGTTGTGATATAGGTCGTGTTGGTGCTGAAGTTGCTTCTCAATCAGTAATCTGATGTTGAACGACCTTGCAGGCCTATGCAAAGGCCTATGTAATTGTCTCCACCAGGCCGAAGGCATGGGGAGAGAGTATTGTTTGCACTCCGTCCGTGTGTGTGTCCTTCCTTCCTTCCTTCCTTCCGTCCTTCCGTCCGTCCGTTATCAGCTAATCTCCGGTACCGTTGGCCCGATCCATGCCAAACTTTGCACACACACTCCATGGATGCCAACGACGAACCTCTGCCCCAAATATTCCTCAACGGCCTGTTATAGCGCCACGATGAGGCCAATTTAGGCAAAACACATTTCTGTAGATTACTCGTACACATTTTATCCATACATCACACAATTCGGTATACACTATCTCCATAGTCATGTGATCAACACAGATCTGCACAATTTCCCATGTTCCATCCTGATTGGCTAATATTGGCTTCCAAAGCTCACATGATTGGTCCGTTTCGAACAAAATGCCACACATCACAAACACAGTGTGCAATTTCCGTGAAATTAGACAAGCACATTTCCACTAGGCCAAGGACGACATGCCACTCAATATTTTCCAAATCAGCCTCATGGTGGCGCTATAACAGGCCAATTCCTGTTTTTAGCTATAACTTCATCAATCTGTATACAACTTATGTATGCTCACTCCCTAGAGGCCATGGAAAAACATTGTCCCTGCATCCCTCCACATCTGCCGGTTATAGCGCCACCATGAGGCCGATTTCTGCTAAACACATTGCTTATGTTAGTTGCACAGATTTCATCCAAATCTCACGCAAATCGGTACACATGATCTCTGTAGTCATGAGATCAAGACGAGTCTGTTGGATTTATCACATTCTACACTGATTGGCTAGCATTGCCTTCTAAAGTTTTCAGGAGTGGCCCGTTTCGTTCAAAATTCTGCACATGTCCTGCTCATCCAGAATTCTATCCTCAGAGATTCGATGAGTGATCTGGCTCTGCATTTCCTCAACAAAATGAAGAAAATTTAAACAAACAAACAAAAAAACATGTTTATATTACTCCTGGTGGAGACCTGTGCCCAGAAGGGCACTTTTTCTAGTTTAGATATATTATGTAGACATTCTATAGTGTATGTACTTATAGTTTCATTGTACAGATATTCTACTGTTAGACGGATAGGTTCTTAATTGTCTCCACCAGGCCGAAGGCATGGGGAGAGAGTATGTTTTGCACTCCGTCCGTGTGTGTGTGTGTCCTTCCTTCCTTCCTTCCTTCCTTCCGTCCTTCCGTCCGTCCGTTATCAGCTAATCTCCGGTACCGTTGGCCCGATCCATGCCAATCTTTGCACACACACTCCATGGATGCCAACAACGAACCTCTGCCCCAAATATTCCTCAACGGCCTGTTATAGCGCCACCATGAGGCCGATTTAGGCAAAACACATTTCTGTAGATTACTCGTACACATTTTATCCATACATCACACAATTCGGTATACACTATCTCCATAGTCATGTGATCAACACAGATCTGCACAATTTCCCATCTTCCATCATGGTTGGCTAATATTGGCTTCCAAAGCTCACATGATTGGTCCGTTTCGAACAAAATGCCACACATCACAAACACAGTGTGCAATTTCCGTGAAATTATACACGCACATGTATCAGATTATACACTGGATTTATCAGATTATACACTGATTGGCTAACATTGCCTTCTAAAGTTTTCAGGAGTGGCCCGTTTCGTTCAAAATGCTGCACATGTCCTGCTCATCCAGAATTCTATCCTCAGAGATTCAATGAGTGATCTGGCTCTGCATTTCCTCAACAAAATGAAGAAAATTGTTGCAAAAAACAAACAAACAAAAAAAACATGTTTATATTACTCCTAAACATTTTGCCAAACATCTCACACACTCCTATCCTCCTGGTGGAGACCTGTGCCCAGAAGGGCACTTTTTCTAGTTTACTTATGATCCTAATCAGACATTAACTGAATAGTGTGGGCTTTAACTAAAGTCATAGGTGTTGCTGTCCCTCTGTCTTTTTCTGTCTGTGTGTGATGCGGTGCACTTGCACACACTTGCGGTGCCACAGTCTCACTGTGTGTCTCGCTCTATCTGAGTGGTGTCGGACTATATGGCTACTCCGGTAGTTGCCGTTGAAGGACTGGAAAACAACTGTGACACTGATCGATGTATAAGCTTGTGAGATTTCACACACACACACACACACACACACACACACACACACACACACACACACACACACACACACACACACACACACACCTTTCACATAATTCTCTCTCTCCACACACGCACACACACACACACACACACACACACACACACACACACACACACACACACACACACACACACACACACACACACACACACACACACACACACACACAATTTACAATTTAGGCATTTAGCAGACGCTCTTAATCCAGAGCGACTTACATTAAGCAAGAACAAAAAAGCATGGGAATACATCACATAAAAAGCATTTATCATGAAACATGCGTACCGTAAACTAAGAACGTAACAGTGGAATATCTACATAATGAAACTATACATATAAACTATACATATATACTATACTATCTATATATACAAGTGAGAAGTTGTACCCAACCCAGGAAAAGGGACCCAAAGTCACACACTGCATACGTCATTGACACGTCACTGACACACTGCAACACACTACACTCACACGGCAGTGACGTCACACACTTACCCTCCGCGTCGTTCGGCCGCTATCTCCTCATATCGCGCCGAACGCAGACCCTCAACACCACCCGCGGAACATTACTCATTGCACTGACACCAAGAGTTGCCTCCCTTCCACACCCACGCCGGCATTGTATCTCTTCACAACAAACAATATCTCCCCAAGCACCCACACCCCCGCACGCACACACTCACGCACGGGCCATGGAGCACTGTTGCCAGGTCTATGAAAACAAGCCCAGAAAAAATGCCATTCAACACGCTACGCTTACAATTCGCGGACCTGGCAACACTGCATCCCGTGATTCCCCTCTTTTCATTGGCTGCGCCGCCAACATTGTTGCCACGTCTATGTAAACAAGGCCGCAAACCCTGACTTCCTACAGCCTACAGCCTATACTTACACACACTACCACTCGCTTACAATACGTGGACATGGCAACACTACATCACCCCTTCCCAATGGCTCAAAACCCCACCACGTGACCCACGAGTTTTTCATGTTTCATGTGAACAGTACAGTACAGTACATCAGAATATTAATCCATGTAATAATAATAATAATAATAATAATAATAATAATAATAATAATAAAAAATAAGAACACTACACTAATAACAACAATAATATCAACAGTACAGAGAACAGTACAGTACACATGAGTACAGTACAGTACAGAAAGAAAGCTCACATCAGAATATTAATCCATGTAATAATAATAATAAAAAAATAAGAACACAACACTAATAACAACTATAATATCAACAGTACAGTACAGTACAGTACAGTACAGTACAGTACAGTACATCAGAATATTAATCCATGTAATAATAATAATAATAATAATAAATAAGAACACAACACTAATAACAACAGTACAGAGAACAGTACAGTACAGTACACATGAGTACAGTACAAATACTTAGTGCAGCACAGTACAGTACAGTATACTGTTCCTGCGCCTTGCCATGCTCGCTTTCATACGCAAATACACAAAACCAAACAAGGCCACTCAGCCAGCTTGGCAACTTTGCGCTTTCCAAGCAAATGCATAAATGAAAACATCATGGGTTGCCATTGCCTTCTTCCCATTTGCGACGCATCGCATGGCGCTAGGATGAGCGGGCCGAAGGCCCGCGAAATTCTAGTGCTATACATATGTACTATGATGTGCTATGACTACATACAATGCAATTATAGTGCTGTCTACATAACATGCTATAAGTCTGTATCAAATGATTTCTAAGTCTACAGAAATGCTATCTAAGGGGGTAGGGTAAGTGCTATGGGCCATGATGGAGTCTGAAAAGGTGGGTTTTCAGACTACGGCGGAAGATTGGGAGTGATACTGCAGTTCTGACTGCAACGGGAAGTGCATTCCACAGTTTTGGAGCCAGAAGGGAGAAGAGCTTGGGACGTGTGGAGCGTTGTCCCGGCGTTTTTAGTGAGGGTACTTCCAGCTTCCCTGCGTTGGCTGATCTGAGTGCGCGGGAGGGTTTGTAGGGTTCAATCATACTTGCAAGATATGGGGGACCCATACCTTTGGTTGCTTTGAATGCCAGCATCAGAGTTCACACACACACACACACACACACACACACACACACACACACACACACACACACACACACACACACACACACACACACACACACACACACACACACACACACACACACACACACACACACACGCACAATACAGTATATGATGAAGAAATTATATGTATACTATATTCCTGAAATCCAGTATGGGACTCTCAAATGTAGTAGGGGAGACGGCCACGTGCAACATCTTAAGGTCTAAAAAGCTCTTGCCTTCTTCATCCCACGGAGATATAAACAGATGACATCACAGGGTGGTCCGCACTGTGCTGGGCCGAGTTGAGCCTGCACTGAGTGGGTTTGCTCTGGTCTGCCAAACAGATGGCGGTAGCAGCATTACAAAGGAGAAATACAGCATACCAACTACTGGAGTGGACCATAAGACTTTGTTTACCTGGGACTTTGTGCATTAAGCATCTATTAGCTATTGAATGACAAAATGAGTCACAGGAGGGGGGAGGTCTCTCATGGTTACTTGAGTAATAATAACTCTTCGTGGACCAGCTGGTCCAGCAGGGTGAGGTTTTAAGGGTGGTGGTCTGAAAGATGTTGGAGGACCCTAGTTTTAGAGGAGTGGAGGTTTGTCTCATGAGTATTCACACAACACCTGGATCTTGGACTTTTTGGCTGGGCTGCCAGTTTGCCTCTAAATTAGGTTACATCTTGTAATGTGCGACCACCCGCGTTAAAGAAAGTTGGAACAATCGGCTACTCACAACTGTCTGACATTTAGACAGATTTTGGGGACGGGAAGAAGGAGGGAAGAAGAGAGAGAGGGAGAGTAGACATTACTGCATTTTCAACCTTAGTTTGTGCTTCTCAATCTCAATACATTAGAATAAATGTTCTAATACAGTTACATTATATATAAATACATTTTCTTTTTACTCTCCACTTCCACTTTGTCACCTCTCACTACATTAGTTTTGTTGCATTGCAATCAAAATAAAGATGTGTCCTTTTACCAGATTAAAGTTATACTCTGGGTTTATTCATAATCTCTATATTCAACCACCAGTTTATTCTTCGATTGTGCCTAGATAAGATGTCAAAGGCCCTAAACTCTATTCACCCCGTTTTCCTTTAATCTTTATTCCCTAGATGAAATGCCAAACAGTCCTCACCTATCTGCGGGTATTTGGCACCACCATGTTTGGCGTGTCCCTCCTGGTGGGCATCTCTACAGCCTACATAATTGGCTATCAGTTCTTCACCACTGCTCACAACCACCTCTCCTTCGGCCTGTATGGCGCCATTCTGGTCATCCACCTCATCATCCAGAGCCTCTTTGCCCTCTTAGAACACCGGAACATGAGACGATCCTTGGAGACGCCGATCAAGTTGAACAAGTCGCTGGCATTGTGCATTGCATCATATCAAGAAGACCCAAACTACCTGAGGAAATGCCTGATGTCCGTGAAGAGGCTGTCGTACCCGGGTATCAAGGTGATAATGGTGATCGACGGCAACACGGACGATGACCGTTACATGATGGAAATATTCAAAGAGATCATGGGATGGGAGCAAAGCAAAGCAGCCACATATGTGTGGAGAAGTAACTTTCATTTCAAAGGACCCGAGGAGACGGATGAGAGCTATGCGGAGAGTATGCAGCATGTCACCAGGCTGGTGCTGAACAACAAGTGTGTCTGCATCATGCAGAAGTGGGGAGGAAAGAGAGAGGTCATGTATACAGCCTTCAAAGCACTGGGGAGGAGCGTGGATTATGTGCAGGTAAGATTAGATGGATGGATGGATGGATGGATGGATGGATGGATGGATGGATGGATGGATGGATGGTTTATTAGTGTGGGGAATTCGGTAGAAAATTATGACAGGTTATATGAACAGATAGGCTACCAGATGTGCAGATGTGGGATGAGTAGACACTGGATGTTCACAGCCTGTTTGAATGCTACTGTAAACATGTGGAGGCTAGGACATTAAAACATCTGAGGAATGATGGAGGGCCCACATGGAAGACAGACTGAGGCAGGGAAGGAGGCTGTAGGCAGGTAACGCTGGGGAGTAAGAGTGGAGAGTGGGGGATGGAGGTAGTACGACGAAGGGAGAGAGGGATGAAGGGATGGCTGGGGGGAGGGAACGAGGGCTGTGCCAAACCAAATATGGGGTCTACAAAGAGTATTTTGTGTCTGGTTAAGATGGATGGTGGCTGTGTGCATCATGTAGTGTGGTGTAGCATGAACAAGGGGCAGGCCAGGGTAGCCGATGACTAAATGTAACAGCAGATCTTTTACATCATCTACACATCATTGTGATTCAAAGTCTGGCTCAGGACACAAAACTCAATACACTGAAGACAAGTTAAGGAAGAACAAAAGATACATTTTCTAGATTAACTTCACTTCATTTAACTATCACACAAGGGGAGATACAAACAGCAAACCATGTGTATTCTCATGAGTCACCAGTCTTCACTTAGGCCTAATGACATCACCTGTGTAGGTGATGTCATCAAGGACTAAGTGAAGACTTCACTCCCAATTTAGGCATGAAGGATCTTTTAAGATGAGATGAACACATAAGACCAGACTGTTATAGGCAAAACATGTGATACACTCATCATTAGCAAGCGAATTATCATATACTGTAGACGATTGTAGTAAAAAGTAAACATAAGCTTTAGATTCTTTATTCATTCGAATGGTTGCCTCTAATTATAATTAACCACTGCTTCATACAAATACATGGCCAATGCAGTGATGGTGTTTCAGTTAATTCACCAATACCAACACTCCACAGAGCTTCCTAATCTGTCACAAGTCACAGAGAGCGGCTGTATGTGTAATGAGATACAGGTCCCAAAGGCTAAGTGGTGTTGTTGGCGAGGGCATGGGAATGTTTGAGGATTTATTTTCAGTGTTGTGTCCGCTAGGTGTGAATTCTAAAGTATTTGCTGCCTCCAAGTTGAGAAGTAAGTTGGAGGCACTAGTGTGATTTGATCACAACCAGATACATTTCCATTTTATGGGCCATTTTATGGTATGGAATTCAAATAATCAATAATCATTATTATCAAGCATTACATATTTCAAATGCAGAGTTTGGGCTTCATCATAACTTGAGAATGATTGAGAGAAATGAATGAATGATAAAGGGTTTCCAAAATTCTATATTTTATACTAAATGTATCAAACATGGTTACTAGTGTTCAGTAGACTGTATCTGTCATATAATACAATGCTGTGGAACAAAGCTTGTAAATCGTATGCAGTAAGTACTGAGCATTTTGTGCATTTCATGTAGGTGTGTGACTCTGACACCATGTTGGACCCTGCCTCATCAGTGGAGATGGTTAAGGTTCTAGAAAAAGACCCAATGGTGGGGGGCGTGGGAGGTGATGTACAGGTATATCAATTCAAGGTTTTCAATTAACATTATCTCCTCCTGTTTTTACTGTGTATCAGCCATGCTTCATCATAATTTTATCATCTCTTAAATCATTCTCTGTAATCTCTCCTGTTCCATCTAGATCCTGAATAAGTATGAGTCATGGATCTCCTTCTTGAGCAGTGTGCGGTACTGGATGGCCTTCAACATAGAGCGAGCGTGCCAGTCTTACTTTGGCTGCGTCCAGTGCATCAGTGGACCATTAGGAATGTACCGGAACTCTCTCCTGCACGAGTTTGTGGAGGACTGGTACAACCAGACCTTCATGGGTTCTCACTGTAGTTTTGGGGATGACCGCCACCTCACAAACAGGGTTCTCAGCCTCGGGTACGCAACCAAATACACAGCGCGATCGAAATGCCTCACTGAGACGCCGGCCACATACCTGCGCTGGCTCAACCAGCAGACTCGGTGGAGTAAGTCCTACTTCAGAGAGTGGTTCTACAACTCCATGTGGTTCCACAAGCATCATCTG
Source organism: Electrona antarctica (assembly GCF_951216825.1). Lineage (NCBI taxonomy): Eukaryota > Metazoa > Chordata > Actinopteri > Myctophiformes > Myctophidae > Electrona > Electrona antarctica. The sequence continues at coordinate 28,148,743 of NC_136811.1, read as the reverse complement.
TGGATGACCTACGAGGCTGTGATCACGGGGTTCTTCCCGTTTTTCCTCATTGCCACTGCAATACGGCTGTTCTACCAAGGAAGGCTCTGGAATATCCTCTTGTTCCTACTCATTGTCCAGGCAGTAGCACTGATCAAGGCCGCATTCGCCAGCTGCCTACGAGGCAACATTGTCATGGTGTTCATGTCGTTTTACTCCGTCCTGTACATGTCGAGCCTATTGCCGGCTAAAATGTTTGCCATAGCGACAATCAATAAAGCTGGTTGGGGCACTTCGGGGAGGAAAACCGTTGTGGTGAATTTCATCGGCCTTATTCCCATATCTGTTTGGTTCACCATCCTCTTCATTGGTATTATTTATACCACAATCCAAGAGACCAGAAAACCTTTTCCTGATTCAGAGAAAATAGTTCTGATCATAGGGGCGATTGTGTACGCCAGTTATTGGGTCATGCTTCTGATGTTGTACGTTGTGCTGATAAATAAATGCGGGAAGAGGAAGAAAGATTCTCACTACGACATGGTGCTGGATGTATGATGCAAAAACAGTGCTCGTCTCTTTCCAAGAAACATTCTGCTAATGGGCTGCTCTCTCACCATGTGACGTAAATTAAACTGAATAAGAGGGACACAATGGCTACCTGTAAATAAGTCCGTTTGATGAGGGCTAGGTGCACAGAAAAATGACAAACCAGAAATCTCAATTGTTGCCGAGAATTTATTTTCTCCAAAAATAATTAGTTTCCAAAAAATAATGTTCAAAAAACTTTCTCAGGAAAAATATTCTTTCACAAAAATAAAATATAACTTCTCAAAATGAAAATAACAAACTTACATCATATGCTTAAATTAAAGCATCCAGTCTGGACATTACCAGTCCTAACACTGTAGGGCAGAGCTTCCCGCATGGTGCCCCCTCTCTCCCTCTCACACAATAGAATGACTACCTACATTCCAAACCCAGGCCTCTGACTAGTGGCCCGAACCATCTGTCTAGTGACAGGTTTTCCCAAAGTATTCACTTGTACATCTAGTGAACATGTAACCCAGAAAACATTTCCAAACCTTTACCATTCGAGGGATGACTTCTGCACACCCGGTTCAGTTTTATAGCAGGTGCATATAGGTCCTGGCAGTACAGCAAACGTTATGAGGAAGGAGGAGAGACCCGCACACTGCCACTTGCTGGTTCAAGAACTTTATTTTAAAGAGTCATATAGCAACGTTTCGGCCTTTCGGCCTTCTTCAGGCATAGTTTGAGAATAGGCTGACATTCATTAAATACACAACAGTAGGTTTAGACAACCAATCAAATTGTATATAGTAATCATTCATCAGATAGCAGCTGTGAAGAACCCAGTCATGTGACTTAAAGGTGCAGTACTTCTGTAGAACATTCCTAGTATATTATTGAAAGTCACCAATTACAATAATACAGGGAATAATATATAAGTCATGCCATAATACATAAGGAAATAAACATACAATTAAATAAGTAAATAAATGTCAAAAAAGTCCCTAAAAAGTCCCTACTCAAACAAGAGTGGACATAATGGATAGAAAAGAAGACACATGGTGCTTTTAGTACCCCACTGGACATGAAGTTCAAATCAATGATATAATAAATACAGTTTATGGATTACAGCTTAACATTTAATAATAGCTCATCATTATCATAAATAATGCCAATAATTCAGGGTCAGAGGTTAAAATGTGCCCGTGCTTTTTGAACATAGCCTTTATCTCACGAGAGTGAGGAGAATATGTGGTGACACATGTTACCGAAAACGTTTTTTTCTTTTCTCTTTGTTTTTGTTCTGTAGAGCCAATGTATATGCTTTCTCAACGTTTTCAATGGCATGCCCTCTTTGGGTAAACTTGACTTTCATCTCTGACGATTTGTCAATAAAATCCTCAGTGGAGGAACAAACACGTCTCAGTCTATAAAACTGACTAATGGGCAGGGACTTGATGAGAGCAGGGGGGTGATTGCTAGTGGCCAATAATAGAGTATTTCTGATATAGGGTGGTCGACAGATTGCCATCATTTAACTTTATCCACATATCTAGAAAGTATACCCAGGACTGACTACATTCCATAGTGAACTTTAGATTAGAGTCAAAACTATTTAATAATGTTACAAAGTGTTGGACTTCATCTGAATTACCTTTAAATACACAGAAAATGTCATCAATGTATCGATAATCATTTAATAATGTTTTGTTGGTATATGTTCTTTGTAGAGTCATAAACACACTTTTCCTCAAAATGCCCCATAAACAGGTTAGCAAAATTAGGTGCAAAAATTGAACCCATAGATGTACCAGATACATCTATGGGTGTTTTATAGACTGAGACGTGTTTGTTCCTCCACTGAGGATTTTATTGACAAATCGTCAGAGATGAAAGTCAAGTTTACCCAAAAAGGGCATGCCATTGAAAACGTTGAGAAAGCATATACATTGGCTCTACAGAAGCCCCGTACAGAACTGTTGACAAAAACAAAGAGAAAAGAAAAAAAGTTTTCGGTGTCACCACATATTCTCCTCACTCTCGTGAGATAAAGGCTATGTTCAAAAAGCACGGGCACATTTTAACCTCTGACCCTGAATTATTGGCATTATTTAAGTACCCTCCCCTGTTTTCTTTTAAACGAGGAAAAAATGTAAAAGACCAACTTGTACATTCTGACTTTCAGTCCCCTAAGGTTTCACTTAGACAGACCTTATTGAGTCCTCTGCCACAGGGCAATTATCCATGTGGCCATTGTGCCCAGTGTGGCAATACACACAAGACGTCCTCTTTTAATCACCCCCATACTGGCAAGAAGTTCAAGATTAACAGCATTATAACTTGTGTCTCAACCCATGTGGTATACTGTACATGATCAAATGTCCCTGTGGTTTAGCATATATTGGGAAAACTACTAGACAGTTAAAACAGAGAATGAGTGAACATAAGAGCTCTATTCGAAGAAATAACCGTGAATATCCTGTTGCCATTCATTTCAATGATCTTAAACATGACATCTCTACTTTTCGCTTTATTGGTATAGAACAAGTCAAACTACCAGCCAGAGGTGGTAACCATGATGTCCTGCTCAAACAACGCGAAGCGTACTGGATACACACATTGCAAACCCTCTACCTGAAAGGGTTGAATGATGAGCTATTATTAAATGTTAGTAATCCATAAACTGTATTTATTATATCATTGATTTGAACTTCATGTCCAGTGGGGTACTAAAAGCACCATGTGTCTTCTTTTCTATCCATTATGTCCACTCTTGTTTGAGTAGGGACTTTTTTTGACATTTATTTACTTATTTAATTGTATGTTGATTTCCTTATGTATTATGGCATGACTTATATATTATTCCCTGTATTATTGTAATTGGTGACTTTCAATAATATACTAGGAATGTTCTACAGAAGTACTGCACCTTTAAGTCACATGACTGGGTTCTTCACAGCTGCTATCTGATGATAGTAATTTAACAACCCAGGTTTTAAACAACCCGTCCCTTTGTAATCATGCTAAATAGTATGCATTACCAAACACATGCACCCCTTCAAAATGGTGCAACCCAATCTGAATCCTCCACCTATAAAAAGAGCAGTGGATTCAGTGATGACTCTTTTGTGCAACTTGAAACAGGAAATGAGGATGGTGTGAGTAGTGTGTGTTTGACAATATAGTAATGCTACTTAAACTGTTTGACTTTGAAATAAATAAAAGTATGTTTGACCAACCAATTGTCTGTCCAATTTATGTGGTGAAATGAATGAATATATGTATACCAAACAACTGATTGCTAACCTAGCCGGCATAGTTAGCAAAATGTGGAAAATAACAGGTTAGGAGGATATATTGCAATGAGGTTATGATAAACAGAAAATGAGAATGAAATACAATTAAACATGGGGCTCAAGAGGAAAAGTGATAAGCAGTCTGTCTTTATCACACTACCACAAAATGTAATTGGAAGCTGTGACTTAAAAGTAGATGCAAACAATACCATTCTTAAAATTGTCATTCCCCTATGGGTGCTTTTGTACAATTAAGGATTGTGGTAAAATGATTACAGGCTATGCACCAGTATTTCCCCTAGTAATAACTGTGAGTGGTATACATGAATAATTTAGAATACACAACATGGTGTGGTTACTAGTAAAACAAGTCATTATTTAGTATTTCTTATTTTCTAACAGTCTGTCACGGGTTTAGTCATGTCAACTTTTAAAAGTGTTTATCTCCACTGCCAGATGACTGTAAAACGATAAGAATTAATACCATTGCGAGAACAAGGCGTAAAGAGACACTGGTAACATCAGTTACCAGTAAGGTTTACTGTGCAATTGTCAAATTGACTATTAGGCTTAGGGCACCCTGACAAAAGGACACCCCACCCAGTCTAGAAGTTAAGGTGCATTTTTGTATGTCACATGGTCTAAACACTCAACCATTTTCTGGGCAAAAAGCATTGCCGTATACCGTATCCAGTGTTCTTAAAAATGCTTTGGAAGTGCTGCAAAGAACACTTAGAAGGGGAAAAGGGTGAGGAAAGGGGGAGCTGCTCTTTCTCTCTCTCAATGTTTACAAAGTGAATAATCTCAAACTGATCACTGATTGGTACTAGATAGGCTCTCCACGGGATCAGGTGACCAGAGGTGAAGTCATGTGACCAGAAGAGAGACAGTGTATCATTGCTGCTGTGACTGTTTTGTTTCTACAGAAACAAAGACCATGTTTTTCTTTTTTATATTATGAGTATATAATGTGTCAGAAATGTTGTAACACTATTTAGATTTTAATGTATTTCTTTCTGCCAACATGAATGATACCACCAAGTGGACATCATGGGCTTGTTCCAACCCAAAACGTGTGCGTCTCTCCATATGTCCTTGCTCTTATTCAATCTCTGGTATCCTATGGAAGCTGTCAAGCTGAGTCTGGTAGAAGATCAAGTTGAATGAGGACGTGAAATGTTTTTTAAAGATTTTTTAAAGAAGAGGAGAGATATGAAGGGAGAAGATGGTGTTAGATAAATTCTGACATGTTGTTTACACGTCATGTCAAGTTGGCCACTCCATCATATTCTGTTGGTCAACACTTTGGCCCAGACCGTGTTCCATATAGGTCATATTTCGTCATCTTGCCCTTTTATCATCATTTTACTCTTAGCCTACTGCCTGTTTACTCCGGGTTGTTCTCCTTATCCTATTTATGTCATGTCACCATCCACGTGCCTAATCATCTCAGCCCTATATTATCCTTTATATTATTTTATCATACTTATATTATGGGTTTCCTGACGCCAAGTTCAGATTTACTGTCTCTATTAGACTTTCCCCAGTCAAGTTAACTCGCATACTGAGAGGCCTATTTTGATTTGAGACTACATGTATTTGACCTTGATGCCCAGTGAGAAAGTATAGCCAGGCATTTCTCTGTTAAGAGTTCACAGTGCAGGGAAAGTTATCAACAGGTTGCCTGGCAACGCCAGCGTCCACACTCTCCCGGTTTGAGGCGACATCATTGATACCAGTCTCATCATCCATGTGCTGGTCCAATGAGTGCTCGACAACCAGCACCACCGTGGGATATTGCGGACATTAACTATCTATTGAGCCAATGAACGTTTATCAACAACTGACGTCAGATGCACTATTAATGCCAGTAACATACTGTGAAGAGTTAGGTTCAGTTCGGATCCATATTGGAACAATTTAATACTCTAAATTATATTGATGTATTGTACTATTATTATTATTATTATCTGAACCATGTAGCACATTCTCTATGTAAATTGACTTTATTACCTACTAAAAATTACAGTTAAAACCTGAAACTCCTCTCAGAACTTTATTTCATCTGCCTCCAAATTATTTTTTAAGGTCTTTCTATTTTTATGGTACAGTGACTGTCATTCAAGATTTAAAGGGCTAATCACTCATTTTTAAGGTAAATACAGCACGGTATTTGGTCTCCCTGCTGGGTTATTGAAGGTATATATTTACAGTCCTTTCTAATTAGCGTTACAAAATAGATTCTAGATATCTATTAATTGATCCTTGGGTCGCCGGATTTTTATTTCCATAGATTGTTATCCATACACATGCAATACCTTTATTAGGGGTAGTGAAAGTGACAAGAGCACTTGGAAGAGAATGACATTTGGAATGGAACAAGTACTACAGACTGACATGAATTTAAATTCTATGCACTTTTATGTCTCTCTCCCATGGTGCCGCATGATGCTTGACGTATAGTAATCGAGATGATATACCTCAGTGGTTCTGTTTGCATTGCATCAAGGTGACAGGATGTTGTCCGAAGGCAGGCACATTCTGAAGGTCTCAAGTAATTTATGATCTTTTTGTGATAAATAAAAAAATATATAAGTGTCCTTTTTTATACATAGTTTAAGTCAACGCTGGATTTCTCTGCCTTGTTGGCCCTTTGCTGTAGCCGTTGACAACTTATTGTATTTTGATGCATTTGTATAGACATTTTTATTCTATTTTTGCTTAGCCACCAAAGATTCTCTATTTTATTTTATTTTTATATGAAAACATTGAAAATGTGTTGTGCTTTCGACTGTTCTGACAATGACGTATATATCTGACCAAACAATGTGAAATTACAAGCTGGGGTTTTGTCTGCAGTGATAATAAAATGCAATTTCTAGGGATAAGTTATTGATTTAAAAAAGGGTGATGAACCTGTGTTTTTTTGTACTTCGATAGAAAACCAGCATATTTATATAGGCTAAGACCTTAATGTGATTTAGAGATTTATGTCCTTGGATAATATAAAATATGTTGGTATACATTTCATATCCACAGCAAAAATGCCATGCTTATTAAGTGATATCATATTGTATTAAGGATAACAAGTTGAAGATGAAGATACTAAAAGTCAACATCAACACCAACCAAATAATTTGCTAGTGCAATAAGATAAATTGACTTAAATTATCTTAAAATTGTCTTACTAATCCTGAATACAAGCTAAAATCACTTTTAAGCTCTTTATTATTATTATTGTTCGAGGGTTCAAATATGGGCAATGCGTCATATTTAGTCCTAAACATAATGAACAAATACACCATAAAAGTTCCAGGAACATTTGAACAAAATGTTATCTCTACTCCAAAATGTGTAACTTTTTACACATATTGTGCCTTTAAAGAACTTTTAAGCATTTTAAGGACAGACTTACACCAAGGTATGATGAATGAGACCAATAAATGTTCCATGAAATGATTATTGCTCAGACCACACACACTTTGAACTGCGATAGTGGGCAAACGTATTCGAATTCCGTCTGAACCACGACAAAGTCGATGGCCTCGTGTGCTGTTTGACGTTTAAATCGTGTTTCTACGTAACAGTATGACAGAGCAATGTGGCTCCAAAGTAACGTGTCGTTTTCTGTTTTTACCCGCGTTTCCCCATTGACCTTGAATGGGGATTTTTCGCGTCGTTTATTGCGAATTACGTCGGCACGGTAACGCGAATCGCAAAGAAAAGCACAAGCACACCATTCCCGGCCGAGCCGCACGTTTTGATGTATATATTGCGAGGCTTTGGTAAACCGTGCGGCCGGCCATAGAGGTCAAAGTTTCGCGTATTGATAAGTATTACGATTATTAAGTATGTGTTTCGGATTTCAACCTTTGTTTCTGCCATTGCATGGCAGGCACCCAGAACAAGTCTCTCTTTACTGTGTAATGTAGTGACGAGACATCTGGAAACAGGACCAGGGAACCAGTAGTAGCGCTCTGAAGACATAAGGATTCAATCCAACATGCACGTTGTAGCGGAGATAGGAACACTGGCATATACAAAATTACAAATATGAACGTTGCAGAAGAAACTCAGCATTAGAGAATTATACATTGATAGATATTTATAGATATAAAAAACAAATCTCTTTCAACTCTTCCTGGAGGAAATGTGTTTCTGACATATTTCCAGTCAGACCTCCCAGGGATTGTTCTGTTTAAGTGCTTTCGGCACAAAGCTAAAAATAATGTGTGTAGAAATGTGGTCATAAAATGTGATGTTTTATGTGCTCCAGCCAAGCAGAAGTGAAAATAAATGTCTCCATGGGATAGACACTGTTTGCCATGCTATAAAACTGTGACAATCTGTGAGAGCCCATCACAGTGTCTTGTGAAATATGGAAATCAAATAAACACACAAGAGGGACAATATTGGGTCATACTGCCCCTGTGCTTTCTCGTAGCTGATTGCATTGATGAATATTGATTAAAAATCACACCAGGAACACGCCCAGGGGGCCGGGCCGGTTCCGGCGAGCCGCCCCGCGTCTGAAGCAGTTGAGAAATGACAGAGTTACAGTGTGGGGGTCCCCAGGGGGTCCCTGTACTGTACTGTACTGTACTGTACTGTACTGTACTGTACTGTACTGTACTGTACTGTACTGTACTGTACTGTACTGTACTGTACTGTACTGTACTGATACACCTGAAATCATCATATATACAGTTAATTTGTATGTGTGTGTTAGGCTGCACAAGACTTTTTTCCATGGTTGTCTCTGGACCACTATCTTAGCCTCGTTCCCAGCCTTTTCTCATCTCCGAGGAGAAAAGGCGTAATGCAGAACGCATCTATAGGGGGAGGGCATAGTGACGTGTTCGGTAGGATTTTGGCTTATTTGGGTGCCATCTTCCTGCCTACATGTAGGCTAGCAGGATGCTAGGCTACTTGGCTGCCAGTCTGTAGTTCGTAAGTTTGCTTGTCAGTGTCGCTGGTGTGTATACTGTCACTGCAGTACACCATCTTCCATCTCTCTACTATCTTTGACTTGTCACAACTCTTCTACTCTTTGGCTCTGGATCGGCGGTGGTATTATTATTTTTCGTCGTTAGAAAATGTTCGGGTGTTCTGATCTGATAGCCGCCTCCCCTCCCCTCACGTCAAAACAGTTCTTAATGTTTACATCTTACTTGACGAGAAGACATGTGGACATATCCTTATGGAACCATGGAGAGGGGAAAAACACCACGAGAGTGACGAGTGATCAGTCAAACATGTGTTCTCTCCGCAGTAAATAAATAATCTGTATGTATGCGATCTGACCATTATTATTTTGATTACACTGTCATGCTTGTTTGAGGACAGGTAGAGAGCAGAGCATACATGTGTTTGGGAATGTTGCTGAAGGTTATGATATTTTGTCAGCTGACACCCAAATCAAAGAAACCATACAGCGTGTATTTAATTATTGGCCCTATAGGAGGGGACTTTCATCTTCCATTGTACTTCCCCTGGAAGCTTTTTGACCAATGGGCGGACTTCCGGTAATTCCAGTCAGGCACTCGCAGTAGCAGGTCTTGCCCAGCTTGGGTTCATGTGGTTAATTTAAACGATGCTGTTTTTAATGTTAGTGTTGACTGTCATGGGTGGTCCGTTGCCACCCAGTATACACACCTCATCTGAGACTTCTTTCCGGATCTAACTCCTCAATGATCACACATAACTTTAAACTCACCTCCTACCACCTCCTACCCCTCACCTCCGATCCCAATCACATCCTGCTCTGTACTGAAAGCACACTTTTTTCACCATGCTGCTTCTTGTTACTATGTTATGCTTCCTGACTGTCACACACACACATGGTTTGCACATTGATCTCGTCATTTACTCTTTGTTGTTTGTCATACAAATTGTTATTGTCCAGCGTTTAATGTCCTTGCACCTTGAGGTTTGTCCTGTAAATTGTTATTGTGCTTCGTTTCATGTTCTTGCAGCTTGACATGTGTCTTGTAAATTGTTATTGTCCTGTGTTTCGTTTTCTTTCACTTTGACCAAAACCAATTCCTGTATGGCCTATACGGGCAATAAAGTGCTTCTGAGTTCTGGTTGACTGCATTGACCACTTGGCAAGAGAGCAGCATACCTACAGCAGAGGCCAACACACACACCACCCACACCGACAGACTGGTGCAGGCAGGCAGGCAGGCAGGCAGGCAGGCAGGCAGGCAGGCAGGCAGGCAGGCAGGCAGGCAGGCAGAGACAGACAGACAGACAGACAGACAGACAGACAGACAGACAGACAGACAGACAGACAGACAGACAGACAGACAGACAGACAGACAGACAGACAGACAGACAGACAGACCATAATACCCACTTTCTGTTCCTTTCTACCACCCAGCATTCACTCTCCCTCCACTCCTCCACCTCTCAGTTTCTGTCTCAGATCTTGTCCTCCTAGTCCCTATGGCTCTCTCTCCCAGCCACTGGACGTTTGGAGAATGTATTTCCATGTGTTCAATAGACAATACTAATAGTCATCCTACCTATAAAATTATCCCATGTCCAATTCACAGTTTTCCTTGCAGAAGATGCTTTCCAAAACAACACACCAATTGATCGTGCTATTGTTTGCTAGGCATCAAAAAGACAAGACCATTATAGGCATGTATAAATTATCCTGGAATGTTTCATGTTTTAAAAACCTGAGAATGTATTTCTATAAATGAACATGGCCTAAAATCTGTGTTATTGATTTTAGGTCCTTATATTGACAATAGACCATAAGAGCATGGAGCTGGATTCTCTTGCCTGATACAGGAGTTTACCTACTTGTGACACGTGTCAATTATATGGATTAGTTGATGGATTTGTAACCTACATTTAAATAGGTGACCAAGATCTTGCCAGTACATCAAGATGTTGACATAATAATAATATAATATTGCCGAAACTCAAAGAATTGAGTATGATCAACTTTAAATGAGAAGCAAGTTTCCTCTGGGTGATAACACAACCCATACATCAAAATGTACTTAGACTGATTTATATGGTATACATAAAACTATTGTATGTTATTATTTTTATTTTTTTGTGCTCAGCAGTTTCAATCCTCACCCTGAATAAATCCAAAACATCCAACAGGTAAACATTTTACTCTCCTCTGGTCACTGTTACTTGAAATAGTGGGAAAGAGACAGACTTTGCTTGAAAGAGTCCAAAGTAGTTACTATATACTGGTGATCATGAACCCCTGTGGCCACTGGGGGCGCCAGTGAGTAATTTATGTTAATTTATGTTAATTTATTCATACATTCCATACATTCCTGGATACATTCCATACATTCCATACATTCCATAATCATATTGTATATATCATAAAATCATATTATATTATAATTATTATTATTATTATTATTATTATAATCGTTTTATTTATGTATGTGATGTATGCCATGCTTTTTGTTCCTGCTGCTTAAGTGTTTTACATTAAGTGCTTAAATCTGTCCCTATCTCTCCCTATCTCTCTATGTCCCATGCATGTCACAGCCTGTGAGCCCCCTCATGTGGGTCTGTCCCACCCCCAAAGCCTAGTAGACATGCCGGCTCCAGGTGTGCATAGAACAATAGAAAGTTTAGATTAACCTCTGTGTTGGTGAGGGGTGGGGGATCCCTTATCTTTTAGAAGTGCCAGGTGGCAGTTGTAATCGGGGGTGGGATCCCTTATCTTTTTGATGTGCCAGCTGGCAGATTGGGGGGTCCCTTATCTTTTAGAAGTGCCAGGTGCAGTTGTAAACCCCCTCCCCTCATTAGAGGGGGGGTGGGGGTCCCCTTCTCTTTGAAAGTGACAGTTGACAGGTGACAGGTACCAGGTGACAGGTGACAGGTGCCAGGTGACAGATGACAGCAGCTGACAGCTGACAGGAAAACACACAGCTTGTGTGTTGGTTTAGCCCTAAAATTTGCAATTTCCAGGTGCATATATACGGTGGAGTATTGGGTGTACAGTAGGTGTACACTATTGAGTATAGGTATGGAAAAATAAAAGTATGAATAAATTACTTAAAAAAAGCTTAAAGTTAAAAAAAGTTACAAAACAAGTTAAAAGTTAAAAAACTACTACAGACCTGTAGGGGGTTTCAGCCTCCTAGTGCAATTCATCTATTTATTTTTTCGTCCCATTGGTTCAGAGGACACCCCCCATCCATGGGCCCTACAAGGGGGGTGTAATACCAGTTTTGGCCCCTAGACTATGGATTTGAGCATCTCATCGGTGTAATACCGGTTAACACCACTACACCCCAATGCATTGGGGGTTTCAAGCCCTCTAGGGGAGTGGATCTCAGTTCACTTCATTTTTGGTCCACAGACAGCTAAAATCATGATGAGCATGCAACCAAATGGACTCTTGATGAAGGCTTTATGATTATAGGGGTAATGATCAGGCATGTAGGGATAGCCAGTATGGGGGGGTCATGAGTCATGATTTGCTAGTAAATGTAGCAAGTCTTCAAAATTACTAAAAACTATGTAGTTGTATTGGTTATTCTTTAGACTTTTTAGACTAATTCAGGCTTTTCAATGTTCAATGTTATTGGTGGTATGGTAACCAAATGCCCCACTGTATATGGACCTGACTGTATAGTATATAGTATAGTATGGCTGTCTATATGGATTTCTATGGGGTGGTTTACTGTCTAACTGATTTTTCTATATGTCTGTAGCATAGGTCTATTATTGACAGGTGGGGACCAAATGGAACCCATTAGATATTTAACTCTTGAGATGCTATCTAACTGTATGCTTGGATGACTGTATGCCTATCTGGCTGCCTTGTGCATGTGCGGAACCACAAAGGGTGTAATATCAGGTTTGCCCCATAGGCTGTGAATTTAAGTAATGTAGGTGTAATTCAGATCTACCCCATAGGCTCAATACATACATGAAGGGGGTTATACTTAGCTTGAATATTGACCGGTGTAAATCTAGCCTGTGTAGCCTATCTGTGAACAATTACACAACATACAGAATAGTATGAGAGCCGTAGGTGTTTACGATTATCTGTACGCAGTAACTGGCAGTTTTTACAGTATTACATGGATCCAATATTCTCTGCTATTATTTGGTATCCTTCAGACATCATGAGGCTCTTACATGTAACATATCTGTCCTCTCTAATTATATTACAATATGGTTATGTTATGCTCATAGGGAACAGTGGTTCGAGCAGTAATTATTGTCTTCAGACAATGTATGATCAGGTTATTAACCAAACATTACAGGTAGTATATCATAATCCCATATGGTCTAGTGGTTTAGGATGCTTGGAGTCTAGCCATGAGACCCTAGTTCGACTCTTGGTGTGGGAAATATAAGTATATGTTTTCAATTATAGTGAAAGTTAATGATATCTACCTAGTGGGCAATTTCTATAGATGTTGATCAACCAGTCATGCAAACGATTTCAGCACCATAGATAGCATTATGCCCCTATTGTTAGGACTATTAGTACACCTTATGTAGACACAGAACTCTATAGTGCATACGTATTGGTTCATCATACTGATATTCCACTGATGGAATGATGGTAGGTTACTAGTTAGCATATGATTCATGTTGATAATCTTTTGAAAAATGTGATTTTACGGGGGTTCATATGGTAAAATGCCTAAATTGTAAATTGTAAACTATATAACAATACTATTTACAGCATCACATACACAAAAATGATACAAAAACAAAACAAAAAATTATACAACAGCAGAAAACAAAACAAAAATGACACAAAGCAAACAGCAAAAACATAACACAGCAACAATACGAAACAAAATCAAAAGGCTACACACCAGACAAGACAATATGTAAAAACATATGTGATAAAAACCCAAAACAAAATCAAAAACTGTACAGAACACAATATGTAACAAACATATGTGATAAAATCACGAAGCAAAATCAAAAACTGGACACAACACAACAAAACAAACTTTTTCAAAACACAACACAAACAAAAAATACTAAAACAGAAATAAATAAACTACACAGCAGACAAAACGAGACAAAAACAAAAACTTTTTCAAAACAAAAACACAAAACACACATTAAACAAACATCATGACACAAAAACAAAACAAAAATTATACAACAGCAGAAAACAAAACAAAAATGACACAAAGCAAACAGCAAAAAACATAACACAGCAACAATACGAAACAAAATCAAAAGGCTACACACCAGACAAGACAATATGTAAAAACATATGTGATAAAAACACAAAACAAAATCAAAAACTGGACAAAACACAACAAAACAAAAACTTGACAAAACACAACACAAACAAAAAATACTAAAACAGAAATAAATAAACTACACATCAGACAAAACGAGACAAAAACCCAAACTGGACAAAACACAACAAAACAAAAACTTGACAAAACACAACACAAACAAAAAATACTAAAACAGAAATAAATAAACTACACAGCAGACAAAACAAAAACTTGACACAACACAGACAGAAAATACTAAAACAAAATAAATAAAACTACACAGCAGACAAAAACAAAAACTTGACAAAGCACAACACCACAAAAACTGGACAAAACACAACACAAACAAAAATAGTACAACAAAAATAAAATAAATAAACTACACAGCAGACAACACAACAAAAATAATAATAACTTGACATGAAGTATATGACTAAATGTGTAGCTAGATGGAATAGGGGGGTATACACAGACATGACCCGCTACCCATACATGTCCAGATCAGGCGGTTATAGCACCACCAGCAGGTGGTTTTTGCTAAAACCCATTTTATTTTGGAACAAAATGGTTCAAATCATCAGATGCCCTCCATGCCTAAGAAGAAAGGGACTATAATGTAGCACATTATAGTGCTATCATGAGGCCCACAACCTGCCAGGGCCTGTTTTTTATCTAGTATCTAGTCTAGGGTCATCTATATAGTTGTATCTAGTATACAAGCTATTGCTCAATATTACAAATTATTTACAATTTTTATTTGTAATGATAAGATGTTTTTGGGAGAAAATGTGTAATTCCTACATAGGCAGGGGTTATCGATGTATACAAAACAAAATCAATTATCCTGGAATTATTTTTACTTCTAAGATTATATTCTTGAAAGAGTTGCTAAACTCGGTTGTTAAAGGCTAAACGCCTATTGTTTTTAGATCTACAGTGATCTGTATAGATAGTGTAGTCAGAACAAATCACTAGTTGTCAGTGATAGATAGTAAATCCTGCACCATCAATCACCAGGCACTTTTGACTCATTCACTCAGTTGTTCTCTCCCATTATATTATGACTAGTACATTATTCAACCAATACCAATAACTATTAACTAATAACTATTTTGCCAACTAAATTTGGAATAATTGTTAATTTCAGCTATTTTATCATTTTTCAGACATGCTCTCTATCCATTTTGTAACTGTGCAAACCTCTGTAGTGGTAAAAGGCCCCCATACTTCACCATTCCCCCTGGTGGGTAGATAATTACAGAGCCAACAGCGCCCTAACAGCATCCTAACAGCATCCTCCATCTGATTTCACCAGTCAATGGTCTATATGGTCTATCAGAGATACAGGACAGCAACATTTTTGAGTATTGGGGCATTTTGAGTACATACACAAATTAACCTCAGTGACATATCCAACACTCATTTTACCATTACATTATGGTTAAAACAAATCACTAGTCACTAAATTGACCCCTAGGGGGTATTGGACGGAAAAAGCATACACCTAGGGCATGAAATCTGATGTGGAACATCGTATCTTAACATCTTAGTCAAAATAATAGGCTAAATCATCATAATAGTTCCCAATCATGGCTGAGGATAGTAGGTAGATTAGGTCACTAGATCATTTGCTCACCCAAAGTTGCTGTGAAACTTCACAATATACAATAAATATATATATATTTATGTCAGGGCCTAGTAAAATATAGTGTAAGGGGTGCATTGGGGTAAATAAATAGGCATTGTCGGTTTATAAAGACCTAAAGAGCCCTGAAGATACTGTATTAATTGTTAAAGCTCTGCATAATATAGACCCAGATACCACTTATTGCACACTAAGGGATGGTTGTTTTAATGATAGACACAATATTTGTGACTATTGACAGCCTGATATCTGACTTGGGAACTCTCTGTCGCAACTGGGTCAATAAAAATATACCAAATATGTACAGAATCTGTTTGTCTCCGTATCTTTACACAAAACTTTTTAGCGTTAGGGGTGATGAATACGATCATTGTATGAATTCTATCAGGGGTTTTCTAGGGGAAGTTTTTGAAAAGAGTCAACAAGTTGGCACATTAAACTTGAAAATACTACATTCAAGTTGTTTATGTTTGGGCAAGGGTCACAATTTCACACAAATTACTCCCCCATCACTGGGGAACACAGTCATGTGGACACAGTCACTGTAAGTTTTACATACATAAACTATGTTGTTCATGGTGTAAATAAAAATATTATACATTGAGTCACTAATATGACTTAATATAATACCCCTTTTGACTAGACCCAATCACTCTTTGTATCACCAAATTATTCTATTGGTGTCTATTCTACACACAAAGTATGAAGTGAAATGCTAAACCCCTCAAAAGAGACTGACCCTAAACCAAGCCAAGCTACCAGAGCTGTTTCATAAAACAGATACTGATGTTAAACACATACAATGTTGCAGAAATGATTTGCACTAACAAAATGACAACAAAATATACAATTTTTTTATGATTACATATTTTATTACGACTGCATATTTAGGAATATTCACAGTAGGCACTGTAGATGGTACACAATATCAGACCAATATTTGTCTCAATACAGTACATACAACATACAATGTGTACAATGTAATAATACGAGGGCAGAAAACTGTATGCAATATATGCAACTATACAATTGTTTCATTATATGCATAACTTATACGTGCCGCATTAGTTATGTCTTTGATTTTTGCGTGTATATAGGGTAAATCCTTCAGGTCATGCAGAAAACATCTGCATATTCCATGGATTCTTGACAGTGGTGCTACAATTCCGTGAGCTTGTCCATAGTCATAGCTTGTTCGTTAAATCTTTAAAATGATTGTAGAAGTAATATCTAGGTGTAACACCCAAACACGGGTGTTCGGTTTGGTTAGAATGGTTTATCTGACAACCGTTGCAACTTTCTCTCATCTGTTCAGTTATAGCCTTTTCGAGTAGTTGCACAATTCGTATTTTCATAATATCTATATATACTGTGCTGATCACCCAGTCATTCTCATCCATAGTCAGGGGCAAATTCACTGGGGATGGCGTCGAAAGCACTGTTGAGGTGGTTGGAGTGTCATGGGGAACGGGTGAATTTGTGGATAATAGGCATACCCTCTCAAAATATTCAGCGTCCCCTGTATCATAGCCCCAAAATGCTATCTCATCATATTCAGCGTCTTCGTCCGTATCATCATATTCATCTATTTTTTTGTCTATTCTATACACAAAGTATGAAGTTAGAGGCTAAACGCCACTCAAATGAGACTTAACCCCAAACCATACCAAACCAAGCTACCAAAACTAATTAAATAAAACAGATACTGATGTTAAACACATACAATGTTATAGAAATGAATTGCACTAACATGTAGTTTAACATCAGTATCTGTTTTATTTAATTAGTTTTGGTAGCTTGGTTTGGTATGGTTTGGGGTTAAGTCTCATTTGAGTGGCGTTTAGCCTCTAACTTCATACTTTGTGTATAGAATAGACAAAAAAATAGATGAATATGATGATACGGACGAAGACGCTGAATATGATGAGATAGCATTTTGGGGCTATGATACAGGGGACGCTGAATATTTTGAGAGGGTATGCCTATTATCCACAAATTCACCCGTTCCCCATGACACTCCAACCACCTCAACAGTGCTTTCGACGCCATCCCCAGTGAATTTGCCCCTGACTATGGATGAGAATGACTGGGTGATCAGCACAGTATATATAGATATTATGAAAATACGAATTGTGCAACTACTCGAAAAGGCTATAACTGAACAGATGAGAGAAAGTTGCAACGGTTGTCAGATAAACCATTCTAACCAAACCGAACACCCGTGTTTGGGTGTTACACCTAGATATTACTTCTACAATCATTTTAAAGATTTAACGAACAAGCTATGACTATGGACAAGCTCACGGAATTGTAGCACCACTGTCAAGAATCCATGGAATATGCAGATGTTTTCTGCATGACCTGAAGGATTTACCCTATATACACGCAAAAATCAAAGACATAACTAATGCGGCACGTATAAGTTATGCATATAATGAAACAATTGTATAGTTGCATATATTGCATACAGTTTTCTGCCCTCGTATTATTACATTGTACACATTGTATGTTGTATGTACTGTATTGAGACAAATATTGGTCTGATATTGTGTACCATCTACAGTGCCTACTGTGAATATTCCTAAATATGCAGTCGTAATAAAATATGTAATCATAAAAAAATTGTATATTTTGTTGTCATTTTGTTAGTGCAAATCATTTCTGCAACATTGTATGTGTTTAACATCAGTATCTGTTTTATGAAACAGCTCTGGTAGCTTGGCTTGGTTTAGGGTCAGTCTCTTTTGAGGGGTTTAGCATTTCACTTCATACTTTGTGTGTAGAATAGACACCAATAGAATAATTTGGTGATACAAAGAGTGATTGGGTCTAGTCAAAAGGGGTATTATATTAAGTCATATTAGTGACTCAATGTATAATATTTTTATTTACACCATGAACAACATAGTTTATGTATGTAAAACTTACAGTGACTGTGTCCACATGACTGTGTTCCCCAGTGATGGGGGAGTAATTTGTGTGAAATTGTGACCCTTGCCCAAACATAAACAACTTGAATGTAGTATTTTCAAGTTTAATGTGCCAACTTGTTGACTCTTTTCAAAAACTTCCCCTAGAAAACCCCTGATAGAATTCATACAATGATCGTATTCATCACCCCTAACGCTAAAAAGTTTTGTGTAAAGATACGGAGACAAACAGATTCTGTACATATTTGGTATATTTTTATTGACCCAGTTGCGACAGAGAGTTCCCAAGTCAGATATCAGGCTGTCAATAGTCACAAATATTGTGTCTATCATTAAAACAACCATCCCTTAGTGTGCAATAAGTGGTATCTGGGTCTATATTATGCAGAGCTTTAACAATTAATACAGTATCTTCAGGGCTCTTTAGGTCTTTATAAACCGACAATGCCTATTTATTTACCCCAATGCACCCCTTACACTATATTTTACTAGGCCCTGACATAAATATATATATATTTATTGTATATTGTGAAGTTTCACAGCAACTTTGGGTGAGCAAATGATCTAGTGACCTAATCTACCTACTATCCTCAGCCATGATTGGGAACTATTATGATGATTTAGCCTATTATTTTGACTAAGATGTTAAGATACGATGTTCCACATCAGATTTCATGCCCTAGGTGTATGCTTTTTCCGTCCAATACCCCCTAGGGGTCAATTTAGTGACTAGTGATTTGTTTTAACCATAATGTAATGGTAAAATGAGTGTTGGATATGTCACTGAGGTTAATTTGTGTATGTACTCAAAATGCCCCAATACTCAAAAATGTTGCTGTCCTGTATCTCTGATAGACCATATAGACCATTGACTGGTGAAATCAGATGGAGGATGCTGTTAGGATGCTGTTAGGGCGCTGTTGGCTCTGTAATTATCTACCCACCAGGGGGAATGGTGAAGTATGGGGGCCTTTTACCACTACAGAGGTTTGCACAGTTACAAAATGGATAGAGAGCATGTCTGAAAAATGATAAAATAGCTGAAATTAACAATTATTCCAAATTTAGTTGGCAAAATAGTTATTAGTTAATAGTTATTGGTATTGGTTGAATAATGTACTAGTCATAATATAATGGGAGAGAACAACTGAGTGAATGAGTCAAAAGTGCCTGGTGATTGATGGTGCAGGATTTACTATCTATCACTGACAACTAGTGATTTGTTCTGACTACACTATCTATACAGATCACTGTAGATCTAAAAACAATAGGCGTTTAGCCTTTAACAACCGAGTTTAGCAACTCTTTCAAGAATATAATCTTAGAAGTAAAAATAATTCCAGGATAATTGATTTTGTTTTGTATACATCGATAACCCCTGCCTATGTAGGAATTACACATTTTCTCCCAAAAACATCTTATCATTACAAATAAAAATTGTAAATAATTTGTAATATTGAGCAATAGCTTGTATACTAGATACAACTATATAGATGACCCTAGACTAGATACTAGATAAAAAACAGGCCCTGGCAGGTTGTGGGCCTCATGATAGCACTATAATGTGCTACATTATAGTCCCTTTCTTCTTAGGCATGGAGGGCATCTGATGATTTGAACCATTTTGTTCCAAAATAAAATGGGTTTTAGCAAAAACCACCTGCTGGTGGTGCTATAACCGCCTGATCTGGACATGTATGGGTAGCGGGTCATGTCTGTGTATACCCCCCTATTCCATCTAGCTACACATTTAGTCATATACTTCATGTCAAGTTATTATTATTTTTGTTGTGTTGTCTGCTGTGTAGTTTATTTATTTTATTTTTGTTGTACTATTTTTGTTTGTGTTGTGTTTTGTCCAGTTTTTGTGGTGTTGTGCTTTGTCAAGTTTTTGTTTTTGTCTGCTGTGTAGTTTTATTTATTTTGTTTTAGTATTTTCTGTCTGTGTTGTGTCAAGTTTTTGTTTTGTCTGCTGTGTAGTTTATTTATTTCTGTTTTAGTATTTTTTGTTTGTGTTGTGTTTTGTCAAGTTTTTGTTTTGTTGTGTTTTGTCCAGTTTGGGTTTTTGTCTCGTTTTGTCTGCTGTGTAGTTTATTTATTTCTGTTTTAGTATTTTTTGTTTGTGTTGTGTTTTGTCAAGTTTTTGTTTTGTTGTGTTTTGTCCAGTTTTTGATTTTGTTTTGTGTTTTTATCACATATGTTTTTACATATTGTCTTGTCTGGTGTGTAGCCTTTTGATTTTGTTTCGTATTGTTGCTGTGTTATGTTTTTTGCTGTTTGCTTTGTGTCATTTTTGTTTTGTTTTCTGCTGTTGTATAATTTTTGTTTTGTTTTTGTGTCATGATGTTTGTTTAATGTGTGTTTTGTGTTTTTGTTTTGAAAAAGTTTTTGTTTTTGTCTCGTTTTGTCTGCTGTGTAGTTTATTTATTTCTGTTTTAGTATTTTTTGTTTGTGTTGTGTTTTGAAAAAGTTTGTTTTGTTGTGTTGTGTCCAGTTTTTGATTTTGCTTCGTGATTTTATCACATATGTTTGTTACATATTGTGTTCTGTACAGTTTTTGATTTTGTTTTGGGTTTTTATCACATATGTTTTTACATATTGTCTTGTCTGGTGTGTAGCCTTTTGATTTTGTTTCGTATTGTTGCTGTGTTATGTTTTTGCTGTTTGCTTTGTGTCATTTTTGTTTTGTTTTCTGCTGTTGTATAATTTTTTGTTTTGTTTTTGTATCATTTTTGTGTATGTGATGCTGTAAATAGTATTGTTATATAGTTTACAATTTACAATTTAGGCATTTTACCATATGAACCCCCGTAAAATCACATTTTTCAAAAGATTATCAACATGAATCATATGCTAACTAGTAACCTACCATCAATCCATCAGTGGAATATCAGTATGATGAACCAATACGTATGCACTATAGAGTTCTGTGTCTACATAAGGTGTACTAATAGTCCTAACAATAGGGGCATAATGCTATCTATGGTGCTGAAATCGTTTGCATGACTGGTTGATCAACATCTATAGAAATTGCCCACTAGGTAGATATCATTAACTTTCACTATAATTGAAAACATATACTTATATTTCCCACACCAAGAGTCGAACTAGGGTCTCATGGCTAGACTCCAAGCATCCTAAACCACTAGACCATATGGGATTATGATATACTACCTGTAATGTTTGGTTAATAACCTGATCATACATTGTCTGAAGACAATAATTACTGCTCGAACCACTGTTCCCTATGAGCATAACATAACCATATTGTAATATAATTAGAGAGGACAGATATGTTACATGTAAGAGCCTCATGATGTCTGAAGGATACCAAATAATAGCAGAGAATATTGGATCCATGTAATACTGTAAAAACTGCCAGTTACTGCGTACAGATAATCGTAAACACCTACGGCTCTCATACTATTCTGTATGTTGTGTAATTGTTCACAGATAGGCTACACAGGCTAGATTTACACCGGTCAATATTCAAGCTAAGTATAACCCCCTTCATGTATGTATTGAGCCTATGGGGTAGATCTGAATTACACCTACATTACTTAAATTCACAGCCTATGGGGCAAACCTGATATTACACCCTTTGTGGTTCCGCACATGCACAAGGCAGCCAGATAGGCATACAGTCATCCAAGCATACAGTTAGATAGCATCTCAAGAGTTAAATATCTAATGGGTTCCATTTGGTCCCCACCTGTCAATAATAGACCTATGCTACAGACATATAGAAAAATCAGTTAGACAGTAAACCACCCCATAGAAATCCATATAGACAGCCATACTATACTATATACTATACAGTCAGGTCCATATACAGTGGGGCATTTGGTTACCATACCACCAATAACATTGAACATTGAAAAGCCTGAATTAGTCTAAAAAGTCTAAAGAATAACCAATACAACTACATAGTTTTTAGTAATTTTGAAGACTTGCTACATTTACTAGCAAATCATGACTCATGACCCCCCCATACTGGCTATCCCTACATGCCTGATCATTACCCCTATAATCATAAAGCCTTCATCAAGAGTCCATTTGGTTGCATGCTCATCATGATTTTAGCTGTCTGTGGACCAAAAATGAAGTGAACTGAGATCCACTCCCCTAGAGGGCTTGAAACCCCCAATGCATTGGGGTGTAGTGGTGTTAACCGGTATTACACCGATGAGATGCTCAAATCCATAGTCTAGGGGCCAAAACTGGTATTACACCCCCCTTGTAGGGCCCATGGATGGGGGGTGTCCTCTGAACCAATGGGACGAAAAAATAAATAGATGAATTGCACTAGGAGGCTGAAACCCCCTACAGGTCTGTAGTAGTTTTTTAACTTTTAACTTGTTTTGTAACTTTTTTTAACTTTAAGCTTTTTTTAAGTAATTTATTCATACTTTTATTTTTCCATACCTATACTCAATAGTGTACACCTACTGTACACCCAATACTCCACCGTATATATGCACCTGGAAATTGCAAATTTTAGGGCTAAACCAACACACAAGCTGTGTGTTTTCCTGTCAGCTGTCAGCTGCTGTCATCTGTCACCTGGCACCTGTCACCTGTCACCTGGTACCTGTCACCTGTCAACTGTCACTTTCAAAGAGAAGGGGACCCCCACCCCCCCTCTAATGAGGGGAGGGGGTTTACAACTGCACCTGGCACTTCTAAAAGATAAGGGACCCCCCAATCTGCCAGCTGGCACATCAAAAAGATAAGGGATCCCACCCCCGATTACAACTGCCACCTGGCACTTCTAAAAGATAAGGGATCCCCCACCCCTCACCAACACAGAGGTTAATCTAAACTTTCTATTGTTCTATGCACACCTGGAGCCGGCATGTCTACTAGGCTTTGGGGGTGGGACAGACCCACATGAGGGGGCTCACAGGCTGTGACATGCATGGGACATAGAGAGATAGGGAGAGATAGGGACAGATTTAAGCACTTAATGTAAAACACTTAAGCAGCAGGAACAAAAAGCATGGCATACATCACATACATAAATAAAACGATTATAATAATAATAATAATAATAATAATTATAATATAATATGATTTTATGATATATACAATATGATTATGGAATGTATGGAATGTATGGAATGTATCCAGGAATGTATGGAATGTATGAATAAATTAACATAAATTAACATAAATTACTCACTGGCGCCCCCAGTGGCCACAGGGGTTCATGATCACCAGTATATAGTAACTACTGTCCAAGCTATACCATTTATTTTTTACTTCCACTGACAAACTGCTTGAGCACTGAATGAGCACTGAATCAAGTCATGTCACTCGCTGGAATTTCAGTTTATTTAGAAAACAGTTATTTTTTGTGGTGGGATAGAACTGAGAATGAACCATATAGCAGACCAAGCATTCGTTGAAGTATCAGGAAGTGAAGTCTTTTTTGCAATCAGCGGATGGACAATGGAAGGCGGGTTGCAATGTGGAAAAGGACGTTTTAAGTTAAGTTGTTCTTCTTGGTGTCACTTTTCAAATGGGGCCTTGGGATCATATACAGAGCATTTTAATGGTGTTTGCTGTGCATCAAAGATGAATTTAGTGCTTTAAGTGTTATCATGGATGTTAATCAGATAATACAGAAGATGACAGAACACAGACAGCCTGGTAGCTCAATGTGTTAAGTGGCTGTCCACATGATCCTGATGTTGTGGGTTCAAATCCCACTCTGGTCTTTACTTTGAAGAAGAAGAAGAAGAAGGACCCTGAAGTCAAAAAATCACTTTCACCTAGAAACTCCATTCACACTTTTTGAGTGGTGTAAACCACTCCTACAACTGGCTTTGTTAGTCTGTCTGTCTGTCTGTCTGTCTGTGCTCAAAAAATGAGCATGGTTGCTATGTTCACCCAGTTCACCCGGGTGTGATTTCATTACGTCAGACATGATTTCATTACGTCAGACAGGCTATATAAGACCTTACACCACTCAGTTCACACGGGTGTGATTTTTATAATTCAGCTTACTGTGGAGACACATGCTGGAACTTTTTACTTTGAAATGTTTTGTAGTTTCTGAGTTATTTTCGTCTTTTTTTCAAATCCTCAAAAATGATGAAAAACGGCATAGTATGCCGTCCGAGGCCATGGGCTATAAATGATGAAAAGCGAGGATTTGAAAAAAAGACGAAAATCACTCCGAGACCATGGGCTATAGTCCATGGTCTCGGAGTGATTTTCGTCTTTTTTTCAAATCCTCAAAAATGATGAAAAACGGCATGCTATAGTATGCCGTCCGAGGCCATGGGCTATAAATGATGAAAAGCGAGGATTTGAAAAAAAGACGAAAATCACTCCGAGACCATGGGCTATATAGTCCATGGTCTCGGAGTGATTTTCGTCTTTTTTTCAAATCCTCAAAAATGATGAAAAACGGCATGCTATAGTATGCCGTCCGAGGCCATGGGCTATAAATGATGAAAAGCGAGGATTTGAAAAAAAGACGAAAATCACTCCGAGACCATGGGCTATAGTAGTTTAGAAATGTCATGTGGTGTTTTGATGACACCACGTCATCACACTTTATCTACGTATGTACGTATGTATGTATGTATGTATGTATGTATGTATGTATGTATGTATGTATGTATGTATGTATGTATGTATGTATGTATGTATGTATGTATGTATGTATGTATGTATGTATGTACTTAAGGGTCTTAAGGGTCCCTGTGATATCATCATACATCATACATCATCAATCATCATACTGTACTGTAGGCCTACTTAGCTAAGTGTGGTCGGTGCAACCACTTGTAATTTTCCCATTGCACCTTTCTAGTTGAGGTTCCCGCTTCCCGGTTTGGCCTCTTTTGCTGCAGTGGCATGTTGGTGTGGAGCTTTGCTTTGTCCCACAGGGGACATTTAGTTTCAGCTTCAAGCTGATGGCTGCTCAGATGGTCATTATGAGCACTTGGGAGCTGATAGGGTATCTTGCTCAGTGACACTTTGACACTTCAACATGGACGGGCCAGGAGGTGAACCGGTGAACCTTCTGATTACCCGATGGCCTCTTAACTCTACTACTAGCTACGGCCGCCTAAATGCACTGCAGCAAGCATAAATAGCGGTTCACAGAAGTGCATGTGTTGCAGATAGATCACAGAATGTCTAGTTGTAGTGTCCCACACAAAGACATCTCCTAACATATATTGTTTCACTTAACCCTATCTGAGGTAATTATGTTTTTCTTAAATCATATAACAGAGCAACCCTGCACAAAATAAAAACATCCTAGTACTGGGCCATAGCCAAAACCAGATGTGGACACGCCAGGTTCTTTCAGACAGATGACCCAGACTTTCCACACTGTTGCTATTTAAGGAAACAGTAATGATCCCACAGGGAATATCAGGATTTTCCACTTTAACCTCCCAGGTATAGGGTTCAGGAAGAGTTGTCAACAGGTCACTGCAGAGTGTCCAGAGGTCCTGGGGACCCTTAGATCTGATGAAATGTGTGCGTGCGTGCGTGCGTGCGTGCGTGCGTGCGTGCGTGCGTGCGTGCGTGCGTGCGTGCGTGCGTGCGTGCGTGCGTGCGTGCGTGCGTGCGTGCGTGCGTGTGTGCGTGCATGCATGCGTGCGCGCGTGTGTGTGTGCGCACGCGTGTGCATGCATGCGTGCGCGCGTGTGTGTGTGCGCACGCGTGTGCGTGCATGTGTGCATGTGTACGTATGTATGTACACGACACGGTATGTGTTATGATTTTTCCATGGCCATCTAATGGCGGTACAGTATACAGTGAATACATGTACTTGATACGAGATACAGCTTAACGGACAACTTTAGGTTTTTTCAACCAAGGTTCATGTTTTAGGTTATTATTAGAGAAAGTAAAAGATGAGTGTCATTTTTTTTCATTTACTGCTTTTTTTCGTTTTAGCGATTTTAGCTATTTTTGATCGCTAAAACGAAAGAAAGCAGCAAAAAATAATACACTCATCTTTTACTTTCTCTAATAACAACATAAAACATGAACCTTGGTTGAAAAAAACTAAAGTTGTCCTTTAAGCTTGTTGTTGTCCTAATTACAGCATGTTATTTTATCATTATTGATACGAGATGCATCTGTTAGATCATCCTTGTTCATATCCTGTTGTTTCGGTCTCATATCTTCTGGTCATGTCATGTGTCACAGTACAGCACTATGTGAATTCCCTGTCTCTATGTATTATGAATGTCTGTTTAGAATACACAGCAAGTGTCACTGAGTGACTTGTAGGGATAGCAATTCTCCCTCATCTCAATACAACTATAGGCCTAATTTGTGATGAATAAGACTGTCTCTCTCTCGCCGTCTCCCCTTCTTTCTGACCGTGTCTACCCCCCTGCTCAGGATCTCACAGTAAATTGCAACTCTCGCCTTCCTCCAGTCGTCTGCCAGAATTCCAGAACTCTGGGTGATCTCTCCAACATTCCATCCTGTTTGTCGTCATGGTGCCAGTGGAAAAGATCTGCTATAAAAGAGCCTCTTCTCCGAGGTCTTCACACAGAATGACAAAGGAATTACTACCTTCTGCAACACCACCACCAGAGACGAGGAACATTTCAACCTGAATTGAACAGAACTCAACTTGATACAGTACAGTACAGTAACGACAAGAGACAAGACAAGACAAGACAAGACTTCTTTCTATCAGTTATAAGTTTCCGTGATTCGGCTTAACCCAAAAGACAAGATGAGGATTTTTAATCCAGCAGAGAGAGTCTTGTTTGCTTTCTACATCTTAACACAGGTATTTGTTTGTTGAATAATATATTATATAGAATTCCAAATGCTGATGAATGTATTTATTCTGTTTGGAAAAAAAAATGAAAAAATTATATATATATTTTTTCCTAGCATAATTCTTTTCTAGATTTTAACTAAACTAAATCTGATCCATGATATTGCAACACTAAAATACTTTGTTACTTTCTCTGCCCCAGATGCTTACCCTAGTCTGGTCCCAAGCATGCCCTCTGAGGTGCCAGTGCCCTCAGGAACCACCCATGTGTGCCCCTGGGGTGCCTCTTATCCTAGACGACTGTCCCTGCTGCCTGGTTTGTGCCCGACAGAAAGGCGAGGTCTGCTCTGAAACAAATCCCTGTGACACACGCAAAGGCCTGCAGTGTGACTACACAGCCGATGTACATAAGAGGACGGGAGTCTGTGTAGGTGAGTGAGCCATTACAGCGATCTGCACCCCGGTTGCGTAGCAAAGTAACTGCTTATCTTGCTCATAACATGCTTGTGTGTACCCTCTTAAGTTAATGTCTAGTCTGCGTTTTTGCCTATTGCTTGTCTATGTGTTTTAAAGTCTGTTTTTGCCTGGACATACAGTAGTTTAGTTACACTAGGATGTTTATGTCATTTTGACATCACTGTAATGCCTAAGCATACTGTCAACCTAAATCAACAGTAAACCTAAATTCACCAACATTATATTCTCTCACATCCAGCTCAGCAGGGAAATGCATGTGTTCTGGATGGCTCCGTCTACCAGAGTGGTCAGACGTTCTTTCCCAGCTGTAAGTACCAGTGTGTATGTCGGGACGGGCAGATTGGCTGTGTGCCCCGTTGTAACTTGGATGTGATGCTGCCTGGCCCTGACTGTCCACTGCCACGGAAGGTCCAGCTGCCTGGGGAATGTTGCGAGAAGTGGTTGTGTGAACCACAGGCTGAGGCCAGTGCACTTGGGGGCTTTGCCATGGCAGGTGAGTAGAAAGGAAACATATGTAGATGAGGCAAAAGTATTCACACCCATGCATGCACGCACACACTGCACTGCACTGCATATGTATACTCTCTCTGTGATTCCTCCAGCCTTCCGCCAGGAAGAGACAGTGGGTATCGACAACTGGGACCCCAGTCAGAACTGCATTGAACAGACCACAGAGTGGAGCGCCTGCTCTCGAACCTGTGGCATGGGTGTGTCCACCAGAGTTACCAATAAGAATCGTCGGTGTGAGATGGTGAAACAAAGCCGGTTATGTATGGTCAGACCCTGTGACGACCAGCAGGACCACATGCAGCTGACACCGATTGGCCCTAAGGTAACAGAATTACCCTACAGTTGGGTACACTTAGAGATCCACTAAATACACACTGATGATTTTATTGCGTAGGTTTTCATAGTACTGTGCTGGCTGTATTGTGTTGGTATTGTGTTGTATAGGGCTCCATCTTGCGCCACCCCTTACCCCTTATCCCTAAACTTATTTGCCATTTTTTACTATTTTAAAATAGTTCAACTAGCCAATCTACATCGACACGTTGTTAGCTTGTAGATCGGCTATTTGTACTATTTTAAAATGTCTTCATGAAAGACATTAGCATACATGTTCAACCCAATCCAGAAGGATGTCAACAAGTGAAATTTGCATATACCTTTCACCAACATCAACTTTCTGTCTCATCCGTCTTCCTCCAGAGAGGCAGTAAATGTCAGAGGATGTTGAAGAGCAACAAGGCTGTCCATGTCTCCTATAAGAACTGTACCAGTGTCCAGCTCTACAAGCCTCGCTACTGTGGCTCATGTACCGATGGCCGCTGCTGCACCCCCCACAGCACCAAGACTGTCCTGCTGGAGTTCCAGTGTGCCAACCGCAAAACCAGCAGGAGGCCTGTCATGGTGATCCAGAGCTGTGCCTGTCACAACCACTGCCCCAGAGACAATGCCATCTGGCAACCCTCAGACCTGGGATACAGTGGCATGAGGTTATAGGGTCACATTCCATACTCAGGAACACAGTAAATGGTTAATGATAGATGATAGTCTGGGTTGTGGCTGAAATGAGAGTCATCATGCATTGAGAAATGCATGAGGTGAATTAAACACAGTTGTCGAATAGTGTGGTTCCTGGCAAATATTCTAGGCAACATCCTGTACACATGCTGGTCTAAGAGCAGATCTTTGCCCACAGTGGTGTATTTCTGCTGTTTTTAGGTGAAAAATGTACGGAACATTCAACGCTTCTTGTAGAATAATACTTGTAGAAACCACTCAGTCACCTCTCTAGAGGTCATGATAGTTGAAAATGAGATAGTTCTGCATGTGTTCCTCTCCTGGAGAGGGTGTTTATTGTGTAGCTTCCTGTGTTCACCATAGCGTTGACATGGTGAAATAGAATCTAAGCACTTGAATGTATAAATAGATTTATATTGACGCTTTGACATCTGAAGACTACAAGGAAAATATGCCAGTAGACATGAGTCACAAAAGTAAAATTGGCTATAGGTCTTAGTAAAGGTTTCTTGGTCACATGTATGTTGTTAAGTTGGACACCTTGTGTGTAATATAATATAGATCACTAGCAGTAAAACCTGTTCTTGGGCTACAAACATACTTAGCAGACTGTATTTTTTTTGGCCTACCTGCCTTTGGAATCACTTTGGAAGAGTTAACCTCAACTTTAGCATTGGATCAATTTAAGTATTCATTTAACATAAATTGGGAGTCCATTTGTTTCTTTAACCACTTTAACCCTAGGCACCCCATTTTTGGACATTTCATTACAGGCAAAAAAATAATATTTTTTATTAAGCGTTTATGTTAATGCAACTTTGGTTGCCGTTTCAGACTGATTTCAGAATATTGTATTTTTTTGCGAAATGGAGAATGAGAGGACTGAATCAGTTATTGTATGTTTTGGGGTCACCACCATTCAAACATTTCAACTACAGAACACTTTTTTTTTTAAATAACCAAATTGACTTTGTCCCTCTCCCAAGCTCTACCATCAAATAAGGGCTTGATCCACAAAGGTGAAAGGCCATTCTCATGACTTTGTGGTAGTTTCCACAACTATCTGAAAAGCACCTTTGACCTAAAGTGTATATCCTCCAACCAAGCAAGCAAATGTATATATTTCAAGAAGACTAAAGTGTGTAGAAAGACAAAGGGTATGAAAATACCGGTATCGTTTGTATAAATAAGTGTGTATCACATACACAACGTTTTCAATCGTTTATGTAAATAAATTGCAATATTATGCATTTTTATGCCTTTGTATTTGTATTTTCCTGTCTGTCTGTTCCTTCCTGAAATTATATGAACAATGTTGCTCAAACTACATCTGGAAATAAATGTGTATTTTTGTATCAAGTTTGTATTCTCTTTATTATCAAAAAGTGTTATGTCTTCCTGTACTTTAACCTTAGCTATAGATAGCGATACTTATGAAAGATAAATTATTAAATGAACTAAAATGATGGGTTGAAAACCTAACCTTTTGACCTTTTGTCTGTCTCCCATCTGTGGAACAGACCTGCAACCAACAGATGTATTCCAGTTCCTCCAGATTTAAGTAAATACAAATAAGTAACAGTGACATGCTAAGGTTGTTGAGCCTTGTTGCCTTTGTGCAGTAATGAACTGGTGTGTGTGTGTGTGTGTGTGTGTGTGTGTGTGTGTGTGTGTGTGTGTGTGTGTGTGTGTGTGTGTGTGTGTGTGTGTGTGTGTGTGTGTGTGTGTGTGTGTGTGTGTGTGTGTGTGTGTGTGTGTGTGTGTGTGTGTGTGCTAGTTACAAACTATGTTCTTTACTTTACTACAGCTGTTTCACATTTGTAAAATGTTCACCTCAATGCTTTTACACATAGCCACATGCTGACCTTAAGCCACTCCTAGCCTATTTTAAAATGAGCCAGTGACCAATATTGACAGAGCAAGCCTTAACCAATCTGGGCTTAAAGACAATATACATTTTTTGTCACTGTGTAAACCAAAGCTGCGTGTCTTGTGTATATGATTGATCAGTGTCCAACACTCACTATAGTGAGTGAGAGCTCTTATGTTATTTGCACAGTGGTTATATATAGGTTTCAGGTCAGTGTATGTTAAGTGTTATCTAACAATACTGTATGAGGGTTGTAATATATTTAAAAAAAAATATATATAGCCTACAAAAGCAAATACAGTACTATTGATCTACTGCAAGTACATTATTTACATAAGTTGTTAAAACATTGCGCACATTTTATAGTGGTATTTTTATAATTGTGGTTTTATACCCAAAATAGCTTTTGCCTTGGTAGACTTAAAAAAGAAATAAAACAGGAACAGAAAAAGAGTACCTTTTAGATTGGGGTCATAGATGAGGTTTCAGGCAACTGTAAAAACTGCCACTAAGTCAAGAGAGTGATCTTTCACCTTTGGAGGTTGAGACTTTGTTTAATGACAGAGCTTGTGAATGGACCAACAGACCAAAATGCAGTTGGTGGTCCCTCCAAGAATACACTGCAAATGGAAAGCCAAAAAAATTATGAAAACCATTCAAACCTCAATATCAAAACCACTGAGTTGGAGGCTCTCCACTCGCCTCAGTCAATGCACAGGGACGATAATGCCATCAATTAACTCCTTGTCTTGGTCTTTCCACAACACTCTCTCACTGTACATACAAGTTGAACAACCATGAACACCCATCAGGTGTAAACTTATACTGCAGACACACAGGCCAATAGCCTCATTTATACACAAAGACAATGTGAAAATAGCAAATAGCATTTGATCAACACTGCAATAGAAGAAATAAAAAAACAAAACTGCTCCGGCAAATAAAATGGTTGTCCTGCACGGATATCCCGACAGTATTGGGAAGGACTGGAGTTGGGTGAAAAGAAGGACTCTATGAAACTGTGTTTGCCAGCTAAGTTTCATCCGTGTTTGACATGGTGAGTAATTCCTTTAGCAGCTGAGTCACTCTTGCTCATATTGGCCAGATTGGTTTGCACTGACTGATCAGCTGCTGAATCACTTGGGCTGATACAGCAGCAGACCAATTCAGCATAAACATCACCCTCTAGATCACCGATCACCCTCTTATCAGCCATGGCAAAAAAGAGTAGGTACCGTATGTGATACAAAAATATATATCAAAGGGACTTTGAATCTAGATAGTGCATACTTTTTATTTGACCAGCCACACCACTACAGTCCACTGTTTCCACAGAGCAGTAGAAATCTGCAAGTCTGACCTTTGTCAGATGGCATTGGCTCTGGGCCAGGGCCAGGGGTTGTGGCAGGCACAGCTTGGGATGGTAACAGGTACGGTCGCCCCTTTTCCATCTCGCCCCACTACTCTACCTAGCTGTAAATAACAAACATAAATTCATGTTGGTGATTATATAAAAGGTATTATATTCATTTATAATTGTTAAGTTCAATCTGTATATCCATGGGCATAATAGCATCATGATGCCATTACAAAACATGGGCTACATAGGCCTATGGAAGAAATGTGTTTAATAAAACAGTCACCTTATCTATATATTGTTTTATCATTTTAATCACATGAATGAAAAGCAGTTTTATTAGTTTAATTTTTACACAGTAAGTATAAGTCACCTGTCTCTGTCTCATGTTATTCTTCCTTGATTTGACAGAGTATAGAGATTGACTACTATACAATCAAATAAATCTGTATACAAGATAATTTCAGATTTCAGGGAGGAAATACTAAATTAACTGTTAACTACCGTACATTAACAGTTTCCGCGGGGGCGAGTTGGTAAAGGGGCGAGTCGTCTGATATTCCTTGGGATCAACATGACAGGCCTTCTGGGTTTACAGTGGGCACGCCAGAAGTCTTGGTGTTGTGGGGAGCCAGTAGCGGCCATCAGTATAGCTAGGAGCCACAGTAGCTTGCAGAGCTGGACACTGGTACAGTTCTTATAGGAGACAGCCTTGTTGCTCTTCAACATCCTCTGACACTTTACTGCCTCTCTGGAGGCATGACAATATATCCTGTTGGTCTTGGCAACCTGTCCACCTTTAGACTGGGTCCGTTTCCCAAAAATATGAACCCTGAAGGCAAATCGTGTTAATTTATTACATTACATACATGTTTTCTAGGGGTATTAACACACCCCGTGCGGGAGAAGGATTTCTACGTGGTTCAAATCCCAACGGTCCGATGCGGGAAAGGGATTATACGTTTACCGCATGTTTTTATTGATTACTTTCAATCGTCTTTCTACACACCCGGGCACTTTACCAACTAGCATTGGATGATAGCACAACACTCCGATCACGTGATCCCAAAAAAAAAGAAAAAAAATGCCTCTCCCCCTCCTTTCCTGAAAACAGGATGGGAGGCAACCCCGTATTGTCACGTAATGCCTGCTCGGAGACTCCCATGCAACTCCGGGCAAAAGAATGGCTTCATACCAAGCCGATCGTGTCGGTGCAACGGGGTGCACCTCTTCTTGTTTCTCTCTCTTTGTTTCAGGGAGGGGAGGGCTCTCTCCTCTGTGTTTCAACGGAGGGGTTGTGTGTGTAATCCATAGAGTATATAAAAGGATAGAGACTGAACTGGCGCGAAGCTCCGCCCCCCCCAGCTATTCATTGTCAGTGGAAGTTGCTCAGTGGCGTTTTGAAGCACCCGGAAGACTGCCGGAAGTACCGTCTCAGAACGTCTACTTCCGCATTTGACCACCAAATTTTGGTGGTCAAATGCGGAATTCCAACGAGCGCTCAATGTTAAAGCCCAGCTGCACTGGGTTTCCCGGTCATGAATCCACGGGTCCGCCTGTAGTCCCTCCTCCTACCACTAGGGCCCAGAGCTTCAACGTTGAATAGCCTCACTGGCCCCTTGGTGTAATCTGACCCGAGTGTGACTGCAGTGTCTGTCCATCAGATTTCTGTCTCCTTTTTTCTTCATATTCAAACAAAAAAACACACAGATTGTATTGTCCCTCGGCGAGCGGTTATTTCTTTATCATGATGATCAACGCCAGTCAGATAGAACATTGCAAATGTGTTGTGTTGTTACGAGAGTTGGGAAGGCTTGACAGCAACACTAACCGCCTCACAACAGTCGTTCCACCTCGGAGGGAAAAACAGCAGGCGAACACGGCTATCCGAGTTGGAACGATACACAGCGTCAAAAGCAGGTGTTACATAAAGGTGCATATCTCCAGAATGGAAGATGGTAAAATAAAAAATAAATAAATTAGAGTGGACAAGTTACGCTTTCTTTTGAGGTATGCTGTGTGATTCTCGCGATAAGAGAACATTTACTGTCGGCTTAGGAAAAGTTTGTTCGTCCAATGCTATCATGTAGCAGCGAGGGCCATGCAGTTAATTAGAATGGTCAGCAAGCTAAGTGTTAACACATAGCTTGCTAGCTTGATAACAAACTGATTACCCGGGTATGCTACGATGATAGCATTGGACAAACACACTTTTCCTAGGCCGACTCACAGCATACCTCAAAAGAAAGCGTAACTTGTCCACTCTAATTTAAAAAAAAAAAATGATTTTACCATCTTCCATTCTGGAGATATGCACCTTTATGTAACACCTGCTTTTGTAGTAACTTACTCTTCTTGAGCCTAATTAGAAGCGGTTTTATGTCAGACGCTGTGTATCGTTCCAACTCGGTTAGCCGTGTTTGCCTGCATGGTGCTTGGTATGGAGCGATTCTTCTGACCTGAGTTGCATGGTAGTCTCCGAGCAGCCATTACGTGACAATACGGAGGTTGCCTCCAAGGGGCCAGTGAGGCTTTCCAACGTTGAAGCACTGGGCCCTAGCGGTAAGAGGAGGGACTGCAGGCGGACCCGTGGAAGTATGACGAGGAAACCCCGTGCAGCTGGGCTTTAACGTTGAGCGCGCTTTTGCACTTCCGCATCATGGAAATCAAAACCTACATTTCTTATCTCTTTACACAACTAACAGTAATAAAACAGGGGAGTAGGCTAAATGATGCCACTCAGTCACTCACAAGGTTAACGTTATGCGTTTGTGTGTGTGTGTGTGTGTGTGTGTGTGTGTGTGTGTGTGTGTGTGTGTGTGTGTGTGTGTGTGTGTGTGTGTGTGTGTGTGTGTGTGTGTGTGTGAGGCTGGGGAGCCATCCTCAGTGTTCTGGCAAGTGTTCCTCCCACCTCTCTCTGTATCACTCTGAACTGATAGCAGGGTGAAACCTTATCTATATATTGTTTTATTAGTTTCGTTTCATTTTTACACAGTAGTATAAGGTACATAAGGTCAAAGTTGATCCCAATGTCCCTTTGTAAGCTGTGTGTGTGTGTGTGTGTGTGTGTGTGTGTGTGTGTGTGTGTGTGTGTGTGTGTGTGTGTGTGTGTGTGTGTGTGTGTGTGTGTGTGTGTGTGTGTGTGTGTGTGTGTGTGTGTGTGTGTGTGTGTGTGTGTGTGTGTGTGTGAGTGTGTGTGTGTGTGTGTGTGTGTGTGTCACCTAACAGCCAAAAAGGAGGAAGCTCAAAGTCTAGACATTAAAGTGCATGACAGTGAATTACACCTTTAATGAGCCTAACAATATGCTGTTGGAGGACAAGCATAAAAAGCTTTGTTTTGTACAGTACTGACTACAGTATGTGGACCATGGTGACATTTATCAATTATTGATAAAATAGCTTCTAATATATTATTTAGGCCCCAAAATCTATACATCTCAGTCACACTATTAAGGCAACCGGCCAGTTCCACGCGCTGCACAAGGTGCCCTTTTTTCACTTGAGCACCTGCCCCTCAAAATGTCTGTGCATCCAGTCCTAGTATTTCAGAAATAACAGACCTCACATCCAGTCCTAGTATTTCAGAAATAACAGACCTCACTCTTGGTTATTTGAACTGACTTGTATATTACACATGGAGAAAATGTGTTATGTAAACAAAAAAAACCTTGGTGTGGTCTTTGATTCCTCATTTAAGTTTGACAAGCAGGAACATTAGCCTGGATCCAGCCCATAGACCCCGCCCACTCTCTGAGTGGACTGAAGCTTCAGTCTGATAATCAGGCTACAGGAACATACAATATACTGTAGTAGAAATAATAGAATATATTTTTTGCACCATCACTAAACACGGGTATATTGGCAACTTGAGGTACTCTTCTTTAATATTTCATCATGATTTTTCACAAAAAAACTAAAAAGCATATTATTTTTTTAAATATTAAAAAAAAAAGAGAATTGAAGTTGGGAACTTCTCGTTTGGTCCACCCATTCCTAAGACATGTGAGAATGGTCTAGTGAATAAAAAAATGAAAAAGTCCATTGTGGGTGTATTGGATTTTTCTCTATCACACTATCACTAAACACGGGTGAAATTCACCCAAACACCTGCCTGTAGGAAAAACCAGGGATGTGAGCAGGGAAACAAACCTACCTTCTATGATGTCACTGAGCATCATGAAGGTACTGAAAGACCCACCCACCTCAGACATCAGCAACATTATGAAAATTGCTAAAATATAATCGTCCGGGTGAAAATCACCCATGCTTAGTGTTCTAGGGTTAATATGGTTTATTGTCTCCACCAGGCCGAAGGAATGGGGAGAGAGTATGTTTTGCACTCCGTCCGTGTGCGTGTGTCCGTCCGTCCTTCCTTCCTTCCTTCCTTCCGTCCGTCCGTTACCAGCTAATCTCCGGCACCGTTGGCCCGATCCATGCCAAACTTTGCACATATATCATTTATATTGTGAAAATTGGCCTCTTTAGTAATTAATAATGTTTTTTTATTATTTGTTATGATGAATAATAATTGCTTCAAGCCTTAATTTGTGTTTCTGACTTGTATTTGCATGCAGCAGACACATGGACTTAGTCCCAGTCATCCTCAGTGTTCTGGCAGGTGTTGCCAAGTTTCTTGCAACTGCATGCTTCAATGCACTCCATGTGTCCTATCCTGCAGCCGCAGCGTTGACTGAGACGTGATCTCCCTGCATGCTTTTGGCATTGGTGGCAGGGAAAGCAGCCGTGGCACCAACTGACCATTCAGGACTCAGTTAAAGATCTATAAGGGTCCATTTGGTTACTCTCTATCATTTAGCTGGGGACCACCTGGAACCCCCTCAAGGACCACTGGTTGAAAACTATCGCTAAAGTGTATCCTGAAGTACTAGAAGAGGCTGAGACCAAGTCTCACACAGGAAGAGGTTGAGTTAATTTTTTTTAATGCAGCATCAAAAAATGTGTCTGACAGAGTGGTAACCAATTCGGTCCACATGGTTTCATGGAAATCAAAACCTACATTTCTTATCTCTTTAAACAACTAACAG
Source organism: Electrona antarctica (assembly GCF_951216825.1). NCBI lineage: Eukaryota > Metazoa > Chordata > Actinopteri > Myctophiformes > Myctophidae > Electrona > Electrona antarctica. The sequence continues at coordinate 28,111,069 of NC_136811.1, read as the reverse complement.
TAATAAAACAGGGGAGTAGGCTAAATTATGCCACTCAGTCACTCACAAGGTTAACGTTATGCGTTTGTGTGTGTGTGTGTGTGTGTGTGTGTGTGTGTGTGTGTGTGTGTGTGTGTGTGTGTGTGTGTGTGTGTGTGTGTGTGTGTGTGTGTGTGTGTGTGTGTGTGAGGCTGGGGAGTCATCCTCAGTGTTCTGGCAAGTGTTCCTCCCACCTCTCTCTGTATCACTCTGAACTGATAGCAAGGTGAAACCTTATCTATATATTGTTTTATCATTTTAATCACATGAATGAAAAGCAGTTTTATTAGTTTCATTTTTACACAGTAGTATAAGGTACATAAGGTCAAAGTTGATCCCAATGTCCCATTGTAAGTTATCTAGAGTGATAAGCTGTGTGTGTGTGTGTGTGTGTGTGTGTGTGTGTGTGTGTGTGTGTGTGTGTGTGTGTGTGTGTGTGTGTGTGTGTGTGTGTGTGTGTGTGTGTGTGTGTGTGTGTGTGTGTGTGTGTGTGTGTGTGTGTGTGTGTGTGTGTGTGTGTGTGTGTGTGTGTGTTCATCGTTGGCATCCAGGGAGTGTGTGTGCAAAGTTTGGCATGGATCGGGCCAACGGTGCCGGAGGGAGATTAGCTGGTAACGGACGGAAGGAAGGAAGGACGGACGGACACACGCACACGGACGGAGTGCAAAACATACTCTCTCCCCATTCCTTCAGCCTGGTGGAGACAATAAACCATATTAACCCTAGATCACTAAACATGGGTGAAATTCACCCAAACACCTGCCTGTAGGAAAAACCAGGGATGTGGGCAGGGAAACAAACCTACCTTCTATGATGTCACTGAGCATCATGAAGGTACTGAAAGACCCACCCACCTCAGACATCAGCAACATTATGAAAATTGCTAAAATATAATCGTCCGGGTGAAAATCACCCATGCTTAGTGTTCTAGGGTTAATATGGTTTATTGTCTCCACCAGGCCGAAGGAATGGGGAGAGAGTATGTTTTGCACTCCGTCCGTGTGCGTGTGTCCGTCCGTCCGTCCTTCCTTCCTTCCTTCCGTCCGTCCGTTACCAGCTAATCTCCGGCACCGTTGGCCCGATCCATGCCAAACTTTGCACACACACTCCCTGGATGCCAACGATGAACCTCTGCCCAAAATATTCCTCAACGACCTGTTATAGTGCCACCATCAGGCCGATTTAGGCAAAACACATTTCTGTAGATTACTCGTACACATTTTATCCATACATCACACAATACGGTATATACACTATCTCCATAGTCATGTGATCAACACGGATCTGCACCATTTCCCATCTTCCCTCCTGATTGGCTAAGATTGGCTTCCAAAGCTCACATGATTGGTCCGTTTCGAACAAAATGCCACAAATCACAAACGCAGTGTGCAATTTCCGTGAAATTAAGCACGCACATTTCCACTAGGCCGAGGATTTTTTTTTCAAATCAGCCTCACGGTGGCACTATAACAGGGCAATTCCTGTTTTTACCTATAACTGCATCATCTGTAAAAAACGTTTTCCCTGCATCCCTCCACATCTGCCACCATGAGGCCGATTTCTGGAAAACACATTGTTTATGTTAGTGGCACAGATTTCATCCAAATCTCACGCAAATCGCTACACATGATCTCTGTAGTCATGTGATCAAGACGAGTCTGTTGGATTTCTCAGATTCTACACTGATTGGCTAAGATTGCCTTCCAAAGTTTCCAGGAGTAGCCCATTTTGTACACAATTCTGCACATGTCCTGCTCATCCAGAATTCTATCCTCAGAGTGATCTGGATCTGCATTTCCTCGACGAAATGAAGAAAATTGTTGCAAAAAACAAACAAAAAAATAAACATTTTGCCAAACATCACACACACTCCTATCCTCCTGGTGGAGACCTGTGCCCAGAAGGGCACTTTTTCTAGTTTGTGTATGTGACAGTATGTCATGTTGTCTATAATCTCTACAGCACTTTGGTCAATGACAGTTGTTTTTAAATGTGCTTTTTAAATCAATTTGATTTGATTTAATTTGAAGGTGATGAATATTCAAGGGCCCCAAGTTAACAATTTACCACAGAACTAATCCATGTCAGCTGCATGTGGTGAGACAAGGAACTAAACCACATATTTAAATCTATTGCTATTTCATATTTCAGACAAGAATGTGTTTTCACTTCTCTCCTCGAGCTCCTGCCCATCATTCGTTCTCAGATCATGTGGTCAGAATGAAGTAGCCCATCTGTTAGTCTCGCACAAGAGTGAGACTAACGTCAGAGAGGAGTGTGAGTGTACGTTCATGTATTTGAGTGTGTATATGTGGTGCTAATCTGTTGTGTGTGAAGGTATGTATGAATGTATGCATTTATTCCTCTCTGCATTTGTGTGTACAGTAAAGTGGGTTTACTCTCTACTCACCTGCCATGGTGAAGCCCACCAGCGCACTGGAATATAAGTGTGTGACACACCCACGTCTCACAGAACTCCCCAGCCACCTGGACCTTTGGACAGTAAGGACCAGGCAGAAAGATATATGTTGCGGAAGGAGAGTAAACATGGGATGAGGTAGCTCACAATTCTCTTAACTCACCCACAGAAGCTTTTCAGCCTTGGCTTTGTAGTCACACTGAAGACATCCCCCTCATGACCCATCCGGCATACTGTAGGATCACATTGGTCCAGACTTGTGCAGACAGCAGCTCAGTGCCTCGGTGGATGAGAGCTTCCCACCATTCAGAAAAACAATTTTACTCTATACTGTATGTACTTGTATATAAAATGCAACAATACAAAGGCAGAATCTTGGATCTTGGTAACAATGTGATTGATTGATTGATAGATTGATTGATTGAGTGTTTAATTGATTGATTGATTGATTGATTGATTGATTGATTTTTTTATTTCACAGTATGCAGAATGGGTACATTTCAAACGAAAGTGTGACCTGTTTGTGACCTGTTTGTTAGCATGACCTGCTCTTTTCGGCAAACGATAACATTGTGCAATGGACTAAACACAATTTTGAGCTAATAGCAGAGCTGCTCCACTGGAATCATGTTGAAAACATGATGGAATGCTGGAGAGACTTCCACAGTTCTGGTTGCACACGAATTAAGGTGAGAGTTGCAATTTACTGTGAGGGGTGGTGGGATAAAGTAGACCTTTAAGCAGTACCATTAATTAACAGAGTGTGCACCCTAGCTGCATGTGCTCAAGCAAGGTCACAGAGCGACAGAAAGATTTTCTATATAGTGTCTGAGAAAGGGAAGACGCGTCAGAATTCTCCATGACAGAACAAGCCTTCTGTCCTGCTTCCAGGGGCCCCGACCGACGAGCTGATATGGAGCGAATCTGATTCGCAATATAACAGGTCATATATCATGTTATTCATATTCAAATGCTGTTCTTATTCATTTCAGGGGAATGCCCCCGTGTAATCAATAAATATATGCCGGTCTAGGGCTAATCGGTAACACTGAGTTCTGCCTTTCATTGTACGGCGGAATGATTTAGAAGATCAAAGCTTTGGGTAGTGGATAATCTCTGTGTGTGTATTTGCCCCCGGACCTCAGGATAAACAGAGCACTCTCACACCGTGTAGCATCAGGGGGCATTGGAGGGTAGACAGACAGATTCCCAAGGTTCCTGGACCGGTGACCTTTTGACATTCCTCTTCCTGGATCCTACGTTGGGAGTTAACAGAAGAAACCCCTGCATATTCCCTGGGCTGGGATCATTGTTGTTTCTTACATAGTTCACACTCATCACTCAGAAGCCTGCACTGGATGAATGGGTTACTTTTACTGATAAAGAAATAATGACATTAAGGTCTCACCTAACCAGATGGTATGTGAGTTACTGTGTATGGATTGGCAGTGATGTTAAGTGGCCCCCCATGGATAAAAAGGTCAGTATCATATAAACAGAAACTCCTAAACTTAACAATGTGTCTCTGTTTCACATCACTTTTCCCAACACAGACAGCAAATGTGGGTAACAGTAATAACTGTTACCTGAGAAGGGTGAAGTGAACCATTGAGTTCATGAGAGAAAGGCATACATCACTGGCTGGAGGAAACCTATGGTGGGAGGTAACTAGTACATTTACTCAAAACTTGTAGAAATTGTATTTTTCAGTATTATCTCAGAGGTAAATATTATACTTTCTACTTCACTACTTTTCTTTTTTTGAGAGAGTGAGAGATACACCTGACTGACAGCTTTATTCATAATTGACTGCCGGCTACATTTACTGTAAGTTGGACCAGTTGCAGCAACCATTTGGCCATATCTCAAACAGCTCTGTTTGAGCACCATGTTCTCTTTGATGCATTCTTGTCCTGTTTATTTATGCTGTAGGAATTACAAATCTAATTTTCAGATGATGGTGGAACTCCAAGCCAAGATGTTGGGTAACGTTGGGACCGAGAGGGTAGTTGCATGTATTGAGCTGGAAGATTACGGGGTATTGAGCATGGCTGAAAATAGTGAAACTCAATAGTTGGGTTATAATGTCTTTATAGATGCTAGTGTTTTGAAGTGGGATGATAATAAGCATTCCTATTATTCTAAACTTTGACAATGACTTAGTCCCAGCGCTGTTACAACACTGTTACATAAAACAAATCATTGCTCTGGTGGGAATAATATTCCGGTTTGATATCAACCTGGTCTTTTGACTGAACTGTACATCAGTGCTGTATCCAGACCCTGTGACAATTGTTGGTAACACTATGCTATAGCATATTATACAAAGTTTTGTCACTTTACTTAAAGGTCACAAAGTCATGCAATAGGGTATTATATAATTATACAACTGCTAATAACCATTAAAGAATGTTGCCACTTTACTTAAAGGTCTCAAAGTCCTGCTATAGCATATTATTGATGTTTATAAGACATTATTCCATTTAATACACATTGGTTATAATGCATTATGACACAGACATTACAGCAGTTCTCTATGTGCCTTTATAACCACCTAAGTTATTATAGTTATAATGTGCTGTTCCACTGAGCATAATAATGCATTATGACCAGCACTTATAATATGTTATAAACGTGGTTATAAGTTGTTATACATGATTATAAACATTTATAACGAGTGTTATAATGCCTTATAAGCACATTATAATGCATTATAAATGCGCTTTAATGCATTATAAAGACATCCTTAATATAAAGTGTTACCCAATTGTTTGTGCTGTTAGAAAGTTTGTGTGCAACCTAGAGAAAGGGAGGAAGACATATAGAGAAAAATAAATGGAATGTGAAAAGGTTTTTCCTGATTGAACTGTGATTCCAGGGAGTGTTAGGTGACACTGCCAAGGACTTGATTCAGTGCTGCTCAAACAGTTTGTCAGTGGAAGCTGAAGAATGTCAGACATAGCTCCACTTTGTTTGCCAACCATGTCTGGGTTTGGGTCCTAGTCCTTCTCCGTTATGCTTTCCAATAACGCCTGTCCCTCTCTTAGCACTGCGATGAAGGCAGTCAAATGCCTGAATACTTGTTTGACTGAAGGTGGTTGGTGGTGGAAACCTCTGACCTTGAGTTATGTTAAAATGTAAAAAACGAATCATGTGGCCAATGGGCCATGGCTTCAATGAGGATCTCAGTATTAATTTGCCAGCCTGTGATGTAATAAGCTCAGTTTAAAATAATGTAATTTTGAGTATCCAACATCTATCGCGATGAATGGATCGGTACAATAACGTTTCCACTTCCAGTCATGGTGAGACTATACTGTATGAGGTCATCAGGTGCTGTTCGACAGATTCCAGAGAACACTATGAGAGTGGTATTGATCAGAAAAGTCAATGGATCAAATTCAAGTCATGTAACTGACATCTATGATTTCAGTTATCGATCTGAAAAGCATTGTGTCATCTGGAAGGGACTGTCTGGTGGCTGTTTGCTCTGACTTCAACTGCTGGCCTGGATGTCCTCCTACAGTAACATGCTTGCTGCTGGTCAGTTGAAGAATGCTTTGGTGTAAAATGTTAAACTCGTTGAATTGCTGACCCACTACAGTTGCTAGACACACAGCAGATACAGTATGTCAGCTTTTAAAGCATTGGCCAACAGATGTTGCTGCAGGGATTGTGTAAAGAGATTGTTGATGTCCCTGGGAGTTCATTTCAGGCTATGTATTGGATGGTCTTGAAATAGGTGGCTGGTGGTTACTGGCTGCTACTGTATATCTCCACAATGGAAATGTTTGTTCAAGACCACATACTGCGGTGCAAGGAAGAGGTGAGTGTCCGGTGTCCACAACAAGATATCTTAAGCCTGATTTACTTCATTGCATGCCAGTGTAGATCACTGGAAATAGCAGATTTACAAGTTCACAAGGTACGTATAGCACGTACAGCTCGTAGATAAGCTATGTTCGGTGTGTGATACGGTGTAAAAAAACCATAATCTCTCATTGCTCTCAGTGTGACGGTGGCAGAGACAGTATGCGTGGATAGGAAACGTTCAATTATAGTGGGAGCTGGATGCCATAGCGAGCATGGAAACTGGTGGTGGGACACGATGCACGAATGTCCTCAAATAGAACAGGTTGTACAGAAAACACATGGGATTACATTAAAAAAGATGTCCGTTTATGAGAAATGACAGCAAGACCTGCAAGTATAAGTGGACTAACCACTAGGGCGGTGCCGGTAACAAAACATTTGTGCTTGGAAGACAACCAAAACAATCTCTCACACCTTACAGCAAAATCTGGACAGGATGGCTCTGACAGTTTCCCCTCTTATTAACCTTTTCACACCAGAATTTCAGTTCCTCACAGGTGTAAGTTCTTGACATTTGGTATATGATGACTTTTGAATGCATCCTCACAAATTGACAAACTGGGCCATTAATCACACTGGAATGTATTTGCCCTTGAAAAGATTGTGTTATTTGTTAATAATTTAATATTATGGTATAAGAAAATGACTTCACAGGTTCTGAATAAACCCAATTCAAAGTCTAAACACTGTAGTACATTTGGTGCTTTCATCAATCACATTTTGATAAGCGGGTTATGGTTTATACTTTACACGCCTATGTATATACTATACATAGGCATGATAGCTGGGAGGGAATTCATCCAAAATCATCAAGATTGTGCACTTGGTGATAAGTTTTAGATTTTTGGCATGGTGTATGGTATGGGCATAAGGTTTTCAAACCCTAACGAGTCCATTTGGTTCCATTTGTACACTCTCTGAGTTAAATTAACAGTGGTTTTACAATATAAATTGGGGTACCAGAGATAGAAATGCCATTAAATCGGGGGTCCGTAGCATAATGCGTGTGAAACTGGGGGGGTCCATGAAATTAATATATTTCGGAGTCACTGCTAGAACCGTAAAAACCCTCCCTTATCGGGGGTCACTGGCATATATATGTTTTCAAATGGGGGGTCCGTGGCCTAATAAATGTCCATTTGGGGGTCCTTGACACGAAAAGGTTTGGGAACCACTGATTTAGTATACCCAATAGTGTAACAGAATCCATTAAAAAATCTCTTCTATCAATTATTTGGGGTTTTCAATTGGATTCATTGCAAACAGACCACTAGGGGGCGAATCCAACTCGTTTGCAATCGTTTGCAAAGAGAACAGATGGTGGGGGTGAACGGAACGGATTTATTTATTTATTTTTAGCTCCCTGTGATTATTTATTTATTATTTATTTATTTATTTTTTAAGTTATAACAAAGACATTTTAATATGATTATTTTTACACAGTATCATTCATCATATGTAGGCCTATTTTGTAAAGTGACTTGAATTAAAAAATACATTTTGACAACAGGAACACATTTTGGTGTATTTGCCCACCACCATTAGCAGTAGGCTATACATAACCCCTTTTCTCAGTTCACACAGTCTCACAAATGTGTTAAAATGCTCTGTGACGCAGTTCCCTTGTACTTTATGTTTACCTCCAGCATACATAGGCCTACAGTTAAACATAGAAACGACTTTTGGGGAGCCATATGGTACCGTCTGTCCATTGCCTTTTGTGAGCTTGTCACAAAGTGCATTTAGAGGTTTGACTAACTTCAAATTGTATTTATTGGAGATTTTGTCAATCTCTTACTGTGGAATGTTAGGGGAGAAACCTGCCATGGCTACCAGAATTGTTTTGGTATAAAATATTAATTTGGGTGTGCAGTGTGCTGCTGTGATGCCAAATATTTAAATTATTCTGGCCATTCTCTGAAGTTCTAATGTGGCTGTGCAACTAGGAACTAAGATTTTGTGATACATCGGCTACAGACAGTCTTAATGAGGAATTATCATTGAACTGTTTCTTTTTGTAAACAATTGTTTTGTTTACATCTAATTTAGATTAGACTTTAGATACCTACAACACGCTGCTGAAGGCTAAAGTCCTATTCATAGTCCAGTTGTCAGTGAAGAGCTCCACGGTGACCACTGAAAACTACAACATGACGTCACTATGTGGTGGTCACTGCTCACACAACACCCCTCTGTTTTTACTAACCACCGTTTTGGTGGTCAACCCTTCACCGAAAACTGGACTATGAGTAAGTTACAGAACCTTGCACCCATACTGGCTATAGTCAGGTGATATTAATAAAATCTGGGAATACATTTCTTACCAAGAATGTTCTTCACCAATGTGTTTGTAAAGGTGTCTACAAACATATCCCACATTGGTTTCAATTCAACCACCCTAGGGGAATTTGACAGTTGCTGAATGTTGGGGTACCATCAACAACCAATATATGGCAAAATATTCTAAATGTCATTATACTTTAAGTAGTATGTGATGTGACGTGTCAAACTAGGGGTTTTTCATGATCCAGAATCCATTCCAAGCATTAGTTTTGCACGAAAAACACTCCTTGGGCTAAAAATGGGCACCCATTGCCACAGCCCCTCTGTCTGGTCAGACAGGTCGATCCAAACCCTGAGTTTCTAATTGTTTAGGAGAAAATCGTGTTCATCTCTGCTGTGATCACCAGGTCAGTTCCATCCTTTGACTGCAGCTCTCCTCACAGGTTTTCATTCTACTGCTGCCAGGTTCAGCAGAGATTGTAACAACTGCAGCCAAATGTCTTCCATCCACTGGGGCACATTTCTAGAAATAATAATTGTGCATTTAATTTGTGGTTCCCTAATGCCAAATAGAAATTAATTAAAACTTAAAGAAAAGTAAAGACATTATGATGATGTATGATTTATGTTGTAGACAATATAGTAGCTTAATATGGTTGCATAAAGTATTATCATACCTGTGGCTTTAATATGCAATCTGTCAACCACCTTTTGCAACAGGTCTTGTATGGTGTTGAACTGTTCCGTCAGGTTGGCATAACTGGTCTGTAGCTGGATATTGTCTTCAGTAAGGTTTCCGTTTTGTGTTCTCACATGTTGCATCTCAGAATCATGAAGACCGGCCTGTACGTCTATTGTCTGCAAAAGGGAACTACAGTAATAAAAACTAAACGTTCAATACAATTCTTCCTACAGTATGTTGCACATTTTGTTGAATCAATGTTGGTGTTTCACTCTATAGAAGTTTATAAACGTTTTTGGTTTGTTCAGACCAAAGGGTTAGGTGTTCAATACTCACAGTTCACTTGCAGGCCTATGATCACAGCCAGTAGGAGAAAGCATAGCATCCCCAGACACACTGCAACATTTCTGGACCTGAGTACAACCTGAATGACACATTATCATCAGGATCATGCCTTCAGATATTTGGACAACTTTACACATAATAACGTAACATAACACTGCTAAGATAGATATTTATTTATTTATTATGCTGCAATTCAGCATGAACCGACTCTGTAGGGTGTAGGCTATTCAGGATGCTGTACAGTTTGTAGCGTTGAGTGACTCAGTCTGAATTAGAGTGACAGACTGCAGACTGAAATATGACAGTTTACTGACATCTCGTGGTGGTGATCCACAATTGCAGGTCATTTGGGGCAGGATTCAGTATATATTTTTTTACTATGCATGATGCATGCAGTTAATTTATAGTGGGCGCTACCCACAGCCTGTTGCTTATTCCACGATTGTAACGGACCCGCATCATAATATTATTTTCGAAGTGTGTATTTTCACGATTACAATTTTTAAAAGATTAAAAAAAAGAAGTGAACATGTTCACTGGCCGATCTAAAAACTCATAGGCTACTCAATACATCATGCACGACATTGAGCTTGTAGACTATTTCATAGTAGGCTATGAAATAGTAGCTTGACTAACCAATTAAAACAAAAAATCTATTCATAGCGCCATGTCAGTTATTGGTTCTAAATATCAGTTTTGATATAGGCCAGTGGTTCTCAACCAGTGGTCCGGGGACCACCAGTGGTCCTTGAGGGGGTTCCAGGTGGTCCCCCAGCTATAAATGATGGAGAGTTGCTAACCAAATGGACCTTATAGATCTTTACAGGTATATTCAGTGATTTCACAAATATCACTTCTTTTTTTGTTTTGTTGTGATAATCCTCCCTACTATAGAGTGTGATGACCATATAAGGAGTTCTTAGGCTCTCCCCAGTTAACCCCTGGGGGTCAAAAAAACGTTTTTGGCTAGGTGGCCCAGCCTTCATCCAATCAGGATAGAGAGGGGCCTTCCGCCAATCATGATCGAGCGGGGGCAGGCCTTGGTGTGTGTGCTGTTGGCCAGTCGCGTGTCCCCCCACTGTAGTGCGTGCATGTGCACATCTTGTTACCGGGGCGGACCAGGTTTTTTTTTCCAAAACACCCAAATCACTGAATGCTCCTTTAACTATTGAGAGTGTAAAATGAAACCGAATGGGTCCATTTGGTTTCATTTTACACTCTGAAAACCACTGATATAGGCCTATTTTCTGTTACTTTCCCAACCCTTCGCTTTCTTAATGTGATATTTATCAGCAATGATCTGAGAAGCCATACATTACCAACATATATTTTTAATCTTATGTAGCTAATCTTATGTAGCTAGGTACCAAATAAAGAAACTCAAATTAAATTTGATGCTCTCTTTGATTTTCCTCTATGACATTTTTTAAATACACTTGCAATATTTGTTATTGTTTTGTTTTTTGTTTATTAGCTAAATACTTGGAAGTACTGTTTAGGACAGATTTGCAGTGTATTAAAAGGATGAGTTTGATGCTAATTTTGAGACATTAATATTGTGTATGATGTTACATGTTATATTTCCACATTAGTGTGATGTTCAGTACATGTTTGTTTGCACAGTATTTGGACAAAAAATCACACCCGTGTGAACTGAGTGGTGCAAGGTCTTATATAGCCTGATCAGCTGTGGTCTGACATAATGTCAGTGACCATAGTAACCATGCTCATTCTTTTGGGCCCCACGTACAGGTACACACAAACACGGATACAAACAAAGCTGGTTGTTGGAGTGATTTGCACCACTCAAAAAGACGGAAAAAAAGGCAATGTGATGTTCAAGAAATGTCGATGGAATAAAATCATAATATTGTCGTGACCCACATCTAAAGACATTGAGACACATTCACCAAAAGGTATTGTGGCTTTAAGAGCACGGGTTCAGAGAGTGATTTACGGTTTCCGGGTTATACTAGTTGTTGTTGTTTATTACCAACAGAGTGACTGTAATATTTTACATTTGGAAACATTAGTAAACTACCTCGACGCAGCTAAGGTCTCCTGTCTCGCTGTTTCCTACTCTCAATATAACACAAAGTAATTATCACCGACCATCACACATTGAAATGGATACACGTGACTCTATAGCTTACACAAGATCAGGTGCGTACAATATTAGAACTTTACAGTAAAAATGGACATGAGCACATTTTTGCAAGTCCTAAAAGGGCAGATGAAATTGGCAGGCCATCTGATTTGTTTTCCTATTTAGAGAACTTTCCTATTTAGAGAAGGAGAGACAGACGTGTTGGACGTGTTGATTTGACATTGGTCTGAGTCCATATACTGTATGGCCGACAATTTGTGCTGACGTTGGGTGTAACCAAGGTTGTATTATATAGAAATTTCACGAAATACCTTTCGTTTATAAGGGTAGGTTTCCTTCAAAACCTAGCTGCAGAACATTATTTTATGTACTCCCAGGACAGAAAATTCTAGAATTTTCGCTGTCCTGGGCTCTAAGGGTGACGTAGGAAGCCACGCCTATCCCGTATAGATACCTGCGTGGCTACGTCAGCCCTCATTCAACTTTTCTTCTGCTAAGCTGCGAGAACGAACTTTAACATTCCAGTGTGTGCAGGGTAATATATCTCGCAAACTCGGCCGAGAGATTAATTCTTTAGGACCGTGAGATCTCTGGCACACTCTCGAAGCAAACAGAAGGATACTTCTCGAGAAAAAAAGCCGAACTTCGACACAAGTGAGTTCTAGGCAACTTGTTGCTACGCTAGCTTGTCGAAAAAACAGCTCGCGCCTCTTTTTCTCTCTCGCTAAAGCTAGCGTTTGTTAGCTTAAAGCTATCGATAGTTAGCTTAGCGCTACTAGGCAGATACGCCTGTGGTCTACTATTACACGCCACGAGGAAGATAAACCTGTGGCTGTTAAGCACTCGGACTCCTCTCTCTACAAGCAACCATGTCGCTGACGAGGGAGACCCAGCCCGGGGAAAGACGCCATCGACGACAGCCGGTGCCCGCCGACTGTCAAGAAGGCCCCAAACAAAAGACGTGCTCCACCTGGGGATGCGGGAACACGATGTCGGGCAAAGACGGGCATGACGAGTGCATGTATTGTCTCGGCCTCACCCACACCCGTGAGTCCATGGAGGAAATCGGTCCCGTTTGCCTCCATTGTGAGGAAATGGACGACGACGTCCTAAACAACAGGCTCGGACGTGTCCAAAGGTATTATGACAACTTTGCCGCCCACGGACTCCGAGAGAGGAGCCCCACTCCTCCCCCGCGACGAGCTCGCATACAAGTCCCGCCAAAGGGACAACGAGCTACCCCGAGACAGAGGCTCGACTACTCGGGCAACAGAGCCCCAACCGGAGCCTCTTCTTCAAGAGCAGCACCTGCCGGCGCTAGCCGAGACAGGTACGCTACTTCAGCCTCTGCAACCAGGGCTCACGAGGCCACTGATTACGAGGCTCATGGCGCGAGGCCAAGGGATACCTTCGCACCGCGCCGCTCTTCCCCAGCTCCACGTGCTCGACAACACGTCGTGCAGGCCACCATTGAGTGCCCGCCCAGACATACAGCTAGACGCAGACAGCCTGCTGTTGCACCCAGCTATATGGTGGACCGCCTGGACCCTTCCCCAGACCGCGCAATGTCTCCCGGTGGGGAGCATTGGACTACCAGGGAGGAAGGGGAGCTTCGTGATGACGAGCTCCCTTCCTTCCAGGAGCAACTCCAGGACTACCACGTCCTGGACGAGGCCTACGCGGACGAGCGAGATGGCCATGATGACCTCTCCCCCGGGGACTACGTCAGCACCACTCGTCGCCCCTTCGACGACCTGGATGCCATGGAAATACAGGAGCACCAGCAAGCCAGGGCTCCTGTCCCCCCGCCTCCTGTACCCCCCATGGATGACTCCAATATTTACGAGATATACAGGAAGGCTAGTGCACGTTGTAACCACACATGGCCTAAGTCAACTGTCAAGGTACTACCATGGGAAGGCAGGACTGATGAGTCCGCCCCCCCCCCTGCACCTAGAAGACAGAAGCTCCCTATGGCACAGGGCTTCGAGGAGGCCATGATGCACGCCTGGGACGAACCCCTCCTGAAGGTGGATTTTCCCAAGGCCAGCGCCAAGGGGCCCAACGACATACCAGATAAACAAACCCTCGCCATAGACTTCATGCCAGCTATGGACAAGGCTATAGCGGCCTACCTGGCCAACCCTGCAGCTCCTAGAGTGGATCACCACGTAAAGGAACCGCAGCTCCTGTCCAGCAGCGTGAGGGAAGCCTCAAAACTGAACAAGTGGCAGTATGCACACATGTCCTTCGTGGCGAAGGCCCTCAATGCAGGAGCACTTCTCCAGGGTTCCATGAAGAGCCTCCTCATTGAGATGGGACAGAAGTCCATTAAAGTCCAGCTAGCGGAACTGCCAGAAGACCTGGCCGAGTTACGCCGCCTGAATCACGAGATGGCCACCCTCCAGAGGGACTCCACTCTCCACAACGCCAAGGCAATGGCATGTTCCATCCTCCAGGAGAGATGGCGTTGGGTCGATCAGACCAGCGCCATCTCCCTGGAGACAAAGAAAGAGTTTGTGGCTGGAAATATCCACCCAGACAGTATGTTTAAGGACGCTCTGGCCAAGATGTCAGAGACCATCCAACAGCTCGAGTCCTCCACCAAGACGATGAAGGCGCTCGAACCGCTGGCCAACCAGGCCGCCCCGGTAGGCCGCCCCAAGGCTAAGAAGGCACCCTGGAAGGCCAAGACCGATGACAAACCCAGGTCCCAGGACCGGAGCGGAGATAGACAGCGACAGCCTGCAGGCCGAGGCAGAGCAGACCGCCGCACCTCTCCGCCGCCCTACAAGGCCAGGAGCGCTCCCAGAGGCCGAGGCCAGGGGAAGCGCAAATGACCTGCCCGGGCCGGGTCATCTTCCCCACCACACTCAGAGTTCAAGGCCAGAGGTGGGGATCACAGATCTCACCTCAGAGCCTGCGCTGAAGCGCTTAAGGGGGCCTGTACACAGTGCTGTGAGCACCGTTGTACAGACCCCCAAAACTGTTATGTGCAATTCACATGTGTATGTTTTTCCACGTTGTTCAATAAAGAAAACAAAAAAACAAAAAACACAAAAAACAATAAAACCAACTCTGAAGGGCATAGGCCCAGTGGGAAAGATAACCCACACTGTGACAGCTTTAGCTGTCACAGGCCAGGAACTCCACGCCAATTTTTTCCAAACTCAATACCGAAAAAATTCACTAGAGGGAGACATTTCACACAAAGTAAGTCTTCCCCTAGGCAGGCCATGCACCACGCTGACAAGCACAGGGAACCCTTTGTCACGTCATCTGTCACAATGGCGGATATCCGGGGCTTCCCCGTGGATAATCCGTACAATTCAGACAGGATACAGGCTACAGTTCGCCTCAAAACCGCCCACTTCCAGGAAAATTATTTTCTCAGAAGCGAGCGGGCAAAAGGCCGCCATTCTGCAAGAGGAAATCAATTAATTAATGCAGAAAGGCGCTATCACAGAGGTGGCCCTCGACCAATCAATGAACGGTTTTTACTCCCGCTATTTCTTGGTAAAGAAAAAGGGGGGCGGACTCCGTCCCATTCTAGACCTGAGGGCATTGAATCGTCACTTAAAAAAGCTGCGATTCAAAATGCTTACTCCACCAGTCCTCCTACGCCTAATTCGCGAAGGGGACTGGTTTACGTCAATAGACCTGCAAGACGCATATTTCCACATTCCGATTTACCCGCCGCACAGAAAATTTCTGCGCTTCGGGTTCAGAGGAAAAGTGTACGAGTACACAGTCCTTCCCTTCGGAATGTCACTGAGTCCCAGAGTCTTCATAAAGTGCACCGCGGCAGCTATCGCTCCGCTCCGACAGCAAGGGATCCGTCTCGCTACATACGTAGACGACTGGATCCTACTTGCAGACTCTCCACGAGAAGCACTGTCGCACACACATCGTGTGCTCAGCCACCTCGACTCGCTTGGGTTTATAATAAACCACGAGAAGAGCATGCTTATGCCAACACAGTCAATAGACTTTATAGGCATAACACTGAACTCAATCTCTTACACGGCCCGCCTGAGCCAAGAGAGAATAGACGCAACACTGCAGTGCGTGGCGTCATTCAAAAGGGGACGCTCGATTCCTTTTCATGCATGCCTCCGGATGGCGGGGTTAATGGCCTCTGCGGTCTATTTAATCCGCCTAGCAAGGCTACATATGAGACCTTTCCAACGATGGATAGGCTCTCTACATGTACCAATGCACCGTCGGCACCAGAAGGTAACAGTAACATCACAATGCATACTAGCCCTTCAATGGTGGTCAGACAGGAAAACCCTCTCAGAGGGCGTCCCCATGGGAAAGCCTCTGATCAGGAAAGTCATCACTACAGACGCCAGCATGACAGGCTGGGGAGCCACGATGGAAGGACTCACAGCCAGAGGTTTATGGTTGGGGCCACTACGTGCCCTTCACATAAATTACTTAGAGCTCATGGCAGTCTTCCTCGCCCTGAAACACTTCGAGCAGCGCATCCTGGGTTGCCATGTCCTAGTCAGGACAGACAACACCACGGCCATGTGCTACATCAACAGACAAGGTGGACTCAGGTCCCCTCGTCTTCATCAACTGGCTCAGAAACTGATCCTGTGGTGCAACACACGCGTCCTCTCAATAGTAGCGTGTCACGTCCCAGGTCTTCTGAACACAGGGGCAGACCTGCTGTCCAGAGGACCTCTCCGCTACTCAGACTGGTCACTACACCCTCATGCAGTGGCCCAGGTCTGGAGCAGGTTTGGGAAATCCAAGGTGGATCTCTTTGCCACAGAGGAGAACACGAAGTGTCCCCTCTTCTTCGCAATCAGGGGACCATCAACGTTGGGGCTAGACGCTCTGTCACACCAATGGCCCAAAACCCTTCTCTACGCCTTTCCCCCGCTATCCCTCATCAGCCCCACTCTGGACAGAGTGAGGACTCAGGGTCTGAAGGTGCTCCTAATAGCCCCGTCGTGGGGGGTCTGGAGGTCGGAAATAACCCCTCTCCTCTACGACCAGCCGTGGAGAATTCCCCTTCGAGCGGATCTCCTCTCTCAAGCGAGGGGGGAGATCTTCCACCCTCACCCCCAGGACCTAGACCTATGGGTCTGGCCCGTCAAAGGGTGATGTTGACTGCCGTGGGTCTACCTCCGAACGTAATCGAAACGATTCAGAAAGGCAGAGCCCAGTCAACAAGGGACCGTTACGACACAGCCTGGCGCGTCTTCGAGCATTGGTGCTCACGAAGACCAGACCAAACAGTCCCCTACCAGGCCTCAGTGATCGACGTCCTGTCATTCCTGCAGGAGTTCCTAGACAGGTGTCTAGGCCTCTCCTCAGTCAAGGTCCATTTGGCGGCAATCTCTGCCTGCCACCCAGGCTTTGATAACCAGACGGTGTGGAAGCACCCGCTGGTAAAACAATTCATGAAGGGTGTACGCAGGGAACATAGGACATGCAGATCCCTCGTTCCCTCGTGGGATTTGTCCCTGGTTCTAAAGGCTCTGGCTACAGCACCCTTTGAACCACTACAAACCGTGAGCCTCAAGCTCCTAACCCTGAAGGTGGCTCTCCTGATCGCACTCACGACAGCAAAAAGGGTCAGCGACCTACATGCGCTCTCGATCTCTCCAGACTGCATGAGGTTCGATGAGGGGTCGACCAAGGTCACCCTAAAGGCAAACCCCGCCTTCATTCCCAAAAATGCTCTCTCAGTGTGTGTGCCAGTGAACCTACAGGCTTTCCATCCCCCGCCGTTCTCCTCTGACGAAGACAGCAGGCTTAATTGCCTCTGCCCAGTCAGAGCTTTACGCATATACGCGGATAGACTGGCTCCCTTCAGACAAGGAAGCCAACTCTTTGTGTCCTGGGGTGCCAGGACCAAAGGAAAGCCCGTCACGAAGGTCACTATCTCTAACTGGATAGTGGAAGCCATCCGTCTGGCCTACACTAGCCAAGGCGTGGATTCCCCTCAAGCCCTGAGGGCCCACTCCACAAGAGGTGTGGCAGCTTCCTGGGCACTCTACAAGGGTGTCTCCATTCAGGAAGTCTGCACAGCAGCAAGCTGGTCTACACCCTCGACTTTCGCCACATACTATAACCTAGATGTGGCAGCGCCTTCGCTAGCGCACGCGGTCTTGGGGGCCGCTGCTCAGTAAAGCATCAGGGCAGCATAGCGCTGCCTCCTGCTCTCCACAAGGACTAGGTTCTGGACCCAAAAGGGTCCGAGCCCCTCCCAAAAGGTTTACCTGGGACCCACTGGAAGTTCAGGTCACGGGAGTTCATAAAGTCCCATAAACGAAAGGTATTTCGTGAAATTTCTATATAATACAACGTTAAAGGTTACTTTAGTAACCACGGTTGTATATATAAATTGAACGAAATACCTTTCGTGGAACGCCCTTCTGTTCTCTAAAGCAGAAGAAAAGTTCCGAATGAGGGCTGACGTAGCCACGCAGGTATCTATACGGGATAGGCGTGGCTTCCTACGTCACCCTTAGAGCCCAGGACAGCGAAAATTCTAGAATTTTCTGTCCTGGGAGTACATAAAATAATGTTCTGCAGCTAGGTTTTGAAGGAAACCTACCCTTATAAACGAAAGGTATTTCGTTCAATTTATATATACAACCGTGAGTAGTATTAGAGGGAAGAAGTATCATATTCTTTTGTTCTATATATCTTTTGTTCTATTGTGTGTAATTATTAGACATAATGGACATAATTTCTATAGATTTCTATACATGCTTTGTGTGCTGTTGTCTATAGTATGTACAAAAGAAATCTATTCAGACTCATGTATAAACAAGACTCTTTAGAAATCTTTAGAGAACAGGGGCTTTCTTTTGTGTGTATTTGTGTGGTTTTGTTCACTGTTTGTGCATGTGTTTATGGTGTACACTTTCTGTTAATGTGTGACCCTCTCCTGCAGAGAGTGGGATGCTAGAACCGTCTCATGCCTTTTTTGTCTCTATTGACAAAAGACACTCATTAGGACATAATTGAATTGTAATGTCTGTCTGGCTGAGTGAGTGAGTGAGTGAGTGATCCTATGGAAAGAGGGCCTTCCTTTTGTATTATTATCCTGTGTATTATGCAGTTTGTGTACACTTTTTTTGTCTCTGTGGACAAAAGCCACTCATATGGACTTGTGACGACTCAAAGCCATTGAATTGTAATGTCTGTCTGGCTGAGTGAGTGAGTGTGCGTGCGTGCGTGCGTGCATTAATTGCATGGACTGTTCCCCATGGAATCAGTCTGTCTGCCCGTGTGTGAGAGATGTAAAGGAGCCATAAGCCTTTGGAAGTAGGGTCTTTCTTTTGTGTTATTAGCAATAATAGCCAAGTACAGGTTTTTGTGTTCACATTCTGTTACACTTTAACAGTCTCGTGCCTTTTTGTCTCTATTGACAAAAAAGCCACTGACTTGTGACGACTCAAAGCCATTTAATTGTAATGGATAGGTCTGGCTGAGTGTGCGTGCTTGCGTGCGTGCATTAATTGTAAGGACAGTTCCCCACTTTAGGGGCTCAGTCTGTCTGCCTGTGTCTCACTCGTAAAAACTTTGGGTACAGTGAGTGTGTGTGTGTGTGTGTGTGTGTGTGTGTGTGTGTGTGTGTGTGTGTGTGTGTGTGTGTGTGTGTGTGAGAGATGTAAAGGCCAATCTATAGAAAAAGGGGGCTTTCATTGTAATTCATGAACAAAAGCCTTTTGTTATGGATTGGTGACTGCTTAGAACTAATGGACCCTAAATGTGTTAGATCTCTCTCTCTCTCTCTCTGTGAGCATGTGTTGCGTGCATGCATGTTTTAGGGTGGTTGGTTTATCCAATAACTTTAGAAATATAATATATATAATATAATATTATATATTTAATCCATGGTTAGGCAACAGTGTTAAAACGATGTTCACCCCATAACTCTGAGACATCCTGTGACATAACAGCTGTAAATAAAGTACTAAAAGTAAAACATTTTCGTAAAATACATGCCGGTATAGGGCATGCATGTTTAAAAGTATAATTGACATGATTATGGGCATGTCTTTTAGACCACTAGATTTAGTTAAACAGAACTGTCAAACATTCATGTTTTGACAGACTGCAAATAATTACAGTAACTGATGGTCTGCTAACATTTACACATTTTAACCAAATACATGCGTACATGCGTACATACATTTACCCATTTTAACCAAATACATGCGTACGTACATACATACATACATACACGTGTATGCTATTATTATTGTCTTTTTTGCTTGATTTTATATGACTGGACATGACTATATTCTATACCAAGCACCAACATGATGTTTGTTACATTTATTCAGTACATAAGTCTAACCATTAATCACTGATACCATTTTTTCTTATGTTTTAAAGTTACTAAAGTATGTAGAAGTATGAAGAAAATGTGTTAGACACACTTTTAAAAATTATACGAAAGTATCAGATCTACAATATCCCAATGCATCACTATTCACTGCCATTGTTTTATAGAATGCGATGGCAAATTATAGTACACACCATACAATAGCAACACCTAGGTCATTCTGCATTATGCTGTATTCTACTGCAATAAGTTGAGCAGAGACCGTTTTTTGTTTTCTCTAGTTCTCTATTTTCTCAGCGACTTGCAAAAGTCACTGAGTCAAGTTTTTAAAACTGTAGTGTTTATGATAAGTTTATGATATAAATATGCTCACTTAAACATCAGTTATGTTTATCTAACACATTTTGTATGCCTATGCATACATGCAAATCTACAGTATCATACATATTTTATTCTTACATGTCCCCCGTAGTCCATACTCATACTCCATACACCATACAAACTTAGCTGTAACATTATTCCATTTCTTAATATCTGACAATGTTCATTTCAAATTAAATTAATTTGAAAAATCTATATCCATTATGACAAAACCATTAGTATATATATATATTTAGGCTATTGTATGATCTGTCAGTGGTCAGGGGTGGATTAACCCAAGCATTATATGTGAACGGTGTGCAACAGGGCCTACAGTAATTAGGCAACTACTGCTAGAAAAGCCATATGCTAGAAATGTTCTCACAATGATTGGTATAGCCTAATTGTATTTTTAGTAATTAGTGTTATGATTAGGTCTAATGATCCAATCCTTGTAGGTAGATCGGTAGCGAGACAAGTTTTATGCCTCCTGGTAAAAGTTATACTCCCATTGTAAAGAAACTGTGATACGCACACATGCTATGGTAGAATATCAGCATGTGAATGCTCTTGCATAAGATGGTTAATTACTAAACTAGTGTTTTTCTAGGACATTACAGTAGACCTAACTAATTTCACTTGTAGAAATTCATGAAGAATAAGCCTATAGCCTTTTACTAAAGAACAGGCAATATTTTGAAATAAGGCCTCATTATGTCCATGGCAAGGCATATGACTCAACAAGTTACATTTAGACAGTTTATGCTCAAGAGACAATCTTATTATGATATTGGGTCATAGGCACAGTAGGCATGGTGAATATTAACGGTTGTCTGTATCGTTGAACATAGGTAGTATACCAGCAAGTATAACATAGCATCAGCATGACTACCAGTTATTCAATGCAACCTATTTTTTCCTCTAACTATAGTGTTTTTTAGATGGATGCTAGTCCACATCCATGAACCTCTGCAACAAATTAACTCACAATACCAACTACAAAACCATTAAAAACATCTATACCATACACCCTACATTACGAGAATGCAAAACATGAAACAAAAACATGCAAATACAGAACAGAATGTTCTGTTACAGCCATTATAATATCAAAAGAAATTGATACAGATCCTATACATATCCTAGAAAAAACAAAACTATACCTGCAATCAACACAATGGACCAATACCAGATCACCGAAACATAAGTTCATCACAAATGTATAGTGACACCTACAGTATCATCAATAAGGCACTAAAATCAACACCACACAAAACATCACAACACCGCAAAATCAAACGTAACATGAAACATGCAAAAATGCATACAAATAAAAAGTGCCATCTGACTGACTGATCAATAGTTCAAGTCAAAAGCCAACGCCTCCAATACACATCCATTAGCAAAAGGCATCGTTATCAAACGTAATATTTTGAATAGTATGATATAGGCTGCAAAGGCAGCAATATGTATGAATATATATATATGCATTATAGCATAGAGGTCCATACTACAATCATATAATCATATCACAACATCAACACGAATGCACAACACAAAAACAACTATTGCATATTATTCAGAACCAATACACACCACTACCCAACAGCATAAACACTGTACAACACCAATCAATAATAGATTACATCGTACATAGTACATCTACACATCATTATGACTAATGAAGTGCTCAATATACTAGTTCAACACAGCTTAATAACAAAAGTATGTAAATATCTGAATACTTTGCCTTGGCAACGTAACTGTATATGATTTCTCATATAAAACTCATTTGAAACGAATTTACCGGACTATTTAATTTTAGGTGAACACATTATGGTGAACACATTGTGGTGCTGAAGATAGATAGTAGTAGATATTGTTGGTTATAGGTAATGATGAAGCCTTATGTCCATAGGGGATGAAGAGGAGTAAGTAAGTAATAGGTAACGATGACTATAGGTTATATTGAATGCATGATATTTGATTGATTGACATTTGATAGTTAGATAGACTATAGTCTAGACTACAGGGGTATAAACTATGCTGCTATAGGCATACAAGGATGTATTTGCAATATATTACAGTATATTTTCAATCCAAAAACTGTAGATAGGGTCTGCACACAATAACTTGTTGACAATAACTATTGACAACAACAACCCAACATACTAGTATATATGCAATAGTATCAAGCATATATATATATATATATATATTTTTTTTTACATAAAATACTCTGTACTGTGTATGTGTAGAATAATAAGATATGCTTGAACGGTTCAACTACGTGCTAATATATATATATATATTTTATAACCTCCTAGAAAAAACTGTATGGGGCATACAAAACACATTAACATCAGTATGTCTGATGGTGCAGTGTGTAAATGTAACAAAGACCATTATAACAGGTTATGTACACTATGCTATATATATGGTAATATGGTTTTCCAAGAATTCAGAAACTACAGTTTAGAAAAAATGTGTACACCTAAACCTGCACAAAAAACATATGGGATGAGTGACATCCTATAGTGTTTATCGTTTCAACGTTCAGATTATTGATATTCCATGCATTTGATGCATTACCTCGGGGGTTCCTTGCTAACTGTAAATCGGGGGCAGAATTAAGAGTACACCATATTGTTCAAGATTGTTCAAAATACTATATGTATAATAATGAACAAATATTGATGCATGGTCAGATATAATCATGTACTAGTTATGTTGACTTAATTAGTTTAAGAATAGCGTTAAAGTGTCAGAGAATAGTTGTGCTGTAACTGTAATTGTAACTTTAAAACCATATGGATTATAATCATATGGATAATAAACTTAGGCTAAAGGATTACTTGGGGCAAAAGCTGTCCACTTCAATTATTATTATTATGTATTGTATATATAACCTGTAGGCTACTGTCTCTACATTTTCTGTAAGAATCCATGTAATGTACCATCTAGTAAAACTAGACTCATGTTTACACTCATATTTACACTCATATTTATGGGTTATATGTTATATGTTGTTCGTACATTCTTCTAGACACTTAAAACTACTATGAGTGTATGATATTGTTGTTTGACAAGAAAGTATGTACATGAACATATAGTTTACGCAGATATGCTATGCATAACGACTGAATGTTACAATTATCCACCAATGGTGGTTGTTAGTTACAGAATATATCAATTTCAGAATGGTATTTAGTCAAATTCCATGTAACGGTAAAAAGTTATGATCATTGTCATGACAAAAACTGTGTATAATGATAAATTACTTATCTGATATACTGTACTGTACAAGTAGTACTGTATGTAGTACTATACCATAATATTGAAAAACATAGATATTTCAAATCCGTACACTACCGTACAATCCCTAACCCAGACATATATTATCTACATCTAGACATCTACTCTATGTCTGCGCTATTCTATGACCCCATAAATGATTCTAAATGTTAGGCCTTCTTAAAGTAGTTTCATGTCCAGTGTATGCTACATGCTTAAATTATAAATTGTACACAATATTGTTCAAAATCATATATGTCTAATAATGAACAAATATTGATACATGTACATATAGAAACCTGTACTATTTTGCGATACATTTGTTTGAAAATGCTGTTGCATCTTGAATTGTGACATTGTAAATGTACATGTAAACAATGAATTGAATAATCAATGAGAGGGTGTGGTGTTTGGAGTCAGGTCCCTATTTAAAAGGGTGGTCACAGATCTGCAGTCCTGTAGAGAAAAGACATCTAGCGTTATATGCAGCAGATAAGTTAGGAGATACTTCCTCATCAATTATTTCCTCTCAATTTTGTCATGGAGCCTATGGGTAAAGCACGTACCCCTAATGAATCAGTGGAACACCAACCGTTATTGCAGACTGAAACAACCGATGCAGATACAATTACAGTACCTAGGTACAGATCATACAACCCTCTCAAAGTATGGGGGTATAATCCGCCAGAGGACAGCTTTGCCTATACCCCTGATTTCGAAATATATGAAGAGAGAGCGGAGGACGATGTTATGACAGCGGACCCATGCTACATGAACATACCTGTATACAGGCCAAGAGATGATGAGGAGGACCTGGTGGACTCTGATCTGGTGGACTTAATAATCGATACGGATGACGAGTACTATGACCAGAGAGATCCGTTAGATTTGACTACAAGCAAGAAAACTCCTGGACTTTCCGAAAATGCACTACCCATCACAATCCCATCCTCCCCAGCACCGAACTATGAAACACAGAACTATTCCAAACCACCGCCATCCCCTGCAGACTCTGGTGATGAGGATGCAACATCCATTCTAGTTGCATCCAAGGCCTGTATCTCGGAGTCTGCTTTACCTACAGTCAAAAATAACTGGTTGAAACCCAAATCTAGCTGGATGAAACCCAAAACTAACTGGATGAACAGAATGGAGGACATTCTTCAGGTCCCCACATACGGATTGGGTCGCATGAATGTTAAAGATATAAAGATTGCATTAAAGTTATGGGATATCGAAAATGAGCAGAAAAATAGAGATTCACATGAAGGGACATAGGGAATAATAGATATTAATGTAATAGACTTAGTGTAAAAACTACTAAAAGTCATTGATTTGTAAAATAATGAGGTAATATTGAACTGTGTACTACATGATTTAATATGGATATCTATGTCTATTAAATGTTTCTTGCTAAATAAAAAATATCAAATACATATTCTTCCTCTTTTTTATTACGTGTTGTTACCCATGTTAAATTCTAGTTAGATTCTGACAATGTAATGCAGGTACTAACTTGGTAAGGCTATGTCACTGTGGGAGTGGACCTAAAAACGCAGAATGCAAAATTTGTGCTATGACTAATATGACTATTGTGCATGTACACGAACAGAAAAACAGGTATATATTATCTACATCTAGACATCTACTCTATGTATGCACACCATGTAGGCCTATGTAGTAAATAAAAATCACACCCGTGTGAACTGAGTGGTGTAAGGTTTTATATAGCATGATCAGCTGTGGTCTGACGTAATGTCTGACGTAATGAAATCACACAAAATATGTTAAGTAAAAAAAGCTATCATTTTTGATAAATGTATGTATCACACCCGGATGTGATTTCACAACTGGCTGTTTTTGCGCAGAGAAAATGACCACGGTTGCTACGGTCATCCAGTTCACCCGGGTGTGATTTAATTACGTCAGAAATTATTTTGAACATAGCAACCATGCTCATTTTTTTATGCACACAAAAGCCAGTTGTAGGAGTGGTTTACACCACTCAAAAATGATAACAAAATATACATTTTTATGATTACATATTTATTATCATTATCATTGATTCAATAATGATTAACTGAAAGGTAATAACTCAAAGGTAATAACCATGAATAACAAAAGCAGTTATTCTTAGAAGGCTCCGCCTCTCTGAGACTTGGTGTTAAATACTGCAGGGACAGGCCCCAGCATGAGTGAGTAAGCCTAGGCACGAGCTGTCCCAAAGAAAGAAAGAAAAAGAAAATATGTGCTCTACCGGTCTGAGCTATGAGGATGAGGATAGAAAAGTCTGGGCGTTATCGGACAGGCGGAAAATACGGTTGTCTTTTTTTCAGTTCAAGAATTATCCATATATTGAACTCTATACATTGGACTCAGGGGACAGTATCTTTGAAGACAGATTGCCTTACATACGAGTCTATGAATCGGAATTTGAGAGTTTGGTAAATGGTATTTTGGACTTCTGCAATTATCTGCAGTTGGAGCAGAAGCTAAACCCTACCTATATCAAACCATCTCGAAGGGTGCGAGTGGACGATACAATACCAGCTCGTAGTGATGATGAGGGCTTCATCGTTGACTGTTCTAGGTCAAAACTATGGCTGTTAGTGAGATACAAATCTCAATGCCACAATCTTTTGGAATTTCCTAAATCTATAATGGAGAAAGAAAAATACTTTCCAATCCACCTATCCGTTGGTTTGGACGATTTAGGTATTCTAAGGCATGTGTTAAGGGAAGGTACTGTTTTTTTCAAAGCAACTAAAGAGAGCCGAAAGATAGCTTTGATGGAAGAACGGATTAGAGGCTTCAATCGTGTAGATTCAGGGTATTCGGGGGATTGTCCTCGTGTAAAACAGAGGCGTGTGGATTGCAGCGC
Organism: Electrona antarctica; assembly: GCF_951216825.1. Classification (NCBI taxonomy): domain Eukaryota; kingdom Metazoa; phylum Chordata; class Actinopteri; order Myctophiformes; family Myctophidae; genus Electrona; species Electrona antarctica. Next base: position 28,084,487 of record NC_136811.1, on the reverse strand, counting down.
ATGTCCTGGACCTAGAGTCCGTACAGGGATTTCATTTGGTGATTATATACCTAATAGGCATACTGGTATCGATCTCGCAAAACCTGCGGGAGCTACATTATTCTCAATGCCTGATGACAGCCTGGAAACTGACGCACCAACACCAAAATGATGCAGCTACTACGCCCACCCCAACTACACTATAGGTAAAAAGACTCACTCCGCAACCTCTACCTTATACTCTGTGTATAATTGTGATATCACCATTCACCATGGAGGACTCTACTTTTTCAGTGGGCGAATCCAGCTCAAGTGGAGGAGACAAAGCTTGGTGGATGGACCCTCGGCGGGTTGTGTATGAGGCACCATCATGGTGGAATCCCACCAGTACTGGGGATACGGACGAAGACGCTGAATATGATGATACGGTTATTGTTGTGTTACACTGTATGTATTGTTTCACTTGTTTGTTGTGGACCCCAGGAAGAGTAGCTGATACTTCGGTGGCTGCTAATCCATGATCATCATGACAATGATACATATGAATAATAATAATGAATGCTGTGTTCATTCTTGAATATGTAATCAAAATAAATATGTAATCATAAAAATGTATATTTTGTTATCATTTTTTACTACATAGGCCTACATGGTGTGCATACATAGAGTAGATGTCTAGATGTAGATAATATATACCTGTTTTTCTGTTCGTGTACATGCACAATAGTCATATTAGTCATAGCACAAATTTTGCATTCTGCGTTTTTAGGTCCACTCCCACAGTGACATAGCCTTACCAAGTTAGTACCTGCATTACATTGTCAGAATCTAACTAGAATTTAACATGGGTAACAACACGTAATAAAAAAGAGGAAGAATATGTATTTGATATTTTTTATTTAGCAAGAAACATTTAATAGACATAGATATCCATATTAAATCATGTAGTACACAGTTCAATATTACCTCATTATTTTACAAATCAATGACTTTTAGTAGTTTTTACACTAAGTCTATTACATTAATATCTATTATTCCCTATGTCCCTTCATGTGAATCTCTATTTTTCTGCTCATTTTCGATATCCCATAACTTTAATGCAATCTTTATATCTTTAACATTCATGCGACCCAATCCGTATGTGGGGACCTGAAGAATGTCCTCCATTCTGTTCATCCAGTTAGTTTTGGGTTTCATCCAGCTAGATTTGGGTTTCAACCAGTTATTTTTGACTGTAGGTAAAGCAGACTCCGAGATACAGGCCTTGGATGCAACTAGAATGGATGTTGCATCCTCATCACCAGAGTCTGCAGGGGATGGCGGTGGTTTGGAATAGTTCTGTGTTTCATAGTTCGGTGCTGGGGAGGATGGGATTGTGATGGGTAGTGCATTTTCGGAAAGTCCAGGAGTTTTCTTGCTTGTAGTCAAATCTAACGGATCTCTCTGGTCATAGTACTCGTCATCCGTATCGATTATTAAGTCCACCAGATCAGAGTCCACCAGGTCCTCCTCATCATCTCTTGGCCTGTATACAGGTATGTTCATGTAGCATGGGTCCGCTGTCATAACATCGTCCTCCGCTCTCTCTTCATATATTTCGAAATCAGGGGTATAGGCAAAGCTGTCCTCTGGCGGATTATACCCCCATACTTTGAGAGGGTTGTATGATCTGTACCTAGGTACTGTAATTGTATCTGCATCGGTTGTTTCAGTCTGCAATAACGGTTGGTGTTCCACTGATTCATTAGGGGTACGTGCTTTACCCATAGGCTCCATGACAAAATTGAGAGGAAATAATTGATGAGGAAGTATCTCCTAACTTATCTGCTGCATATAACGCTAGATGTCTTTTCTCTACAGGACTGCAGATCTGTGACCACCCTTTTAAATAGGGACCTGACTCCAAACACCACACCCTCTCATTGATTATTCAATTCATTGTTTACATGTACATTTACAATGTCACAATTCAAGATGCAACAGCATTTTCAAACAAATGTATCGCAAAATAGTACAGGTTTCTATATGTACATGTATCAATATTTGTTCATTATTAGACATATATGATTTTGAACAATATTGTGTACAATTTATAATTTAAGCATGTAGCATACACTGGACATGAAACTACTTTAAGAAGGCCTAACATTTAGAATCATTTATGGGGTCATAGAATAGCGCAGACATAGAGTAGATGTCTAGATGTAGATAATATATGTCTGGGTTAGGGATTGTACGGTAGTGTACGGATTTGAAATATCTATGTTTTTCAATATTATGGTATAGTACTACATACAGTACTACTTGTACAGTACAGTATATCAGATAAGTAATTTATCATTATACACAGTTTTTGTCATGACAATGATCATAACTTTTTACCGTTACATGGAATTTGACTAAATACCATTCTGAAACTCATGAAACTAAGAATTGATATATTCTGTAACTAACAACCACCATTGGTGGATAATTGTAACATTCAGTCGTTATGCATAGCATATCTGCGTAAACTATATGTTCATGTACATACTTTCTTGTCAAACAACAATATCATACACTCATAGTAGTTTTAAGTGTCTAGAAGAATGTACGAACAACATATAACATATAACCCATAAATATGAGTGTAAATATGAGTGTAAACATGAGTCTAGTTTTACTAGATGGTACATTACATGGATTCTTACAGAAAATGTAGAGACAGTAGCCTACAGGTTATATATACAATACATAATAATAATAATTGAAGTGGACAGCTTTTGCCCCAAGTAATCCTTTAGCCTAAGTTTATTATCCATATGATTATAATCCATATGGTTTTAAAGTTACAATTACAGTTACAGCACAACTATTCTCTGACACTTTAACGCTATTCTTAAACTAATTAAGTCAACATAACTAGTACATGATTATATCTGACCATGCATCAATATTTGTTCATTATTATACATATAGTATTTTGAACAATCTTGAACAATATGGTGTACTCTTAATTCTGCCCCCGATTTACAGTTAGCAAGGAACCCCCGAGGTAATGCATCAAATGCATGGAATATCAATAATCTGAACGTTGAAACGATAAACACTATAGGATGTCACTCATCCCATATGTTTTTTGTGCAGGTTTAGGTGTACACATTTTTTCTAAACTGTAGTTTCTGAATTCTTGGAAAACCATATTACCATATATATAGCATAGTGTACATAACCTGTTATAATGGTCTTTGTTACATTTACACACTGCACCATCAGACATACTGATGTTAATGTGTTTTGTATGCCCCATACAGTTTTTTCTAGGAGGTTATAAAATATATATATATATTAGCACGTAGTTGAACCGTTCAAGCATATCTTATTATTCTACACATACACAGTACAGAGTATTTTATGTAAAAAAATATATATATATATATATATATATATATGCTTGATACTATTGCATATATACTAGTATGTTGGGTTGTTGTTGTCAATAGTTATTGTCAACAAGTTATTGTGTGCAGACCCTATCTACAGTTTTTGGATTGAAAATATACTGTAATATATTGCAAATACATCCTTGTATGCCTATAGCAGCATAGTTTATACCCCTGTAGTCTAGACTATAGTCTATCTAACTATCAAATGTCAATCAATCAAATATCATGCATTCAATATAACCTATAGTCATCGTTACCTATTACTTACTTACTCCTCTTCATCCCCTATGGACATAAGGCTTCATCATTACCTATAACCAACAATATCTACTACTATCTATCTTCAGCACCACAATGTGTTCACCATAATGTGTTCACCTAAAATTAAATAGTCCGGTAAATTCGTTTCAAATGAGTTTTATATGAGAAATCATATACAGTTACGTTGCCAAGGCAAAGTATTCAGATATTTACATACTTTTGTTATTAAGCTGTGTTGAACTAGTATATTGAGCACTTCATTAGTCATAATGATGTGTAGATGTACTATGTACGATGTAATCTATTATTGATTGGTGTTGTACAGTGTTTATGCTGTTGGGTAGTGGTGTGTATTGGTTCTGAATAATATGCAATAGTTGTTTTTGTGTTGTGCATTCGTGTTGATGTTGTGATATGATTATATGATTGTAGTATGGACCTCTATGCTATAATGCATATATATATATTCATACATATTGCTGCCTTTGCAGCCTATATCATACTATTCAAAATATTACGTTTGATAACGATGCCTTTTGCTAATGGATGTGTATTGGAGGCGTTGGCTTTTGACTTGAACTATTGATCAGTCAGTCAGATGGCACTTTTTATTTGTATGCATTTTTGCATGTTTCATGTTACGTTTGATTTTGCGGTGTTGTGATGTTTTGTGTGGTGTTGATTTTAGTGCCTTATTGATGATACTGTAGGTGTCACTATACATTTGTGATGAACTTATGTTTCGGTGATCTGGTATTGGTCCATTGTGTTGATTGCAGGTATAGTTTTGTTTTTTCTAGGATATGTATAGGATCTGTATCAATTTCTTTTGATATTATAATGGCTGTAACAGAACATTCTGTTCTGTATTTGCATGTTTTTGTTTCATGTTTTGCATTCTCGTAATGTAGGGTGTATGGTATAGATGTTTTTAATGGTTTTGTAGTTGGTATTGTGAGTTAATTTGTTGCAGAGGTTCATGGATGTGGACTAGCATCCATCTAAAAAACACTATAGTTAGAGGAAAAAATAGGTTGCATTGAATAACTGGTAGTCATGCTGATGCTATGTTATACTTGCTGGTATACTACCTATGTTCAACGATACAGACAACCGTTAATATTCACCATGCCTACTGTGCCTATGACCCAATATCATAATAAGATTGTCTCTTGAGCATAAACTGTCTAAATGTAACTTGTTGAGTCATATGCCTTGCCATGGACATAATGAGGCCTTATTTCAAAATATTGCCTGTTCTTTAGTAAAAGGCTATAGGCTTATTCTTCATGAATTTCTACAAGTGAAATTAGTTAGGTCTACTGTAATGTCCTAGAAAAACACTAGTTTAGTAATTAACCATCTTATGCAAGAGCATTCACATGCTGATATTCTACCATAGCATGTGTGCGTATCACAGTTTCTTTACAATGGGAGTATAACTTTTACCAGGAGGCATAAAACTTGTCTCGCTACCGATCTACCTACAAGGATTGGATCATTAGACCTAATCATAACACTAATTACTAAAAATACAATTAGGCTATACCAATCATTGTGAGAACATTTCTAGCATATGGCTTTTCTAGCAGTAGTTGCCTAATTACTGTAGGCCCTGTTGCACACCGTTCACATATAATGCTTGGGTTAATCCACCCCTGACCACTGACAGATCATACAATAGCCTAAATATATATATATACTAATGGTTTTGTCATAATGGATATAGATTTTTCAAATTAATTTAATTTGAAATGAACATTGTCAGATATTAAGAAATGGAATAATGTTACAGCTAAGTTTGTATGGTGTATGGAGTATGAGTATGGACTACGGGGGACATGTAAGAATAAAATATGTATGATACTGTAGATTTGCATGTATGCATAGGCATACAAAATGTGTTAGATAAACATAACTGATGTTTAAGTGAGCATATTTATATCATAAACTTATCATAAACACTACAGTTTTAAAAACTTGACTCAGTGACTTTTGCAAGTCGCTGAGAAAATAGAGAACTAGAGAAAACAAAAAACGGTCTCTGCTCAACTTATTGCAGTAGAATACAGCATAATGCAGAATGACCTAGGTGTTGCTATTGTATGGTGTGTACTATAATTTGCCATCGCATTCTATAAAACAATGGCAGTGAATAGTGATGCATTGGGATATTGTAGATCTGATACTTTCGTATAATTTTTAAAAGTGTGTCTAACACATTTTCTTCATACTTCTACATACTTTAGTAACTTTAAAACATAAGAAAAAATGGTATCAGTGATTAATGGTTAGACTTATGTACTGAATAAATGTAACAAACATCATGTTGGTGCTTGGTATAGAATATAGTCATGTCCAGTCATATAAAATCAAGCAAAAAAGACAATAATAATAGCATACACGTGTATGTATGTATGTATGTACGTACGCATGTATTTGGTTAAAATGGGTAAATGTATGTACGCATGTACGCATGTATTTGGTTAAAATGTGTAAATGTTAGCAGACCATCAGTTACTGTAATTATTTGCAGTCTGTCAAAACATGAATGTTTGACAGTTCTGTTTAACTAAATCTAGTGGTCTAAAAGACATGCCCATAATCATGTCAATTATACTTTTAAACATGCATGCCCTATACCGGCATGTATTTTACGAAAATGTTTTACTTTTAGTACTTTATTTACAGCTGTTATGTCACAGGATGTCTCAGAGTTATGGGGTGAACATCGTTTTAACACTGTTGCCTAACCATGGATTAAATATATAATATTATATTATATATATTATATTTCTAAAGTTATTGGATAAACCAACCACCCTAAAACATGCATGCACGCAACACATGCTCACAGAGAGAGAGAGAGAGAGATCTAACACATTTAGGGTCCATTAGTTCTAAGCAGTCACCAATCCATAACAAAAGGCTTTTGTTCATGAATTACAATGAAAGCCCCCTTTTTCTATAGATTGGCCTTTACATCTCTCACACACACACACACACACACACACACACACACACACACACACACACACACACACACACACACACACACACACACACACACACACTCACTGTACCCAAAGTTTTTACGAGTGAGACACAGGCAGACAGACTGAGCCCCTAAAGTGGGGAACTGTCCTTACAATTAATGCACGCACGCAAGCACGCACACTCAGCCAGACCTATCCATTACAATTAAATGGCTTTGAGTCGTCACAAGTCAGTGGCTTTTTTGTCAATAGAGACAAAAAGGCACGAGACTGTTAAAGTGTAACAGAATGTGAACACAAAAACCTGTACTTGGCTATTATTGCTAATAACACAAAAGAAAGACCCTACTTCCAAAGGCTTATGGCTCCTTTACATCTCTCACACACGGGCAGACAGACTGATTCCATGGGGAACAGTCCATGCAATTAATGCACGCACGCACGCACGCACACTCACTCACTCAGCCAGACAGACATTACAATTCAATGGCTTTGAGTCGTCACAAGTCCATATGAGTGGCTTTTGTCCACAGAGACAAAAAAAGTGTACACAAACTGCATAATACACAGGATAATAATACAAAAGGAAGGCCCTCTTTCCATAGGATCACTCACTCACTCACTCACTCAGCCAGACAGACATTACAATTCAATTATGTCCTAATGAGTGTCTTTTGTCAATAGAGACAAAAAAGGCATGAGACGGTTCTAGCATCCCACTCTCTGCAGGAGAGGGTCACACATTAACAGAAAGTGTACACCATAAACACATGCACAAACAGTGAACAAAACCACACAAATACACACAAAAGAAAGCCCCTGTTCTCTAAAGATTTCTAAAGAGTCTTGTTTATACATGAGTCTGAATAGATTTCTTTTGTACATACTATAGACAACAGCACACAAAGCATGTATAGAAATCTATAGAAATTATGTCCATTATGTCTAATAATTACACACAATAGAACAAAAGATATAGAGAACAAAAGAATATGATACTTCTTCCCTCTTATACTACTACCGTGGTTACTAAAGTAACCTTTAACGATCTCTGAGAGTCTGGCCACAATGGAGGTAGAACTAGTCTACCTGTGTAGATAGATTATCTCCGGAGGCCGAGGTTGTATGAACCTTGAGCCCTGGGATTGAGAAATTCTTATGCTTGAAGCTACAAGCTATATGTGTCTGGAGATACTCTCATACTACTCTACACACACTTACTACTCTCTCTCTACTCTGATTCTCAACCTCCTATAGGGTAGACCTTATACTTGGTGTGACATCACTGCTGTGGCGTCACGCTGCTATCCGTTGTCGTGGCAATATTGGGCATGTCCAGTCCATATATGGTCATATCATATGCTGATTTGCGGTGACATCTGGGGTGTCCAGTCCATATATGGCCACAATTGCTCGCCCATGACAAACAGATACCGCCACACTTGAACTTTAAGGAGACTCTATTTTAATTGTCATTAAACTGTAGGCATATACATTTTGCAGGTGTCTTTTAGAGGTCCTGAGGAACAAACAATATACTCAAACATTTTGTCTGTAGCCTCATCATGGAGTTACACTGCAGTGCCACAGAATCACCTGGATACATGCAAACGTGTGTATCCAAGTAACCAGGAAGTAATACGTTGGATCTCAGCTGTGATTTGGCCAGTAGGGTGATGGAAAGAATAGATCTGCCCCCTGCGGGCCCTACAGACCTGCCACTCTCACTGCTGGAGATGGGTTGTTCTGGCAGGCTGGAGCTGATCACCCATCCTCTGCCACATGGTCATCCCTTACCCCCACAGAGCACACTTCCTCATGGACTGCCTCCTACCAACGTGAACCTGGAGACAGAAATAGAGAGGCAGTTTCTACATGACCCTGCCTGGCTTCCAATACATGGCACCGATGCTGCCTTCCAAAGGTTTCTGAATGTAAGTCAGAGGGACATTCACATGGAGTCTCTTCTCCACTGCGCCCCGGCTCCACTGCACTCTGGCTTATCAGTGGTCAGAGATCCAACAACAGGTATGCTACTTGATTTCACAGAGGTGTTGCTGGAGAACACAGAGCTATCAGCCAAGAATTCTTTGTCTTTACAACGTCAACCTGGTCTTCCATCAGAGAGCCTGAGAGGAAGCAACACAAGCTACCCCTTCCTACCTGGAGGTATGGAGGAACTTACTTTGGAACAGATCAAGAAGAAATCTGAGCTGGAGGAGGACATAGACTTTGAGAATGGTTTGCTTACAGTTCCTCCAGGATTTAAAGCTGGAATGGACTTCAGTGATAAAGATGCCAAAACATCTAAGGAAGAAATAAACCTCCTATCACTTCTTTCCACCTTTGATGGCATGTTCGACCTGCACCTTGAGGAGAAGAGGGACAAAGGTCAAGAAAACTGTGAAACACAGACACTAGCAAGAACAAACGGCTTGGAAGACTTGGGCATCAAGGATGCTGTGTTGCCCCCCTCTACGTCAGAGAAGGAAAGAGAACTGTCCAAGCCTACAGAGGTACTGGAGGAAAAGAAGAGATGGGCTATCCCTGTAGATATCACCGCACCCTGCCATGACTTCCATAAATGCATCTCCAACCCAGCATTCAAGTGGCCATTTGAATTGGACTTGTTCCAGAAGCAGGCAGTGTTGAGACTGGAGGCTCATGAATCTGTGTTTGTGGCTGCACACACTTCAGCCGGAAAAACTGTGGTGGCAGAGTATGCCATCGCCCTCTCCCAGAAACACATGACGAGGACCATCTACACCTCCCCCATCAAGGCTCTGTCCAACCAGAAGTTCAGGGACTTCAAGAAAACGTTTGGAGATGTGGGGCTGCTGACGGGTGATGTCCAGCTAAGTCCAGAGGCTTCTTGTCTCATCATGACTACTGAGATTCTCCGGTCTATGCTTTACAATGGCTCAGAGGTCATCAGAGACTTGGAGTGGGTAATCTTTGATGAGGTTCACTATATCAATGATGCAGAGAGAGGCGTGGTCTGGGAGGAAGTTCTGATCATGCTTCCTGAACACGTTGGCATCATTCTCCTCAGTGCCACAGTGCCCAACGCCCTGGAGTTTAGCGAGTGGATTGGGCGTATTAAGAAGAGACACATTTATGTGATCAGCACAGTAAAGAGACCTGTTCCTCTGGAGCACTTCCTGTACACAGGAAACAGCAACAAGACACAAAAAGAGCTCTTCCTATTGGTAGACGCCATGGGACACTTCCTCACTAAAGGGTACTATGCAGCTGTAGAGGCCAAGAAGGAACGTACCAGTAAACATGCCCAATCATTTGGAACAAAGAACACATCTCAGTACACAACACCCAACCAGGACCGAGCGGTGTGGCTGTCTTTACTTCACTCATTGTCTCAGAGACAGCAGACCCCTGTAGTAGCGTTCACCTTCTCACGGACACGATGTGATGACAATGCATCCTCTCTGTCCTCCATGGACCTGACCTCGTCCCTTGAGAAGGTGGAGATCCACTCCTTCTTCCAGAAGAGTCTGAGTCGACTCAGAGGTGATGACAGACAGCTTCCCCAGATCTTGTTGATGAGAGACTTTCTGAAAAGAGGAATAGCTGTTCATCACAGTGGGATCCTGCCCATTCTAAAGGAGGTAGTTGAGATGTTGTTCTCCAGAGGACTGGTGAAGGTCCTGTTTGCCACAGAGACATTTGCTATGGGAGTGAACATGCCTGCGAGAACAGTGGTGTTTGATAGCATCCGGAAACATGATGGTGCAGGATTCAGAAACCTGCTGCCTGGTGAGTATATTCAAATGGCAGGTAGAGCTGGTAGGAGAGGTTTGGATGCAACAGGAACAGTGATCATCCTGTGTAAGGCGGGTGTCCACGATATGGGAGAACTCCAGGTGATGATGCTGGGTAAACCTACAGTCCTCCATTCTCAGTTCAGACTGACATACTGCATGATTCTCAACCTGCTGCGTGTGGAAGCACTCCACGTCACAGACATGATGAAACGCAGCTTCTCAGAATGTCACAGAGATACACAGGCCCAGGAGAAGCAGATTGGGCAGTTGAAGGAGACTCTATTATCTCTTCCTCCTCTAGAAACAGAGGGACAGATCTCTGACCTGTTGCCCTACTACAGAACTGTCACTGAGCTAAGCATTACCGCAGAGGCCATTCAGCAAGCGACTGTAGAGTCCGGGAGCGGCCTGAAAGCTATGTCTGTGGGACGAGTCGTCGTCATCAAAAACACACAGCACTTCAATGCTCTGGGAGTCATCCTACAGGTGTCCAGTGACTCTTTGAATCGTACGTTCACCTGTCTGATCATGTGTGAGAAGGGGAATGAGCACCTGGGAGAGAACAGTCTGAATGCTGGAGGTTTACCTCAAGTGTACAACACAGCTCTTTTCATAACCGAAGGTCCGTGCAGTCACACTGTACAGAAGTTAAAGCTGCAGGACATCTCTGCCATCACAGTGAAAACTCTGAAGGTGAATCCTGAAAGGATCATTGACGATTACAACAAGAGACAACAGCTGCGCTTCAAGCAGAACCCTCCTGGCCAAGCCATCTCCACAGCAACACAAGAACTCCTGCGATTGGCAGAGGCCAACCCGGATGGCGTCGCGACCCTCGACCCAGTGAATGACCTTCAGCTGAAGAGCGTGGATGTGGTAGAGGCGTCCATGAGGTTGCGTGTGCTTCAGAATAGCCTGAAAGACTTCAACTGCATCCACTCCCCCACCTTCTCAGAACAGTTTGAGCGTGTTCAGGAGAGGATGAGGGTAAAAGAGGAGCTGGAGAAACTGGAGTACCAGGTGTCTGATAAATCTCTGGCCCTGCTCCCTGAATACCATCAGAGAATCGAAGTCCTCAAGGCTCTGAAATACATTGACAGCAGTGGGGTGGTGCAACTGAAGGGACGGGTGGCTTGTCAGATCAGCAACCACGAGCTGCTGCTCACAGAGCTGCTGTTTGAGAATGCCCTGGGTCCTCTGGCCCCCGAGGAGAGCGCTGCCCTGCTGGCCTGTCTGGTGTTTACACAAAACACACAGGTGGAACCACACATAACCAACACACTGCAGGAGGGTATTGATCGTGTACTGACGGTCGCCCAGCGTATCGGCGAGCTTCAGCGGGATTGTGGGATTGGACAGACAGTGGAAGACTTTGTAGGCCAGTTAAAATTTGGTCTGACAGAGGTGGTGTACTGCTGGGCCAGAGGCATGCCATTTGCAGAGATTGCCCAGATGACAGACGTGCAAGAGGGCACAGTGGTGCGTTGCATCCAGCGCCTGGACGAGGTGCTGAAGGAGGTGAGGCAAGCATCGCGCATTGTGGGAGACTCTGTCCTGGGCAGCAAGATGGAGAAAGCATCCCTGGCCATCCGCAGGGACATCGTGTTCACCGCCTCCTTGTACACCTGCTGACAAATATTCAGATTGTTTCCAACACAGAAACATCCAAATGAGAGGCAAAAATAGGACAATAAAAAAGTATACAGAATATCAACATCAGACAGCTGACTGGCTGCTTGTGTCCAGCACTGCATCATCCATGCAAGTGGCCACGCTTCATCTGTCATGCATGAGGACAATGAATCTCTCCAGATGCTGCAGCAGCCCAAGAACACTAACTGATGTTGGATGCTGGCTGAGATGGGGTGAAGGTTTCAGAAATCTCAATAGACGCCTTAACAGACGACGTCACACTGATAAGCAACAGCATGCGCGCGCATAAAGGCAGCAGAAGAACACCACCTCTCATAAGATGCAATGGAAAAGTTCTAACTGCACTCACGTGTAGAAAATGCACCATCAAACTTTCAGATGCTGTTTTTCTCCCAGTGTGGAGGAAGAATGATTAGGATTTGTATTGTGATCTCTCGCCCTTGAAATATATAATCCTTGGTTTCTGTTGTGTGAACAATAATAGCAATTCAAAGCAGTTGTCCTCAAAACCACACCTCCAGTCGCTGTCATAAGAGTATATAATCAAGTATAATTTATGCTTCGTCCCGCGATGGTGTCACGCACGTAGACCTCTAAGCTTGATGCGATGTGATCTTGTATATCAGCTGTTCTCTGTGCACAATACTGTTGCGCTTTGAAGTATAAATGTCTCCTAGGGTCAGGGTGCACCTCACTAGCCAACACACAAGAGGACGTTCCGTTGAATGGACTGAAACCAGTAACCTGACTCCGCCAGATGGGGCAGCAGAGAGTACACTGGGTTCCCCCCCTCCTGCTCCCATCTGTGAACTCTGCCGCCAATCAGCGGCAGCTAGAGGCGGGATCAAGGCATACACAGTGCTGCCTTGATCCCGCCTCTAGCTGCCGCTGATTGGCCAGGCCGTTTTGTGGCCCGAGCATCTAGTCTGCCTGAGAGTTCCCAGATGGGAGCAGGAGGGGGGAACCCAGTGTACTCTCTGCTGCCCCATCTGGCGGAGTCAGGTTATGAAACCAGCGGTCTCCAAAACAACAGGTTTTGAGATCTAGAGAAAAGAGGAGATCCGGGCACACTTGATGTCAAAAGGAGGAAATATGAGAATATTTCATATTTCCTCCTTTTGACATCAAGTGTGCCCGGATCTCCTCTTTTCTCTATATCGTGTTGTTATCCCGATTGATCCCAGGAGCACCTTTTTACCATTTTTATACATTTTTTATACCTACACACCTCCTGAGCACCTGGTTGCCTCCTTGCCTCTAGGTTTTGAGATCTGTTGGGAATTGATTACATGAAACAGTCACCTGTGCGCCCAGTCCCAATGTTTGTAATCAAATAATTGGTCTCTAAATTTGTGCAACACGGGAACAAAGCCAAGATTGATAGCCTACTATGTTTCTTTGTAATATGAAACAACTGGTAATTCAGCGAAGGAACATAAAACACAGTGAAAAACAGGACAGACAAGAAGAGATGGAAGTGGAACAGTGGTGGTTGAATCTCCATCTTTTAAATCTTCCAAAGAGCACCAATGAGGATGTGGATGTGAGAAAGAAGGTAGTGGATATCATTTTTGTCAAAGAGAACCATCTTGGAATCATGGCTGACATAATCCAGAGCGATTTACATTAAGTTCAATAACTCAGAAACTACAAATCATTTCAAAGTAAAAAGTTCCAGCATGTGTCTCCACAGTAAGCTTAATTATAAAAAGTGTGAATGGAGTTTCTAGGTGAAAGTGATTTTTTGGTGCCAATATTGAGCCCCATTGTGAATTTCTCAAATTTGAAAGCACTATATTTCTAAAACTATGAAACATTTCAAAGATTTATTTTCAGGCAAACATGTCCACCGTAAGATGAACCTAAATAGGTTTGAATGGGGTTTCTAGGTGTAAGTATGTAGGACTAGTAGCATGCCAAAGTTTGTGCTATTGCCATTGAGAATGCATTGGGTGTTTAAGTTAAGCAGTAACAAAAAGCATGGCATACATCACATAAAAAGTAGTTATCATGAAACATGCGCAAGCTAAGAAATATGTAACAGTGGAGTATCTATATCATGAATATATATATATAAACTATACATACTATACTATATTATAGGCCTATACTATACATACTGATGTAGCCTACTATAAAGTGCTATGACTACATAAAATGCAAAATGCAATTTTGTGAAACAAAACAAATACTAGGATAATGCTGCTAAATGCCTAAATTGTATAATGCAAGTTTTTAGTACAGCTGCATTGTTGGTGAATTTGACGTTGTTCAAATACCTCTAATTGGCTTCGGCGTGGTTAGAGACAGGTTTGAGCGCGTCGGAATGGCAGTGCTTCGGAGTGGCAGGCTTCGGAACTCTGCAATCGATGTTTGAATGGGTGAATGTATGTAAAGCGCTTTGGAGTAAAGCACTATATAAATGAACCATTTATTGTGATTTGAGGTGGCCGTCCAAGACTATAAAAGTAAGCTAGGGTGGGTGATGAAATAATAACTAAGTCACTCCCCAAACCCTCAGATAACAAACGTCGATAATGGACGCCCATGTTGAAGTACGGCTCTATTCTTTCATTATCATACAACTGCAGCTTCAAGGAATTTCATTTGAGATTTAAAACAAACAAAAAAATCTGTTACTACCATGCTTATAATGCAGGAACAGTCAAAGATACATTACTGAAACATACCACTGGAGTGCAGCATTTACACTGTATTCCTTTTGTGCGAGCACACACACACACACACACACACACACACACACACACACACACACACACACACACACACACACACACACACACACACACACACACACACACACACACACACACACACACACACACACACACACATACACACACACACACACACACAGGATGACTTGTCTGGCAGCTCCAGGCAAAGCTGGTATTGGTACAACAGGTGTACAATACTCTGTAATTATCTGATCTAGCATCCTTTGTTGTTTACCAGTTGAGCCAGGGTTTCCTCCCCATTGCTCTGACAGGCTGTGATCGAGTGACTGGGAGTATAGAAGCTGTCATTCAGCCTCAGAGCACTGAATGAAGAAATTGCTAGCTTGTTTGGCACACAAATACTTATCCATATGAACCCTAGTAGATTCCCTATGGGCTTATCATAAAAGGCTCATATTCTGTGACAAACATTGGTGAAAATAAAAATACAAGGTTACAGTGTGAGCTTGTATGTTATATTGCTAACAAACAGGGTATGAACGGAAATTAAAGAGACATAGTCCATACTCTGAGTCAGAATCAAATGCAATAATGTCTGTTTTCTGAAGATTACTGTTGAGGGTGTATAGGCTACTTATTGAGGATGCATTGTTCATTAAAATTCTTCCATAAAACACTGAAACTTGTCTTTATAAGGACACCTTTGCATCATCATATTCATCATCATACTATATCCACTGGCTTTGCTCATTGCAAGTGC
This sequence comes from Electrona antarctica, assembly GCF_951216825.1. Lineage (NCBI taxonomy): Eukaryota > Metazoa > Chordata > Actinopteri > Myctophiformes > Myctophidae > Electrona > Electrona antarctica. The sequence continues at coordinate 28,068,932 of NC_136811.1, read as the reverse complement.
TGAAAAATAAGTGATTTTAGGGGTCCATGGAGGACCATGATGTAAACAAGTCTTAGTGCTTTTTCTGGTTTTATCTTCTTTTCATCCTCTATTTTCAATCAATCAATCCATAATTAGCCCAGCAAGCCAAATGACGTCATGATGACATTATGATGACATCCTCCGGTGACGTTCAGGACTAGGCCAGATCACAGCTAGCGCATATGTGGATGAAAGTTACGTCATTTCCAGGACGTCTTCACCAGTTCACCAATAATATAGCTTATTCTGGGACAGATCTGACTAATTATGATATGACGTAAATTGATCTGGCCTCGATCGGACTCTCTCTGATTCATCCAGGGATGTCCGTCTTAGTGGGCAGAATTTATGTTGGTTGAAATCAGGTGATATTCTGGGCCAGATGTGACTATAGTCTTGGTTTGACTTTATTTGGCCCCAATAGAGATGTCACTAATTTGTCCAGGTCCTGACCGTGCTTGCTGGGAGGCCTATAAGCTGCTGATTCTATCAAATGTTTCAATCTGCTGTTGCAGATTGCAGATTTTGAAGAGGAAGCCTAGTAGACATCCCCTGTGATGCAATAGATGGAGATGGACAAAGCTTTAATGGGAAACTGTTTACTCTGTAACAGACCTGCACCAGCTGCTCGGTTCACATTAATGTGCACATTCAAAAGCCTTCAACACATACACAGTACACACAATGTTTACATAAGTGGTAATGAGATAATGTGTCACCCACCCACACGCATGCACAGAGAGAGAGAGAGAGAGAGAGATAGAGACACACACACACACACCCTTTGTGAGGACTTGGGTAGCCTGAGGTGAAGAAAAGCATTTAGGTCCACATCATTAGGTTCCTTTTAGTAGCCAGAGGGATTTCCACCTATTTATTATTACCTCATCAACAATGTAATCTCTCTTTTCTGTCAGTCTGTTTGCTTGCAGGATATCTCAATCCCTGTTGATATGGTGAGAAGTTCTGTGCATTTTTGTGATGGGTCACACCCTCTGGGGAAGCTGTGTAAGTTTCATCAGTACTTCAGCTTGTGACTGCAACTTGTTCCTGTTCGCAGATGACTCGGCACTGCTAGTCTCGGACAGGAACAAACTGCAGGTTGAAAAGGCCCTCAGCTCTGAACTCGGTAGAATCGGCACCTGGCTCGCTGATAACAAACTATCTTTACACCTGGGAAAAACTGAATCCATTCTCTTTGGCTCTAATAGTAATCTCAGCAAGGCAAATGGCTTCTTGGTTAGTGTGGGTGACAATGTTATCACACGTAAGGATGAAATTACCTACCTAGGTTCCATCCTGGAGGCTAATCTTTCCGGTGATAAAATGGCCACCAACGTAATCAAAAAGGTCAACCAAAGAACAAGATTCCTTTACAGGACCTCCTCACTGGTCAACAAAAACACCTTGAAGACCTTAACAGGAGCCCTTGTACAAGGTTTCTTTGACTATGCATGCACCTCCTGGTACCACAGCACCTCAAAGGCCCTTAAAACTAGGCTCCAGACTTCCCAAAACAAACTGGTCAGGCTCCTACTTGGCCTCGCCCCCCGAACCCACCTCACCCCTGCCCACTTCGACAGGCTGGAATGGCTTAGGGTCGACGACAGAGTACAGCATCTTGCAATGGGTCTGGTCCACAAGATTTGGTACACCACCAAGATACACATGTACCTGTCTAGATACTTCCTTAATGTTAACGAAGTCCACACCCACACCAGAGGGAGTGCACCGAACCATGTACAACCCAGATTCGGCACAAACAAGGGACTAAATTATTTTCGCTCCTATGCCACCAAAATGTGGAACGCCCTACCAACAGTCATTAAGACTTGTGAATCCCTTGACTCCTTCAAAACCGCTCTCAAAGGGCACCTACGGATGGCTGCAATTCGAAACTGGCCCCCGTAAAATCTGAATCCCCCCCCACCGCCCCCCCCCCCCCTTTCCCTCACTGTATGTTTATTTTCCCTTTTTACCTCCATTATGATGAATTCCTGTTCTGTTCTTTGTCTATATAGAAGTGTCTATTTGTACGTCTCTAAATGTTTTGATGAATTGAACATGGTGGACCCTGTTGGAAACAAGTGTAATGCTTAATTGGGTCGTCCACTCACAGTTAACAGCCTTTGTATTGAGTTTGTGCTCGAAATGTACTGTAATTCTGCAAACTGTTAATAAATATTTCAATCAATCAATCAATCAATCAATCACTTCCTTTACTTGGCCCAGTTGTCCATCTATCTATATACAATTAAGCTGGCCAGTGGGTCGAGTTGGCGACGGAAGAGGACAGGGGCGACCAAAGTCACTTGACTGACTTTACCTCTGCGTTTTCAACCGAGCTTCTGCAGTTTCCGTTTCCGTTCTGCAGTTTCTGTTTCCGGTCGCGGCTCTTTCCGTTTTTGAAATCGGCCATTACACCTACCTTAGAGTATATATACTCTAAGGTAGGGACTGTGGGAAGAGTTATAAGTGCTCAAAATATTTAAAGAGACATATGCGCATCCATACTTGAGTATTACTGCTGAGACCAATGTGGCAATAATATTAATGATTCAGGAACATTATTGGAGAGAAGCCTTATGGCTGTGGCAGTCTTTTTTCTTTTTCTTTTTTTAATGTTCTGTTTATTAATTTTTTGTTTGTAAATTGAGAAATACAAACGTAAACACACACAACACACAAATTCCAAATCAAGACAACCAAAGAATATCCAAAACAAAACCAAAAAAAAATATATATATAGAGTATACTCTAAGCATTACACTCACTCCCTCCGTCTTAAACGTGTGTATCAAAATGACGGAGTGGTTACAGGTAGCCTGGGCAGCATTCCATTTCGGGTTTATGATTCGGTCGGGAGCGGATGGTAACTTTCGTCATGTTGTAGTCAATGTTTTGTAGTCATCTGACAGGATACCACAAGACGGAATCAGTACTATGAATGGCGGAATTCTTATTCCGCCTTGTGGTTTCCTGCCAGATGACTACAAAACAAGACTACAACAAAATAAATTACCATCCGCTCCAGACCTGATTTTGGAACACAGAACAGGCTTTCCTCCGAGGTGGAAAGCCTGGTGACACGAGGTTAGGTTACAGGTGCATGATTGGTTCCATTTGTACACTGAAATCTGTAGGCCTACGGGGCCATTTGGAACCCACTCAAGGACACTTTGAGACCCACTCAAGTGTTGGACAACTGTGCACCACTGTGCAATACCCCTACTTTAAATTAACTCATTATAAAAGTGAAAGGTTATTTTAGATATCATGCATTTGCCATACTGCAGAAAGACAAATATGCAAGGCACTCGTCAGTTGTCACTAATGCTTTTTAATTTATCAACAGTGTCATATTTACAGAGCCCAGAGTGGATATTGACAAACATCATATTGTACTTCAGCTGTGTCCCAGAGATGCAGTCAAGTTTCCAAAGGTCTGATTGAACATATTCACACAGCTGTTATTTAGCTTAAATCATAGTTGGTTGTGGGAAGTTGGGAACCCCCACCCACAGTATGATATAAGAGCAAAATGGTGAATATGGCCAGCGTTACTTCAATGGTAATATTTTAGTTACACCAGTACACTTGCAAATGTAAATCTAGGATAAGGAAATTCATTCCTCTCAGTAGTTTATTTTCCTGCTTAGAACATGCACAAGAAAATCACCTGTTTTATAGTCATACTTTACGTGTAAAGAAATGTACAGTCAATACTAGTCTTTTGGGAAGTGAGTCTCAACATAACCAAACCCAAAAAAAGGGATTTAAATTCTAAGGTTATTATTTAATGTTGTGTACATACTACAATCATTTGTATAAATTATTTTCAACAGCCAGTATTAACTGCGAGCCAATACAGTAATTATAAGTCACAAAACTACAGTATCCTTCCAAACAAAAGCTTTTCAAACACTGTGTAGAAGTTTTATTACAGTGAGATACATTTCTGTAACTAAGGCTTAGGCTTGACTCCCAAGCACAGGGCTAGCTCATTTTTCTGGATCTTTCCATCTTTGTTGACATCACAATGACCCAGCAGAACTTTACGCAGCTTGTCCAACTCGGGACCTGTGATACTGGGCTGGGGGAGCGAGAGAGAGAGATAGTTTTTTGTGTGCTGAATATTTCCAGTAAAGTTTTTTAAATGAAGCTGGTGTCAGAGGGTAGATTAAGTATAGCAGCAAACATAAATACAAATAATTACCAAACATTGAATTAACTTAACCCTATACTTCGTCCCCCAGGGGTCCATATGCCCTTTTTGCCCTCTATACCAGTGTTTCTCAAACTTTTTCATCATGACAAGGACCCCTAAATTGATATACATTTGGCTATCTGAAAATGTTTGTGCGAGGGACCCCCAGAAGAGAAGATTTATGTTTTTAAAAAAATGATAAGATTATTAAGAAATAGCAATAGCAAACTTATGAATGGATAAAGTGGTTAAAATGATTGCGATGCTATATTAACACATCTTGCTGTTAATATACTGTAGACCCCATGCACACAATGTCCTTCAGTGCTATACTCTGAGTCATACAGTAGTACTGTATGACTAGAGTATATAGTAGAATGGTGAAGTGGACAGCTCTGCTGTCAGACAGGGTGTCAGACAGTGGCCTTGTGGTTAGAGTGTCTAACATGAAACTGGGAGGTTGGGGGTTTGAGCCCTAAAATACATTGACAGCAGGTAAGAATGAATAATATAGTAATACTGTACCCTGGCCAACTCCATCATGTCTTTTACGAAGCCATCCACCTCAGGACCCTCCAGCGCTCCCGTTTTACTCTGAGAAAAGAAAGAATATACATTTCTTTTACTGCTTAAACCTCATCATCTAAGTCAGATGTTTTAATATGAATGATCCTCTTGGGGGTTAAATGTTTCAAAGCAGATTTATACCAGTGCAACGCTACTCCATTACTTGCTCAGTGAGATAAGATACATTCGGTCTGTATTTTCGAACGGTTAGTAACACCAGTAGCTGTGCGCTTTAGAAGGCAATATGACAACAATAATGATACAGGATACCGTGAGTCTTCATCAGAAACAACCGATTTAGGCATTTAGTATGGAGGTGCTAGTTGAATTAATATGAGGATATTATCTCCAAGAGAGGCATGACCATCTAAATGGCACTTTCATTACATTTAATATGCAATAAAGGAAGCCATTGTCCAGACAGTTTCCTTTGTGGCCCGACTCATTTGTGCACAAGCATATACAAAACCAGGCAAATGCAGGCAAGCACTGAAAATAATTAGAATGCGGTCTTACTTTTGGACATTGTAATAAACAAACGTATTCACACCTGGGAGCTACATGTACAGTACAAATATAGTAATGTTACCCATGGGCTTTTCAATAGGAGAGAACGGGAGTGCTTCGCTGCAGCTCTAATACAAAGGATAGCTCTGCTTCTAAAAACATTGACAGATTTGGAAATGAAAACTCATGGAAACTCATGAGATGGAACAATTTGGGAATCAATTCCTTGTACCAAAATCACTTTCAGGAAATACATAGTGGAGATCGATCCACTTAGTGGCAGTAGCTCAGGAGGTAGCATGACCGTCTGGGAATCAAAAGCTCCCTGGTTCAATCCTCGGCTCCTCCAGACTTTGTCGCCTGGTCAAATGCCCCTGAGCAAGACACTTGACTTCCAACTGCTTCCCTGTGAACTCACTTTGACCAATCCACTGCTGGCTCAAAGCAAAGAATTAACCTCCCCTTGGGGATCACTAGTACAAATCCTCCTTGTTATATCACATTTTCACGTTTACCTCCAAGTGCTATACTTACAACATCATAGTGAGCAAAGATCTTCTCAAAGTCTCTCTTCCTCTCCTCTTTACTACCAGCCTTGAGGAGTAGTCAAAAACAAGAGTAGGAGAGGGAAATTAGAAGAGGAAAGAATGTTCAAGAGGAGAAATGTCAAAATGTCAAGGAAATATATTTCACATTTTCTATAGGAAAAAATACTTGTAAAAGTTCAACATAATTCTATGATTTAACAATTAAGTCATCTCCAAAAACTATATGATATGAGATCAGTACTTACATCCATTTGGAATTGAAGCATGAAATTCTCTGGTAGAGCTAATATTCTAATGGAGGACAAATACACACAGTAACATATCTTCATGATGCACATATGGATGGAGAAGCTGTAAACTCAAAAAACCTGGCTGCCTTCCGTTTGGGGTAGTTTACTTTCATGTGTACATTTGTCAGATTCATTAATTATCATCTACATTACTCAGAACACAATGTCACTTTATTATGAAATATACAAATACCAAATCTCTTTATGGAAGATGACTAATGGGAGAAAAAGAAATACCTGGCCATGTCATCCAAATCCAAGCGACCATCCTTGCTTTTGTCAAAGATTTTCATCTGCAAGAATGGGATATGTTGAATAGTTGATAGAAATACAATGTGAATCAGTCAGAGATGAGAAAGTAATAAGTGAGGTCTCTATGTGCATGCGTGCATGTGATAAGTAGTAACGAGGTGGTACACAACAGTGAGTAAGGACAACCGAGTCTTGGAAAAAGTGATAGTAAGAATAGTAAGAATGTGTTCTGTGTCAGCAAGTATTATAAATGACATCGTTCATATAATTTGTTGATTGAACCTTGTCTGTGGTGTGCGTACATAGCATTGTCATACGCATTGTAAATAACACTGGGCTAAAGGGCTGTAAGATGTCTGGCTACAAGAGGCAATCAATTGTATGATCTAGTCCATTAGAAGCTGCTGAGAGGTACATGTCTGCATTAAGTTGATGATGCTATGATTTATCCTTGCAGTGAGGAGTGTAGTCACTATAGGAGCGTAGTAACTGTGTATATATATATATATATATATATATATATATATATATATATATGGTAATAAATCAATTATATATTATATAACAGGGTCTAACACTGTGGCTTCTATGATGTCAGAAATCTCCATATTTATAAGCAAAGTTTCAGCCCAATCCAGTATTCAATTTAAGTTCTAAAAAGTAAATACAAATATATTTAAGAGAATGTTTTGGAGAATTTAAGAAGAAAAATACATAAGATTTTAACCAATGAGTGAACCCCATCACTCATTGCCATCGCCAACTCGGACCTTCTCATCTGGCATCACGGACATGAATTAAATCCCAACCAATGGACTCAACAAACTGACATCAATTCTCTCTTAAAATCATGGACAATGGCTCAGAGAAGTTACTTCGGAAACCGCTTGGACAATTGGACTATTTTCTATATAAATTAATATGTAATGTATTTCCGAATGCAACACATTTATTGTAAAATCCACTTATCTACAAGTAAATTCCCTAAAACCTTATTTACTCGGTTGTCCTCGTTCCTGCGTCTTTCTAAAGTTACTATATCTGGTCTTTCTATTTTTGGGGGTTTTCCTATGGTTCAAAAAAGGTTCTTCAATCCATTTCCTGGATGCTATTTTAAGGTGGCTGTCTTGGTAACTTCAGGATTTAAAGGGCAATTCACTAATTTTTAAGGTAAAGATATGACTTCTTTCATTCATTTGGACACATCTAAATCTCTCTCAAAAGGTTTTATCTTGGTGTCTTAAAGTGACAGCACTAGATTTGGGTTTAACTCCTTTATGGTCTCATACTTACAGTCCTTTATAACTATTAGGTAACTATTACCAACATCCCACGCTCATGTTGCCACATATACTATAGCTGTAAACAAGCTTTACTGTACAGGTATGTGCATACCAAGCATGCATGAGCACACAGAAAAGTGAGTACAGTGTTACTTTTGAGAGTGTAGAAATGGACCCATACGGGTAAACTATTACCATGGCATCAGTGTACTCATCCAGTTTGTCAGAGGATACTTCCTGTTGCTGAAACAGGTCTGTCAGAAAAGACTGAGAGAAGAGATAGAGTTCATGTAGATTAAGAATCGAGTAGCCCAAACATAATACTTTTACATTGGTACGGGGTATAAAATGTGGAATCTTTATTCTAGTGTGGCATTATGGCAGTCTAACATGCCTTTGTGCATGTATTTTGGACATCAAACCAGGGACACGTCTATTTGGGGATGCGGACAAAATTCTCCAATTTGATTTTACTGCAGTTTTATAAGATTTAGTTCAAGGTTAGCCTCTGTTAGGGTTAAGGGCTAGCTCAGTAAGGCATGGCTTAAGCAATGAATGAAAGTAAGTCAGTGAAAACGCTTGCAACCAACATGGTTTTATATTTGTGTGTGTGCTTAAAACCTTACCTTCAGCTCCTGAGCTGATATATAGCCGCTGCAGTCAATGTCGTACTTCCTCCATATCTATGGTCAGCAGGAGAGGATAAACAATAAGTGACCATGTTCACATTCAACAGTATGGATTCAATGTGTATGCTGGTGGGATTTTTCATTAGATGTGGCAAAACTGCATTTACTGCATTCAAGAAAACTCAGAAGGTGAGAGACTCACAAATTCGTCTCACAATGCATCGCAACACAGTGAGCTTGTAGATTGGCTATTGTTTAAACTTTAAACCTTTCAATAGGGCTTAGTTGCCTAAGTTGAAGTGAGTAGACAATGAAGAGCTTGAATTGAGATACTGAAAACTGTATGCGCTGTAATTGCCAGAACTGTCCTGAAGTTCCCAGCTGTTTTGCAAAACATGCCCTTTTCATTTAAATGATGATTGCAACATGATGTCAAGGTAATCTCCAGTGCTTTGGTGAACAAGGAAGCAGCAACAGAGAGAATGTCAGCACTGTTGCATGACAAGTTGGACTGTCTGGGCAGGAAGAGTTGAGAGTGGAAAGATCATTGTTGATCAAATTATCTTGTGTTGTGTGGAGGCAGATAAGATGCTATACTAAATTCTTAGATATTGCTTGAATGATTGTACAGTTGAACAACTGTTTAATTTCAATCTGTCACCAGGCTTCTAGTTCAATATTTGTGCAACTTAAACTGATAAACCATTTAACTGATTTAAACATATGAAGACAAAAACAAATATAATAGCATGTGCCATAGATTTGAAGGTCTTCCGTAATTTTGTCATTTATCTCTTTTTTTAAATCAGTTTTTCTACCATACCAGGCATGGAGTGAAAAACTGGACTTGGACTTTCCAATCCGCCCTGAGGTAAACCACCTTCAACCACTGCAGATATGCTACTTATTTCAGATATATCGACGATATATATTGCGATACCTTTGCCTTTTTGCGATACTGATACTTGGACATGTTCATACCTCGATAACAATACGATAACGATATATTGTGCAGCCTTCTCTAAAGCCCACACCAATGCAACTTGTCGCAACTCCTAGTTTTAAGGTCAAACGCACCAATGCAACTGCCATTGTATTGGGGATAATGGTTGCATGTTGCAAGGAGTTGCATGTGGTGTGGGCATAAAGGTGGTCTTAATGGTTTAAGATAACATTTTATTTATAATAATATATGATTGCAGCTTTAAATTAAATAAATCCAGTTCATACGAGATAATGGTTTAAGTTGAGTTTAAGGTTATGGTCCGTAGCTTTGTAACTTTGACCTCTCACCTTCATGAAGTCGACACTATTGTTCAGAGGAGCCTCTCTACGGAAGATTAAGAGGAAGTTCTCATCCGCAGGAAGGATCATGTTGGCAAACTTGACAGGTGTGAGGGAAGGAATAAGAACCGTCAACAGTGGTTGGTTAATATTTATTTGTTATACATTTGTTTGATCATTATAACTTCACAGTAGTGTAAATGGTATCACAGTAGGATAATAAGGTAATGGGATTTACAGTGAAGTGTTGAGTTCAGGAAAACGGTGTACGAAAACTGTGTACACAAAAAAGAAAATGTGAGCGTGTATAATACATAAACCATTGACCACATGCTACAGCTGTTTGTGTGTGCATGCACGCATGTGAACGTGTCTCAGAGGGAATAGAGGACAAACAGGGAATGAGGGTATCATAAAATGTGTCTGAGCGGTCCAGGTACCTAGGCCGGTAATCCATTCCAACCTGACAGCGAGTCGCGGGTTCGAGTCCTGAGCCCGACGACCTTTGCTGTGTGTGTCTCTCCCCCCCCCCCCCCCCCCCCCATCTCTCTCCCCCTTCCTGTCAAGCTACTGTAACCTATCAATAAAGGAGGAAAAAAAGCCAAAAAATGTGTCCATCTGTCCACAGTGCAGTAAAGTGAATTTACATTCTACTGTATGTTCTTCTCCTTGTAGATTAGACATAGCATGTAGACATGGCATAGAACTATTTGAGTCAATATATTTGCAGGATATGCAGCATGTTGTAAGCCAGTGTTCCATAAGGTACAAACATCAGCTCTTTTCTTGGCATGACTCAACATGTCCTCAGCTGCATCCCCCACAAACTCTCCGTAGTTAATCATATTGGCCGTGCATTAGCAGATTAAACTGGACTGCAACCAATGAGCACACTAGAATACCAATGAACATTGCTGCAGAACATTACAGTAGTAGATCACAGTGCAATGCAGCAGCAGCCATGCCAAATGCTAAGTATATAAGACCATGATGCCAAGAAATATGTTTCTTGCCATCATTCACATAAACACAATTTGAAAGAACTTCCCAGTTAGAAAGGAGAGCCAATAATCCAAAATGTCCTGACAGTTGTACAAAAGTCTAACTTTACTATAATTTAATTAATGCAACTGTTACGACCCCCTGTCTAGGGTAAGGGTAGATAACATAATGGAGGAGACTGTTACGACCCCCTGTCTAGGGTAAGGGTAGATAACATAATGGAGGAGACAGTTTTCAAAAATGTAATTCAAATACATCGATACTTGATAGACTTGGTATTCTAGTAAAGGCAAGCGTGACTAATTATAACAATACATTCATTACAAATTACAAAAAGTATCCATTATGTACTTGTGCTTTCAGTTCAGTATTGCCATGCCTAAATCATTATCCAAATGTAACCGTGTGTTATGTGTCATACTAACTGAAGCCTCTCAGGGTAACAGCTCTGTTGAGACATCATACTCCTCACACAGGATACTGTGGTTTGCAGAAAAGCCTGATCATGTCCGTCTGATCAATGCCGCATTGAGAGCTTCAGCTGTGCTGGGCGTGGCAAGTTCAAGTGAAAGTGAAAGTGGCCAAGCTTTTACCGCATTAGGCCACTATTTCATCAAACTATAGCACTTACGAGCAGACATTCATTGCTTTTCAAAACATTTATTGATTTTCCACCACTGGAACTATAATGTATTGCATTAATAGTCTGGCCTAAGTAATTCGATGCCATTAAAGGGGTATATTCAGCCAAGAGCTGACTCACATTCATTTCAGTTTAAAAGTGCAATATCATGTCCTTAGACAGTTAGACAGCTTTGGTGCAGCAGGTGGACAGAATCCCTGACTGAATTTTGCAGCAGACAAGATTACGTCATGTCCTCATCATCATGTTAGTACTTATAGTAGTATGTTACTTCAAGATTCAATAATGCATTATCTGGAAAGGTCCAACCAATGAACAGTTCTGTTGCATGCATTTAACTGAATGACCCAAGTATCACTAGTGTGTTCAGGTTTCTTCACCTTGGCTATCTTAATTACATTATGATTTAAAGTTCTGTGACTAAACCCATAGAGAGACAAAGACAGAAATAGCAAGAGACCTTTTATTGACAATAGACTGAATAGAGTTAGTATAACATACACATTGCACTATACCTCCTGAATCTGTAATTTGCCGTCAGCAGTAACGTCATAGGCTGCCATGAACCTCTGCTTCAGTCTCTGGACCCTCTCTTCTGTTATCTTCTCCTTTGTCATAGAATAGATAAACATTTTTTTTATTAATATTATGAGTTTTTGTTTTAAATAATAATAAACACCTAAACAAATTGAAATCACATTTAACCAGATGTTCTATGACATACTCAATATGCAGGATACAAGTGGAAGTGCAGATGCAACCAGCTGTATGAAAACCCTGCTAAGATACAAAATCTTCAAATAAAACAGCCAAGGGGAGTTCAGCAACAACACTCTATAATGGACACAGACAGAACTGTGTGCACGGGAAGGCTAAAAACTCTCTCAAAGTAAGTTACATCAACAACACTGGCTTGAGGTCAACTGAAACAGAGGAGTATATAAAGAGAGTGAAGACAAAATGTGATTGGCTGGTCACAAGAAGAACTAATGAGGGACAGCCTAGTCGCCATAGAGTTATGGGGACAGGTGAGAAAAACGAGTGGCCGGATTTCATTGGCTGAGGGGAAACAATTAGTAACTAGAAAAAGTGCCCTTCTGGGCACAGGTCTCCACCAGGAGGATAGGAGTGTGTGTGTGTGATGTTTGCAAAATGTTTAGGAGCAATATAAACGTGTGTGTGTGTGTGTGTGTGTGTGTGTGTGTGTGTGTGTGTGTGTGTGTGTGTGTGTGTGTGTGTGTGTGTGTGTGTGTGTGTGTGTGTGTCGCGGCTTGGCCTGTTGTAGCGCCACCATGAGGCTGATTTTAAAACGGTCAAGTGGCATTTCTTCCAAAGCCTAGTGGGAATATGCATGCACAGTTTCATCACAATCGGACACTGCGTTGAGTAGTTGTGGCGATTTGTACAAAACGGGTACAAAGCGGGCTACTCCTGAAAAGGTTAGAAGCCAATCGTAGCCAATGAGGGTGGATTATGAGAAATCAAACAAACCCGTCTTGATCACATGACTATGGAGAGCATGTGTACCGATTTGCGTGAAATTTGGATAAAATCTGAAGGAGTAAAATTAGAAAATGTGTTTTACATATGTCAGCCTCCTGGTGGCGCTATAAAGAGCAGATGTGAAAAATTCCAGGCAAAGGTTTTTCCTTGGCCTCTAGGGAGTTGGCATACTCAAGTTATCCACAGATCCGTGCAGTTAGAGGTAAAAACTTTTTTCGGCCAGTTATAGCGCCACCATGAGGCTGAGTTGAAAATGTTCATGTGGCATTTCTTCATCGGCCTAGTGGGAATGTGCGTGCACAATTTCACGGAAATCACACGATGTGTTCATGATTTGCCATGCCTTCGGCCTGGTGGAGACAATTAAAAACTGGTGATGTGAGTTGTCTATCTACAAGCTTTTGTAGCTCAGCTACACTGCATAATGTTTTGCACAAGTATAGGCTTAACTCTAATCAATCATCTGCTTATTCTTGATTCAATTCATATTACTTTATGTGACATCACAACCTAGATATTACTGATGATAGTTATATTTTATATTTTTTGCATCCACGCTTTAGCTAAAATTTCCATTATAGCTTCATGCCATGTTGCCTTGAAAGCCCCACTATAAGCAAGGCTGCATGCGGAAAATATACTTTCACGTTCCAAATATACATTATCATATCACCGGACTATATGCATTTAACAAACTAGAACGGTGCCTGTGGGGCATTTGGAACGATGCAAGTTGGAAATGCATGCCCCACCCAGATATTATGTCTGTCTCCCTTTTATGCCCATATATGGAGTTCTTTGTAAGGAATGCCCAAATATGGAGTATATGCAGCCAGCTTGTGGAGTTCTGTGTCAGGCATGCCCCAAATATGGAGTGTTGTGAGGTCAGAACAGGCCGGGGCCATGGTCCAGAGCCCGGGCAGAGCCCTTTTTGGGGCGGTTCTGGACAACCGCGGGTCCGACCGACTCGACACCGGGCACTGCACCCCCTGCAGTGGTGTGGAACGCATGTGTCGAATTTGAAGACGGTGGGTTCTCGAGTTACGTGGATTACACACACACAGACAGACATACAGAGACTTGGTGCCTTTATAGATATAGTCACTTATCTAATTTGTGATTTGAAAAAGGAAAAAAATAAAGATTGTTTCATAAACCGGTGTAGGTGATCTTGATCTGTATCATACTACTGTATCATAGTACAGTAAAGAAATATCTGAACTCCTGTTCCACTGTGACTGCAGAGAACAGGGAGTGTCAACCAAGCCTGTGAAATGTATGGTCCTATCCTGGTGTGGCTAATGAAGAGATAAATTAGGTCAATAAAGATAAAGATGTGCACCTGTGGTCACTTGTATCTATAGTAGCCCTTGGCCATTCGTGCCAAATCTGCCAATACACCGTCTTGGCACACAATATTTTTCAGACAGTTGTGTGTGGAAGGGCTGTCTGCCGTGCCTGACAGAAACCAGGACCATAATTGTGTTGTATGTAACATTGTTAATATCACCCCCCACCCATCCAGAGAACTGGACATGATTCGTAAGGCTCGGGCTCAGGCTCAGCTACATCCACTTCAGTTAATTGAATTGAAACCATTGTCTGTGTATAGTGTCTCGTCTAAAACAGAATATATCAGTGTAGAATTTATTTCTACACTGCATTATAACTAATAACAAGTAGCACTTATTCACATTATCAGCATTAAATTGTAAAAAAGGAACACATTTCTGATTAACAGTACATTAAATGTGATTTACCTTGTGATCTACTGTATGATGTGATATATTGAGGAATTACATTGCAGGCTACTACTCCACTTCAGAAGGAGCAACATGCCATAAACAAGTGATTTACAACTGATTAATGTGTAATGTTGTGTTGTGTCATGTTTTTATATTAATTAAACATATAATCCTGCTTACCGGACCCATGATCCGCATCATGTATTGAAAAAAGTCGTCAAGCTCCTTGCCCTCAATGTAGCCATTATCTGCAAAAAAAACCAAAACATATTCACTCACTAATATTGTTTTGGTTGTCTGGTTTATTTATGTAGCCTACTGTATGTATTAAAAAATGATTCTAACTCAGTTCAGGATGCCAAAGTGCTGACTGTGAAAGCTTTTTTGGCACAAGGTCATATCCATTAAATAAGGAATAAGTATTAAAATGAAACATGTTAGTAATAATCAAAACCTCACAACAATGCATCTATATCATGTTTATGTAGCCTACAAATGTTATTTACATGTCATAAACCGTCCTTACCATCTGCATCAAAGTGTTGCCAAATCTCCAAAAAGCCTGCTGCATCCAAGTTTTCAAAAGCACTCTCCATTTCAATAAACAGAAGCCTTACTTTCAGGATAACAATGTTACTCGTCTACAGTATAGATCCACGAGTGCTTACAGTAAGGGCAATGCTGGCAACTGCACTGTCCAGTCAGGTATGTGTTTGAATTGATACATAATGAGCCCTCCCCATTTAGTACATAAAAAGTGTGCGTGTGTGTGCGCGCGTGGGCGTGTGAGAGAGAGAGAGAGAGGAGAGTAGAGCTACTGTCAAATGTCATAGTACTGTTGCCATCTAGTGGCTATTATATTATATTGCAACTGTGTAAGTATTAAGGAAAACATTGCAAAGATGTGGAAAAAAGCGACAATGCCTTTTCAAGCCTGTAAAATTATTTTAATCAGTATAAATATTCACATGGAGAAATGTCAAACATCAGTAGAATGATTTAGTGAAACAATGACAAAATGGAACAAATACCGCACTGCATAACGCACCTGACAAGATGAGCAGGTGTAATGATTAAATACAATTATTTTTCCTCATTTTCCAGTTCAATAACAAAAACCTGTCAGTGTTTTTGCAGTATTTCTTTTTTCTCATCATGAAAACAATTGACTGCGTGTAATGACAAATCAATAATGCCAAAGCATTACTTTACAGTATGTATTATAAACACATGTATTATGAAAAATAACAATGGGTCAGAAACATCACCGGCCACTGTTTGGATTTCTTCTTTTTATTCCAAATAAAAATACGATACAAACCCCTATTTTAGTAGTGTGCTTAGTACCAAAACAATATAGATGCTGTGTTCACAAACGTGTGTGTGTGTATGTGTGCACACTGCACACGTGTCTGTGTGTGTATATATCAGTGTATAGCATGTGCAAATATTACACATATATATACACACACACACATACTGTACTTACATGAAAGAACAAATATACAGTACAACTCACAGTCATATCATGCAGGCAGACACACGCTAGAGTCCCGACTGCTATTGGTTACTTTATCTTGCACCATTCTACATTCCCCTTTAAATAAATCAAATACTGGAGAGTCAACACAAAATTGTCAAATGAGAGAATAGCAGTAACATCAAGTGTAAGCAGAGGACTGAAAATATATGGATTCAATCATAAAGGTTTAACATGATCCTTTCACACAGTTTATCAAAAACACAGCCAGCTGCTCTGAAAATCCCATGGGGAAAGCAGGGTGAGGTTTAATCCAGATTTTGTTTTTGAGAGAAAGCTATAATTTCCTTACATCAAAAAAAATCAATAATGTACATAGTGACAAAATTGTTTACTTACACATATCGCCAAGTATGTCAAGCGTTTTATCCTCCCAAACCACCTGAATTTGACATCTCCAAACAAAACGCTTGGGTTTGACTTCTGGAGCTGAGATAAAGCATTCATTCCTTGACATCATGGACAAGTAATATGTACAACACCAGCAAACTTATATATTTTTTGTTTTGTTTTTCAAGCCATTATTATCACAGAAAGAAGCAAAAATCTGACAGTAAACTCACAGAAAGACAGAGATGAATACTACAGGAAAAGGTGCAGCAATTATAGGACCTTTGGCCCTGATGAGAATTAGACCCTTGTAGGATACAAGATGTACCATTTTCACAATGCCCACCCTTAAATGACTGAACAGCACTGTGCTGGATTGTTGCACTTCCACCTTGAATGCTAGAAGCAGTACAACTTGGCACAATAAAAAAAGAATATGTAGTCAAAAGTGGAAATACTGGAACAGTGGCCCAAATTATTATAATTATATTTTAAACCTGGTGTTCCTATTTTAGGCATGCCATTATTGGTGAAGATTCAAAAAATGTCTAAAGCTTGTAGATCTGTTATTTGTTTAAGGAAGGTTCAAAATCTAAGATCACTATCACAATACTTGATCTTTTGACTACATATACAGTACTGTAGCATGAGTTTCCCCATGTAATTCTTTTTTACATGTCAGTGGTTAAAGGTGATGTTTTTTTAATGAACTCAGCCTGTGAAAAGGGTATCTACTGTACATCTCAAAGTGGAAGATCAATATGCCTGAGAACTGTATTAGTGAAAAGCATTCAAGTGTTTCAATACTTAACAGAAGAGGTCTGGCCTCAATTCACTTTCTTCACATTTATTTTAAGTGACACAATGTTGGCCTTCTGATACCAAACGTTCTCCAACAATTTAATTTCAAACAAATCAAATTATTAAATTAATAAGAAGTGAATTGAACTCAGCCCTATATTCATTACAAACCTTGCTTTGTTAAATGCAGAGAAAGAAGGGTGTTGGAGGGCTGGAGTTTCCTCAGTGTTTTGCTTTTAAACAAGGAGCCCAACGAAGAGGACGTCCATCAAATATCGATCATGAAACCTGCAATGCTTGGAAGTCATGGCAGTATACATGGAGTTAACTTCCATGACACTCTAAAGCTATTTGTGGTTTTTCCTCTTTCAATTGGTTCCTTGCCTTCACTAGACCATCAGTACATTAAATAATGTTCCAAGGAGGCAGCATGCTTTAGCATCTTTTTGCATCCTCATGAAAAGCAGAGCCATTCTAGATCTTGTTGCTGAATGTTTTTAACTACTGAGGAACATACCTGCTGCGGGTGCTTGGCCTAAAGCATTCTAAAGTCATATAAATTAGATATAAAACATTTCTTGTCATGACTTTAAATGCCAGAGCCACTGTGATGCATGTTAGCACCTCATAATGCCCTTTAAGATGTGCATTCATTATCTCTCATTGAGCAAGCCCCAGCAGGTGTATAAAACTAAATTGAGAAGGTTGTTCCTTCCACAGTGAAGAGTGCTAGTTAACAGTGCTTAAGCCTTTATTACTTTATTACCACTGAGTTTAGTGTAAGTGTACCACAGTCCTCTCAAAGCAACACTTCATATGGTCACTCCAACTCTCACGCTTAAAGTAGACACACTTGAATCCAACAGTTGTGTTTACCATAATTTCTGTGTGCTGATATTTTCAGCTGAACCTATACTTTCCTGTTAAAGGACTTTTTGCATAATGGTTTCACAAACCAATGGAAACAATAACAAAAGTGTGTTTTGGACACATACAGTATATTGAAAGAAAACTCCTATAGAGGGTATGCGCGCAACATCATTATACGGAAGTTATGCGGGAAGCCGGGAACGCCTGCTGCGTGGCAAAAAAACAACTTTCTGGCCTTGACAGCCCATACATCCAAAACAGAAAAGTCTTTCTGATTGCATTAAGCATTAAACAATGTTAAACTCGCTTTGCCACTCGATTTGCCACTAACTTTATGCATGCGCATACCCTCTATTGGAACAGGTCTGGTAGCATAATAGGGTTAAAATACAGTACAGTGATTTTGTTATTGTTTTGTTATTGTGTGTTTGGTCCCAGGGAGAGAAGCTACTGCACGGCTGTAACACAACAGGTGCTGATTTCTTCCTTGGCTACATTTCCGAAAATGCTGCTGTTCTCTAAAATAAATTAAACTACCGGTATTAAATTAAAGTCATGATTTTCATTTACCTTTATGGGTCAAACACTTCATAACCATTCAGCCCATAACTTTCATTCAAAACACATTCTATGTATAACTTCAAAAACTAAATTATGCTCAGGTGGGAAAAAAGAAAATCTACTTTTTCCCGTTAATCCCTGAAAAGCTGTTGCTTTTAAAATAAACGTTTTCCACCTGACATCAGAGACAAGCAAATTAGTAGTAAATCAAGAGATAGAAACTCTTGGTAAAAGGGAAGCTCTTGTGAAATCTAGGCCAGTTAGATTTGTACTTTAGTGACATGCCATTTGAGTGTCGGAGGGAATCAAATTGAAAGGGAATCAAATTCCGTCCTTTATGCAGACTATGAACATGTAAAGCTTTTTCCTTATTTCATTAGAATCCATATGATATTACAGGATATCTCAGTTGGTCTTCATATGACATGAACACTTCTAGTTTGAGGTTTGTGAGATACTCCTCAATACAACCTCAACTTCAAATACATACATATCCGTCATTTTCCTCAGATTAAAACTTGAACGTTTTTTTTGCTCACTCAATTTAATATGACTTCATATTAAAATGAAGTCTTTTTCACCCTCTTCCCCAGAGTCTGACGATTTATTGCCGGCTCGCCTGTCCTTGTCCTTGTCCTGGCTGGGGGATCTGTCCTTTGTCTTGAATGAAGGATGATGGTCGTCAGAGTTGGTCCGGTGATGGCTGGGTCGCTGAGAACAATCTGACACAGGCACAGTCCTCACTGGAGGGAGAGCGGGGGGACGGAAGGAGAGAGAGAGAGAGAGAGACACAGACAGACAGACAGAGTGAGAGAGAGAGAGAGAGAGATGATGGAGGTGTGTTGGTTATGTTAGTTATTCCCCGCCAGCTTGACCGGTTGTTGATCTCTCGCTGTGAAAACCTGACCGCGACTATCACAACACCGGCTATCGGCCGTTGAATAAACATGGTTTTGACCAGAAACGCCATTCCGGGTGTCGATTTGGAGATACAAGCGATTGAAAACAGCCCATTGAACGCACGTAGATGCTCCAGTGTCACACTCGACACTTCATGCTAACGTGAGTAGGCAGGCTATCGACAAGATCGGATCAAAACATGGATAAAACATACATTTACGTTATTTCACTTGATTTACGTGTATGGCGGGCAGCCAGACTAAACCAAATAACGTAAGTTACGATAATGGCGCTTTATGTGTTAAGTGCGAGTGCAAATAATTACTGTGGTGTGACCAAAATGGAATGTCGAGTGAACAAAAATAAACGTGCCTTCCCTTCTGAGCTGACAGTAACTCTGGTACTATGGTAGTATGGAGACAATGTTGATAAAGTGCTGACATAACGGCACTTAATGTGCGATCTCACCATGTGTCATTAAGTAGCCTAAACTTGAACTTGAAGTTGAGGAATGTGACGAGATGATTGTGGAGAGAAACTGTCACTCCTACTGTGAATGAGCGGAGAAGTGTGTGTGTGTGTGTGTGTGTGTGTGTGTGTGTGTGTGTGTGTGTGTGTGTGTGTGTGTGTGTGTGTGTGTGTGTGTGTTTCCGTGCGCGCGTGAGAGACATAAAATAAAAGCTCAAGGATGTTAAATTATTAATATGCAGTCACATTTTGAGTTTGTGGCCTACCTTCCTGAGCTGCTGTAGTGGTTTTATGTGCACTGGATTGACCTTCTTTATCTTTCTCTGACGATCCTCTCTTCAGATTGGGAGGGAGAACTGCAACCTTAGGAGAAACACTGCCACTGCTGGTGGAGTCTGAACTGTCATCTGCCAGGGAGAAAGGCAGGCAACAGTCTGTCACAATATCCACATAATATGAATAAATATGTACCATCATCCACTAAAGGTGGATGACAAGCCATAAAATGTATGACCAATATGTCACTTTAACACTTGACATATACTGTAGGCCTATATACAAGCTCTCAGCATGTCACATTGCAACACGTTGAGAGCTTCTGATCTTGTTTTTGTATTTTTTTTATGCAAACGCTGGCACAAAATCTTAAACTTAATCTGAAGAACATATTATTTGGGGGTCTTTGACGTGAAAATGTTTGAGAATCACTGTACTCCACTGTACCTAAGCTCTTGCTACTGGTGGTCCTTGGCTTCTGTGGGATGCTGGGGCGTGCGGCTAGGGCTGGCTTGCTCCCCTGGGGCAAGGGGGGCTTGGGGCTGACTAGCCCCCCAGGAGTGTTGGAAGACGAGGTGGCACGGAGACGAAGAGACGTTTCAGGCTTGGCCTCAGCGCGAGGAGGCGTCTTCTCAGGGGAACCAGTGGTCACAGGGTCGGACTTACACACTGAACCACTGGGCGATGACGACCGGCCCTCTGGAGTGGTACTCTGGGGCTTGGCTGCTTACACACAGTGAAGTAGACATATTTGTCTTTGTTAAAAGTATCCAAAAATACATATGTACTTTGTTACAGTCCACCACTGATTTCTACATGTATACAGTGAAATCCATGTGCACAGCGTTAAATGGTAAACAAATGGACCATTTAAGGACCTACAGTATTTGTTTATATCTGTACATATCTGTACACTCTCTGTACACGTTGGGAGGAAACCACCTAAATCCATTTTTGAGGTTTTTGATTGTTTTGTGTTGCATAAATCAGTGCTATTGAACACCTTAGAAGTCTTTGTGTTGGTTAAAAGAATATTTGTACCAATGAAAATAAGTAAAAAGCGCATTGGACAAAACCTCCATTGGACCCTCAAACTGTCTGCTACAGCAGCTACAGTAACTCCACCACCTCTCCCCCTCTCATGCAAGTAATTGACAATATATAAAGTCACAACACCAACTTTGATCAGGCAGTATTGCCTATAAGGTTTTCTTCATTTCCTGAAAATGTTATATTTTTCATTTCCTGAAAAATGAACATTTTGGATTTAAGTGGTTTCTTCCCGACAGCAGAGATATGTAATGTAAAAGAAAAGTTGATTCTTTCAAATCTACAGAGTATCAACATATTTGTAAACCATGACAATATAAACTTGCATCTTAATAAAGTAATGAAGCAAAATAATCAAATTTAAAATTGAAATTGAAATACATTTTATGTATTGTATTGACGGGTGCATGTACCGTAGTAACTGACAAATTCGTTTTTTAGGTAGCTCACCAGTTCCATTGCTGTCAGTTCTGTCGGGGCTGGAAGACTAGAAAAACGAGAAAAATGTTGGGTTAGTAATCAGTGCTGATGTTCATAAGATGGCAGTTTGACATTACTTATACTTTATACTAATACATAACTGTAGTCCAAGGTTTCCAGAAGGTGGCACACACAGTACCCGTTTCCTGTTCCGTTTCAGATTTCCATAACTTTGTGTGATTAGCACTCCAACAGATTGTACTGGAAACCCACAATTACTACAGTATGATGCAGAGCCTGTTGCAGTTGAACACCAACAGGAAGGGGGCAGCCTTGTGTAATGAATGTTAATGTCACAGCCTGAGCCCACACAGCCAATTCTTACAGGAGTCATCTGTTTCTAGCATGAAACACACACACACCTGGCAGTTAGCCCCATCCAACAGATGGCAGGCAGCTTTAGGCCAACAGATACAAGGCCAAAGAAAGCCCATCACTGCAAACATCCATAAACCTCTTAACATTATTCCCTGTGTTTTTCACACACAAAAACACACAGGGTATTAAAGGATCATAAAAACGTTCTGGCATGTTTAGGCCATTTATTACAACTCCACATCGCTGCCGACCATTTTCCATAGCATGATACTGTACTTTTTTTTTTAAATCTTTGAGGAAGCCGTTGGATTCCATCATTTCAGTTGGTTATTAAAATCTACTTTACTATTAATTAGAGACTAACTTGAGATTGATAATCCAATATGGTTTAACTTTATTGGCAATTTATTTTTTGTCAACAGTATGCTGTTGACAAATTCTAGCAATAGCTAAGCATTTAAAGCGTGGGTTGATTTTAAAAGTAGGACTAGAAATAGTCCCTGCGGAAAAGATGTCCATAACTTGCACAATGATATTTAAGCAACATCGACTCAATTACCGGTATTCAGGTGAGTTCTGTAGCTTTTCTATAACTCAGGAGAGAATCTGAACACAATGATGGTGTGGTCCTTTAACATAGTGGTGACCTGCTGGTCACATCCAGCAGGGACAGGGGACAGTTAGTCCTACTGACATAATGTATGACTATGGCTAGCATGAGATCTATTTGACTGGACAAGCTAGCTGTCAGTCACTCTCTTTAACTCAAGCACGTACAACAGCACGCACGCATGCACACACACCCCGTCTCAGTAGCGCTACTGGCTACCATTAATATGGCCCCTGGGGTGTTATGGTCAAGTGTCTTACTCATGGTGACATAATAGACTAATACTGTATAGCCTAATACAGCACAGGCATGTAGATCTGCTGAATAATCATGCAGATAAAATAAATCCAGTCATTTGGAGTTCCCACACATGAGCACACAAGTATGAGGTGTAACGCCAGGGCTCCACCGGACGGCGGACGCGTTGCGTCTCCGTCGCGTGCGTCAAAAAACGCACCGGTTCAATTTTAATGCACACGTTAATGTCACACAACGCGGGCAGTGGAGCCACCCTTCATTGATTAAAAAGGGAACATTCCCTGACGGTGACGGAGACGCGACGCTAACGCGCCCGGTGGAGCCCCGGTGTAATACCTGAGACTATGTGGCAATGGTCTGACCTTTCAGATATTGAGAGCATTTCCCGGCAAACTGCATCACTGTCTGGTACCCACTAGCCCCATTTGGAACCTCACCCTTTGCTATTAGCTCCGAGAAGAGGTTCTGTGTCGGGGTATCCCTGTATCGGTTGAAATGGGTAGAGCCCATCCAAGACCAGTGTAGAAAACCATTTTCGCAGTATCGTATCCAAAAAAGTAAATATTTATTTCCTGAGAACTACAGATGATAGAATCTTTTGTGATCAGTAAAATATTTGGAGCAGGGTGAAACAACGACTTAAATAGCTTTTTTAGTCAGCCTGTAGCCAGTCAACGTAATAGAAAAATAGTTCTATTACAGCGATTCTTCGTGAGCCGTGCACCCAGTAAACTGCATTATTTAGATTGAGAGTGCTCGTTTTTCTCTTCTTCTATGTGGACCCCCGTCCGCATGTGCAGTACTGCTTCCGTAAGATGATGATGTGGGAAAACAAATGCATTCAACCAGATGAAAAGGCCATATCTTTTTTCGTGTCATAGTGCTAGTACAGTAACTTCAGCCACACAAACCACAACCACCCCCAAAAGCCCATGACCCTGACTCGAGCATTTGATTATTAATAATGAATGTAACTTGCAAAAATATTTATTTTGAATGCTAAGAATACAGATCACCTGACTGCTATGTATATAGTGTCTTTATACGTAAACATGATGGTGTCGCTTAATTTAGATTTTGTGCACTCTCTCTCTGTATGTACGTACATATACACATTTATATACAAATAAAATGTACATATTTACAATAACTCTTCTGTGTACTGTACCAGTAAGAATAAATACCTAGATAAGATAAACAAAAATCCTCTCACCTTATGTGCTCTCCTCTCCTGTTTGGCTTTCATCTCTGCCAGGAGGCCGCTACCCATCACCTGCACTCCAGGGTAGCGTCTGCCACCCTGAGGACTGCCCTTTCCATCTGAACCTTCCCACAGCTCATCCATGGAGTCTGGGGTCCTCAACTCCTCTGAGCGATCTGAGCTGCTGCTGTAATCTGTAGGCTGGGAACGACTCTGGGCCTCTCTGGACTCCCTGGAGAACAAGACAGGGGATATTAGTTAGTAGAGAAGATATAAAGTGCATAATGGAGAGGCAGCTGGTGAGAGACAAACTGCTTGTTTAAGAGTCATAAAACTTGCCGTTTGTAGCGCACGTTAGAATATGTGTTCTAGTTCATGGTCATTTGTTTGTTTGATGTCTTCAAGCTAAAGAAACATGATTGTTTGATTTTAAAATACTAATGTGATTTGATTATTGAGAAATGTAGATTGATTAAAAAACGGCTTTGAGTGCTGATAATACTGTTACTTTTGCATTTCATGAGACTATTATGTTAAAAACTGTTTAAAAACAAGTCAAAACAATACCGGTATGTAAGTGTCTAAAACAGATATGCAAAGTATATTTGTAGTTTTTATTTCACGTGCATTGCATTTACAGTAGTCATTTATCACCTTACTGACAACTAGAGATGTCCCGAATCCCGATACTGTATCGGCCCTTATTTGTCATATTGGGTCATATCGGTATCGGCGAATATGCCAGTCTAAGCACCGATCCGACACATTGGTAAGGGCTTGACACTATGGCAGGTAAATAAAATGTTGGGGCATGTGGAGTTTGGACTTTAGAGTTGCCCAAAGTGCAAATACACATATGAGTGAGGAGTCTGTTATAAACACAACACGAGATATATAGCTAGATATCTACAAACACAACACGAGATCACAACACTGATATTGGTATTCGGTATCTGTATCGGCTAACACAGAAATGGTGGCATCGGGATCGGATCAGGAACGAAAAAAGTGTATCGGGACATCCCTACTGACAACCTTACTTACTTGTACTGCAAAAAAACTAAACTGAAAGTAAAGATGAGTAAAAAGAAGAAACGTCATTGTATGAGTGAAACCCACTAAAACCTCCTATGGATATACCATCCATTTCAAGCGGCAAAACTGCAAATATACTATAGGGGCGGGAGTGGCTCAGCGGTAGAGTGGCCGGTAGAATAGCAGGCTGGGAAAACCGTAAGATTCCCAGTTCAAACCTATGCTCCCCCAGAGTTAGTGTCGAAGTGTCCTTGAGCAAGACACTGAACCCCTAATTGCTCCCGATGAGCAGGTTGGTGCCTTGCATTATAAAAGTGCTATATACATAAATGCACCATTTACCATTTAAATAGCTTGACATCTATTAAGACAATAAACGTCTTGAACAGTAACATGAACTACAGCTGTAACATGTAAACTAGGACCTGGGTGGTTTCTTTGGATTCCTTGAAAAGTTAGAGAATCCTGTCAGAGCAAATAGCTTAATGTTTTCAAACACACTTTTCCACAACCTACAGTATCTCTTACTACTCAATCCTCCTAAATTCAGAAGCAATGAAGCCCTGATTTGCTGTGAAAAAGAAGAAGAAAATAAATGTATGTATTTAATGTATGTACAGTATGGTCAGGACAAATCTTCCAAAATCCTTTGTTCACCTGGACTTTGGCTCCAGTGGTGGACTCTTAACAGCTATCTTTGGTGAGGAGGGCTCCTCTGGGATGCTGGAGGGTATAGTTGGAAGGCCTACAGAGCCTGACGATGTGCCTGAGGATGGAGTGGCTGCTTGGCTCTTCTCCAACTTCTCTGACTTGTCCGATTTTTCACCTTTATCAAATTTGGAGCGTGACTTGATGAGGTTTAGGAATCCCCCTTTACTTTTCTTCTTCTCTCCGTCCTGAGAGTCGGAGCTCTTCAGAGAACGCCTCACAGGAGTTAAAGAAAGAAATAACAGTATTGAAATAACAGTGGAGAGTAGATTTAGTGACTGACTGATTAATAATGAGAAATGGTCGATTACTCTATTACAGTGGAACATATTACAGATGTCATTAATGATGTACTGAGAACCATCATCCCATAAAATATGTAGTTCTTACTTGGCATCCATCTTGGTGACCTTCTTGGAAAAGAATTCATCTACACCTTCATCCACTCTTCCCATGAGGCCATTCTGTTCCCCGTCCTGAGATGGAGCACTGCTGATTTGCTAATAGAGCACAACAAAATACATCAGAAGGAAGATCTGAGGTTGCCCAAAATACATTTTGGTTCTTTACTTGTATCGGACACATCTGCATTCGGGGAAGGGGGCATGGGGGCATTCAGAACGTGTATACATTGGGGATTGGTGGAATGAAAACATAAGTGCCCCACCAGAAGAGGAGGGCTGAGGGTGGACCAAAAGGGACCAACATCCTGTTATCCACATTCTATAGGGCGGCGCCCCAGAGGCAAATTCAAGGAAACAAACAGCAGATTTAGCATGCTGTTTTTTTTCTTCAATGAATTGATGGTAACCTGGTTCTATATACTCACAGGTATCTTGGTAACCTGGTTCTATTTACTCACAGGTATCACCTGGTTCTATTTACTCACAGGTATCTTGGTAACCTGGTTCTATTTACTCACAGGTATCTTGGTAACCTGGTTCTATATACTCACAGGTATCTTGGTAACCTGGTTCTATATACTCACAGGTATCTTGGTAACCTGGTTCTATATACTCACAGGTATCTTGCTGGACTGGGTCTTCTTGTTTCTGCGGGGTCGTAGTTTGGTGAAGTGCTGAAGCTTCTTGCCCTCCTCAGATGGTAGTTCCCCCATCCGCCCTGATGGACGCTTGTCCTTGCGTGGGGCATGAGATGAGGGAGCAGGGTGTTGAGAGGATGTAGATGTGTCATCCGTACTGACTGGGACATCTTCCAGGGCCTTGTCCAGGTCAAACTCCATTTCTATTGGTTGAAGGATCAATCAGATAGTTGCTACACACACACACAGTTGGATCCACTAAGATGTCAAAAACAAGGCACACCTACATACGGTGTCATAATCATGTAGAACATTTTATTATTGTATTCAGACACACACACACACACACACACACACACACACACACACACACACACACACACACACACACACACACACACACACACACACACACACACACACACACACACACACACACACACACACACACACACACACACACACACACACACACACACGCCAAACAAAATGTGTTAATGTGAATTCAGAATAATAAATGAAAATGATGAAGTGCATTTTCAGTAACAGTAGGCCTACACAAACTAGTAGGTGCAAGGTACCACAGAAAAAAGGTATGCAATATCATTAACAGCTCTATGCAGAGGGAGGCACGCAACAAGTCTATCTGTAAAATATCCTTCTCCTTTTTTCATATCTTAAGACTTATGCCATCCATCCATCCATCTTCAACCGCTTATCCGTAGTCGGGTCGCGGGGGCAACAGCTCCACCAGAGAGCTCCAGACTTCCCACTCCAGAGCAACATTAGTGACTTCCTCCTGGGGGATCCCGAGACATTCCAAGGCCAGTGAGTCGATGTAATCTCTCAAGGTCAAGGTAATCTCTCCTTGGTCTGCCCCGGGGTCTTCTCCCAGTGGGACGTGCATCGAGAACCTCCCTAGGGAGACTCCCGAGAGGCATCCTAACCAGATGCCCGAACCACCTAAGCTGGCTCCTTTCCAGGCTCTACTCCGAGTCTCTCCCACGTGACTGAACTTCTCACCCTATCTAAGGGAGATGCCAGCCACCCGTCGGAGAAAACTAATTTTGGCCGCTTGTATTCGCGACCTTATTCTTTCGGTCATGACCCACACTTCATGACCATAGGTGTGAGTAGGAACGAAGATTACTCGGTAGACAGAGAGCTTTGCCTTCTGGCTCATATCTTATGCCAACTTCTTCAAAAGAGGCCGGAAGCCTCATTCAGAAATGTTTGGCACTTGGCCGTTCGTGCTTCAGTCGAGTTCAATCAGTGCACTGTTGAGTAGGAAAATGGACATGGGGTATCTGCATTTTCTACACGGAGAAAAAAAAAAAAGATAATGAAGAGGAAGCCCATTGGTGCAATGTTGGCACTGAGAATTACAATTTCTTGAAGGGCTTACGGCTGACCGTAAGCCCTTGCTGCTGTGTTGCGATCATAGATTACTAGGAAAACCTGCAAAACCTGTCAGTCCGTCCGTCAATCCGTACATCACGCCCATCATATATGGTCATAAGTCCATCACGCCTCGAGTTGTGACACATTCCATATATGGCCATCTCCATATATGAAGATCACGACCACGACAAATCCTGGATAGCCATACATGGAGAAGACTGGATCATCACCTAGATCTGCATATATGGAGCCATGCAGCCAGCAAGTGAGTTCTCAACAGGCCCGAAAATAAGGCCCGGCCCTACCTGGGCCCTCATCAAACCATGCACACTTAAGACACTGCCCCCGCTGCCACCCTTAGATCTCCATATATGGAGCTGACCTGTTCTGACATTCCATATGTTGATCTGACCTCATCAAACCCTGCACACTCAAGACACTGCCCCCGCTGCCACCCTTAGATCTCCATATATGGAGCTGACCTGTTCATCATCAAACCCTGTACACTCAAGACACACTCCATATATGGCCAGACCTCATCAAACCCTGTACACTCAAGACACTGCCCCCGCTGCCACCCTTAGATCTCCATATATGAAAACGCCGGGACAACGCTCCACACGTCCCAAACTCTTCTCCCTTCTGACTCCAAAACTATGGAATGCACTTCCCATTACAATCAGAACTGCAGACTCCATCATGGCCCGTAGCACTTGCCCTAGCCCCGACGACCTTACAGGCATATGCAAAGGCTCAACTTATGTAACTTAGATAGCACTTTATGTAGACTTAGATAGCATTTTATACAGACTTATAGCATTTTATGTAGACATAGCACTTTATAGTATAGTACAGTTTTCATTATATAGATACTTTCTTAGCTTACGCATGTTTCATGATAACTACTTATTATGTATGTGATGTATTGCCATGCTTTTTTTGTTCTTACTTAATGTAAGTCTGGATTGTTGATCTGACCCCCCATGCCAAAGCGCCAGCGGTCGCCCAGCAGTCTGCCGTCACCCAGGCGGATGCGTGAGCGTTTCTCGCCCTCAGGGCGAGAAGTCCGTAGAGTCCGTCGGATACACCATTGTCCAGAACCAGCACAAAAGCCTCTGGCCGGGCTCTGACTCTAACCCTCTCTAACCATTCAGCTATGGCCGCTATGGCTGCGTCAAGGCACCAGTGTTCACACCTTCAGACTCAGAGAACCTCTGGGTAAACATATTGTACCCACAGTGTGATGGAAACAATACATCATCTCATACAAAGAGTAATGAATGAAATATTCTTACCAAAGGCACGAGAAACTGGCCTCAACATTCTGCTGTGGATGCTTTTCCTCTTGGATTTAGGAGTCATCTGAAGACAAGAGGAGATTTAAAAAGTTAAGAAAGTATTGTTAATTAACATACTCCCCCAGCTGCCAATCAGCCACACCTCTCGCCGAAGAGCTCCAAGCTAAGGGTTCTAAGGTGTATATCTACAGTACAGTATCTTATGAAGCTGTACAGGTCTACTGGTCTACTGTATCCTCTCTATTATAAAGCTCTGTCACAGCCTGTCAAGTTTGATGTATTACCAAACTGGAGAGGTTATGACCCCCATCTACTTTCGAAAGTTGTTTCTTCATTCTTTCGCTTCCTGGTGATAGATAAAATTAAAATGAAAAGCAAAATCATAATGGGGGATTGGAGGTAAAGGATAATAATGAGGCAATGTCCATATTGTCAGGTATGAAATTGCTTCCTCAAAAAACATGTAGGAATACATACAAGCGTGTCAATACATAGGTGTGACTAATCAGCCATTCAACCACTTCAGAATATCAAAGACATCTAATTATTGCTGACTGCGAAGTGTTTTTAACCCTCAAGGCAGGCACACACACTTTATAAGGACTATGCATTGAATATTATAAGATGCTAATGATATTGGAAAAGCTATCCTATCTCAACTTGACCCTGTGTTTAAGAGAAAAACTTGGGCTCAAATATATGTTAGAATGTGAGTGAAATTTGAAAACAGTAGTACATGAGGTAAGGTGCAAAACTGACTCCATAACCAGTACCACAGAGGTTTCCAAATGTGTTTGTTTAATAATTGTAATTTCATCCTTGTCTCTAAACTACTTCCCCCTGGTCAGCCTGATGGAGAGGAAAGGAAATGGTCGGAATAACGTGTTCCTTCCACGCGCTACGTCCAGCCGGGGAAAGTCTCCCCTGTCAGGTGAAAAGAAGCAGCTTGGACTCCTCATGCATAGAAGGAAGCATGAGGTCTGTCCTCTGCCCCCCAGATTGGCAGAGGAAGTGTAGCGCCCAGGATTACATTAGATAATTGACACTGGGTGAAAGAATTTGTTGCAAAATTGTGGAATGTTTAATAGCTTTCAGTAATATCATAATCAAGGGAAACCTTGGTTCTTAGGTATGGTAAATAAGGAACATGGAATTATTGTTATTGTTGTGTTATTTACAAAGATGGTCATGATAATGTATAGCAAGCTGAGTGAGGAGCACTTCACTGTGGCTGGGGGGAAAGGAGAGTGCCATTACAGCAATCATTTGCACATTCAATGACATAATGCCACAGAAAGAGAGAAAGTATGAGATTAAGTGTTCAAATGTATTACTTAAGTGTTGCAAGGACTCAATTATGTGAACACAGTGGGGCTGTTAATGCTTCTAAAATAGATAAAGGACAATACAGCAGGCAGACGCAGTGAAGAGGCACAGTGTGGACAGAGAAAGACAGAGAAACAAAACTAAAAAAACAAAAGAGTGTGGAGGTGACTCAGGTGAGAGACAGGGGACAGCACAGAATTACTTACACTCGTGCAGCACAGAGTCTCCATGAAGCCAAGGTTGAAAGAGAAGGAAGAACAGAGGAAATAAATAAACAAAAATAAATAAATTAAAGGAGTAAAAAAGAAAGACAAACGAAACAGAAAGATCACAAAGTAAGGCTTAATGAAGAGAAAGAGAGAGCACAAAGGAAAAGAACAGCCACTAAAGAGAATACTAAAGCCAAATGTATACTCCATTGTACGATGGTTTCACTTGCCTTAAAGAACAGATTTTGCAGCCAACAATGCATCACATCGCTTGGTAGAGTATACATTTAGCTTAAGAGCTATAGAAAAGAGAAACTCCTATACACTGCGGTGGCCTGTATTTACAAGACAGCAAGGGTTTCCACATACAATACAGTATGTTGTATACTGTGCAGATCTATAAAATATATTGCAGGAATTTGGGTCATTATCTGGTTAGTACGGAGCCCCTGAATGGCCATGCATTCAAAATATATTTTATCTTGTACGTACAAGATAATATCTCGTCCATACAATATATTATCTTGTCCGTACAAGATATTATCTCGTACGTACAAGATAATATCTTGTCCGTACAAGATAATATCTTGTCCGTACAAGATATTATCTTGTACGTACAAGATATTATCTCGTACGTACAAGATAATATCTTGTCCGTACAAATATCTTGTCCGTACAAGATATTATCTTGTACGTACAAGTTATATCTTGTACGTACGAGATATTATCTTGTACGTACGAGATATGATCTTGTTCAGAATTCAGGGGCTCCATAGTTTGTTTGTGTCTGGACAGAAGGTTTGTCAGATGTATTGACATGAGCTGAGATAAACTGATCACGGATGACACCGAGTCAGGTGTGCCACAGAAAGTGACACATGTGCACACACACACACACACACACACACACACACACACACACACACACACACACACTTCATAAACGCAGCAGTAATGCAATTGTCAATACAGAACTAATGCCGTCTTGCAGGTTTAGAATAACATACCAGTTAGCCAAATCACATGTGGCAGGTACTCTGTGTGTGTGTGTGTGTGTGTGTGTGTGTGTGTGTGTGTGTGTGTGTGTGTGTGTGTGTGTACTAATCTAATCACATTTGACAGGTGCTGTATGTGTATGTGCATGGTTGGCCTAAGCACTCTTGACAGCTATCTGGTCTGTGACATTAAATATAGCCTAGTGTTGCAATGGATTTCTCTTTGAAACACCTGACCTCCCGGGCGGTTAGCTCAACCGTCTGGGCACCTAGGCTGCCAAGCCAGACAGACGGCGTGCCGCGGGTTCGACTCCCGAGCCCGACGGCCTTTGCCGCCTGTCACTCCCCATCTCTCTCCCCCTTTCCTGTCTAATTACTGTACCCTATCAATAAAGGCAAAAAACGCCAAAAAATATATATCTTAAAAAAAAAAACACCTGACCTCAAGGAATCACTTTCATCAATGTTTTCTCCTATCCACTCTTTGCTTATAACCAGGGGTGCAAAGTTACAAGATAAATCCATTCATGTATTTATGGATTGTTTTAAAACAATGCAGCCAGTGTAGCAATTAGTGTTGCTGAAATTGCAATATTTTCCAAGGTATTGGCATTGACAAAACGTCTGCTAATAATTCACAGAAATTGTTAATACATATTACAATAAGCTATAACACAAGAAGTGGCCTTGGTAGGTTTGATAATTGCAACGCACATTAGATTCAACAGGGGGCGTTATTAACACACCTGAGGTGTGTTATTAACAGGAGTCATGGAGTCAGTTGCAAACAAAGACTCATCTCTAGACTCCACACAAGCTATTCATTCACAAGAAAACGTTTGAACGTAACAAATGGGGCATTTCTGCAAAATAGACCTCATGAGTCATTTGGGATCAATAAAAGTAGGAAAATGTGCATGTTATTTAATCTATAGTTGTCCTTTAAAGGAATTTATACATAAAAAGGTAGGCTACATTAAGATTATAAAACAACATGGGATGTCTTTACACATTATTTTGTAACTACATAGAAAAACGTGGCTAATTAATTTAATATAATCTGGAGAACTGATAAGAAGCTTAAGGCTACAAATGACCATTTATCAATACATTTCGTAGCT
Source organism: Electrona antarctica (assembly GCF_951216825.1). Classification (NCBI taxonomy): domain Eukaryota; kingdom Metazoa; phylum Chordata; class Actinopteri; order Myctophiformes; family Myctophidae; genus Electrona; species Electrona antarctica. The sequence goes on along the minus strand of NC_136811.1, from coordinate 28,035,653 downwards.
CATGGTACACATACACACACCCCCACCCTCACAATACCATGCATGGCTCCAGATCATCCAGCCTTTCACCCTCCAGCAACTCAGTGGAAGCCCGTTTAGGAACCTTCTCCTCTGGGACGTCCAGATCTAGTGAGCCCTGCTGCTGTAAAGGACGACCTCGACGCACCAGGTGGTCTGCCTATAGGAGGAGCAAGATCATTACAAAAATTAATTAACCCATTAAGACCTGAGGCCCATTCTACAATATGCCTTCCAAATCAGCAGTTCTAGCAGCGCTGTGAGCTTGTCTATCGGCTATTATTGAATAGCCAACACAAACAAATCTAAACGGTTTTAATGGGTTAAATGAGAGGGACAAGAATTATGCTGCTAAAAGGACAATATACAGAGAAAATTAGTCAAATATGAAGACCTTCATAGACAGCAAGCATTAAGTGAAAGTCTTACCAGAGTATGTTGTGAGGTGGAGAGCGCCTCTAAGATCTCATCAACGATACGGTCAGACAGGAACGATGCTAGACTCAGCTTCACCTCACTGAGAGACAATACAAGGAGGCCATCGGGGTAGAGACAGAGAAAGACAAAGACAATCACAGGCATTGACAAGACCTGAGTGAAGTTTGTATTTGTAAGCGTCAACAGACATTTGATTGTTGAAGCAAAAACACATACAGTACACACCACACATACAAACCTTATTTTGTTAATAATATCAACCCCCGACTGCTCCAGGAGTGTTTTGGTGACAAAGCTCCTGGGAACGACCATTTTGGCTGTGCTGGCCTTCATGAGCTCGGGGCGAAGACTGCTCCTCTTCATCACATGGGGACACAGGGCCTCTGCTGCATCCACCATGCACTCCAATAGAGACTGGAAACACATGAACAAAACATGTGTGTTTTAGACAGGACAGTCAAACACATTCTACTCTACTGCCACAAAAATGTGGAATGCCCTAGCTTCAAAACAAAGATGATTGTTGTCAAATTATGACTTAGATTATGTTATTTCCTACTAGCCCCTAGCAAATAAAACAACTCAGCCCTGTGTGAGTGGCATCCTCTGCCCCCCCCCCACGTTTTTCTGTAAATGTATATATATTATTTATTATATGGAATGTATTGTATGTCTTGGTGATAAATTGAGTTCAGTTGACCACAATGGAAACAAGCAGCGGTTTTGTGTTATGCTTTTAGCATAGCTTTTCTAAACTGTACTGCCGTACCGTTTAGTAAGTACTAAATGAATCAATGAGTACAATGGTACAATAAATGTGACCTACCAACTGTAACAGCTTTAATTCAAATGCAAATATACGTCCTTTTAGTTACAAGAGCAAGATGCACTCTAATACAGTATGACCCTATTGATTGAATAAATCTCTGGTTTACATATAGTTTGCTTATCTTTGTCTTTTATCCATTTAGTCTGATTAGCCACTAGCAATTGACCTTGAAATGTACAACAACATGAAGGGTGTAGGTGTGTGTATGAGTGGGATGCTAATTCCCAAATGAAATCGATAGATATGCCGTGTGTGTGTGTGCGTGCGTGCACATAAGTCATCGTATCGTGTGTGTGTGTGTGTGTGTGTGTGCAACTTGGATCACACGTGTACATGCATGTGTGTGATGTTGAAGCTGACAGTAAATCAATAGATAAGGAATGAGCACAGAAAGGTTGTGCCTCTCTCCAGTTCTTGTACCGACAGGGGGCAGATAGTGACAGAAGCTAATTATACTGTAGCGTAGCTGCATCTATAGAGCGTCGCAGTCCCGCCCCCTTTCATGACGACGAGCGGCCCGGGAAGAGAATTTTCCAATTAATTTTTCCCATAGACGTTTCAGAAAGTATTTATTTAAAGACCTGTAAGCCTCAGACAAAGCCAACTCGGATGGTGACAAATTATGACAATAAACACAATTTGTTGGGCCGAACAAATAATTAGAAAGAAGAAAAACCCTGCCCTTAATTCAGACATTTGTGTGACTGTGCTCGTCTGTGTTTCTATTTTGACCTGCGGCGCGACAGCTTAGCCAACAACACTGTAGCGCTCAAGAACCTGATGTTAGATACGTAGGAGAGTGTGTGGAGAGCAGCGAGTCCCGAGTTGGTGTTGGCTAGACCTCACTCCCGCAGTAACCAACTAACCACCACCACATCTTAACTGTACTAAGGGTGTACCTGTAGTTGTTGGTCCATGACGGTAGCGACCTCCCCAGCCATAGACTCCAGCTTTTCCTGGATGGGTCCCAATGAGGAACCATTCACCTCTTCTCTTGAAGCTGCTCCTAGGTGGTACAGGTTGGGTAGGAGCTGAGGAAGAAAGAGAAGGTCATTCAACATGACTGCTGAACGGGACATGACGAGCAGCTAGTGATCAGATGTAGTTTCAAATGCTATCGACGGAAATAAGATTAAGTTGTTTAGTTTTTTCCTACAAACACCTCATACTGTATTATCACTATCAGCAATCAAGAAAGTGTGGCAGAACACAAGTGAAGTACAATGGACAGGTGGCACCATCTTGCGACTTTCCGCCGCTATAACTTTCAACGGTGTGAAATGGTGTCCTTTCTGGATACAATTTCAGGTAAAGTGGAAAGGATTTCATAGAACTTTAACAAGTCTGTCACTTTTTGCTTTATCAGGTGGTTTAATTCAATGTCCCGATACAGTACTGTATGGCTAATGTGTCTCTTCTCACCGTTTTAGAGTTCCTGGCATCCTTGATGAGGTTCTCTGCAGACTTGACATCTTCCAAGATGATTTCTGTATCTGAATTCCTCAGAGAATTCAGGTGATCCTGCACCTTCACACAAATCCTGTCAATCATCTGGGAGATACAAATAAAAGGATATGAATATGTAAGTGACTTTGATGAAACTTGTTGATAGGTATTACTGTGTACTGTATGACTCCACCTGTTGCGTGGTTGTGGTGACAATGCCCTGCTGAAGCCGATAGGCCTGTTCCTGGAGGTACTTCCTGGTTTCATGGTTTCTATACAGATAATTCTCTATCTGGAGAGGAAAGAAAACACAATAATATGATCTTGATTACCATGTACAATGATATAATGCTGTAAATCTGTGTCATCAGCTTTAGTCTTTCTTAAAACAAAACTCTGTACTCCTGTACTCCATCTGGATCTGTGACCGGGTAGTTGAGTTGGTACTGGGTGCTTGCCTTTGAAGGTTCAAGGTTCAGTCCACCACCAACTCAATGTACGAGTAGCATAGCTTGGTTAACTAAAGGCGGCCTTACACTAGCCGATAATCGAGATTTTTTGACGCTCGGGGGGTGCCCGACCGCTCAAAGCGCGATCGGCCCGATCAACATCAAGAATGTTTGATATTTGCTCTGCCCCGCTCCGATTATCCTGTAGTGTGTGGTATCAGATTTCAGATTGAAAGAAATCGGCTAGTGTAAGGCCACCTTAAGACATGCGGTCAGTACTGGGAGCTGAGGGATGGTTCTACAAGTAAACCATTTCCCAAATGAGGGATGGTTCTACAAGTAAACCATTTCCCAAGGGTCTCGGGTATAGAGAGTCGCAGTCCCGCCCCCTTTCAGAACGAGTGGCCCAGGAAATTATCCCCCATTCATTTTCCCCATTGGCTTTTCAAAAAGTATTTATATAAAGACGTTTACGCCGCGGACAAAGTCAACTCGGATCGTGACAAATCATGACAATAAACACAATGTTTTGAATGGGGAATCATTTCCTGGGCCCCTCGTCGTTCTGAAAGGGGGCGGGACTGCGAAGCTCTATAGTAATGGTGCTATACAAGCTATACACATAAGCTATACAAATACAAACTGAGACTATACATACAGATTTAAGTAAGAAGTAGGCACTTCTTACTTAAATCTGTATGTATAGTCTCAGTTTTTACAGGACTGTCTCTATCCCAAAGAGAAATACATTGGAGCACGGGGACCTTGAAGTACAAATAACTTTACTGCTCACCAGGAGGAATTTGTATTTGACTACTTTAGTAAATAAACTTAATGAGCTCATAACAAGCTAATATACTTTTAGTAGAGCATCCTCTGTCTTCTCAGGGCTGGCCTTCAGAGCCTGGGAGGCATCAATGATAGGGATTGGCATGAAACGGATGGTGAAGTTCCTAAAAACACAGACAGAGTACCAGGAGTAAGGAAGGAGGGAAACATTATACAACTGCGCGCGCACACACACACACACACACACACACACACACACACACACACACACACACACACACACACACACACACACACACACACACACACACACACACACACACACACACACACACACACACACACACACACACACACACACACACACACACACACACACACACACACACACACACACACACACACACACACACACACACACCAGCTGTTCAAGGGAATCGAGACATTCCTGTAGTTAGGTGTGATTATTTTTCACAGGTTTTGAATTGTAAAATAACTTTTGTAGTATTCATGAAGCCACTCTACAAAATGGTTTTCTTTTTTTGAATCAAATACAAAGGAGGACATATTACTCATGGCACTTGCAAAACTGAAATTGTACTTTAAAAATGGTAACTGCATGTAAATTGGTACAGAGAATTCAAGGAACCATGCAGCCTTCTGCATAATTTATTCTAGGAGGATTTTCTGATGACAGAAAGCTATATGCAATATGAACTGGTTAATCGACTCAAATATAATCACTGTTATCCAGATCTATTCAACAAGCTATTCAGACACTATTTACAACGTAATTCTATATAGAGCACAAAGGGAGCAACTGATTAATTCTAGGGATTATGGCATCTGCCACTAGTATATTGTATACATGTACAATGCACCACCCACTATCAAAGTCTCATCTTCCATCATAATGCCCATGAGAACGGAATCAGAGAAGACACTTACACTGGGCTGCCTTGGATTCTAACGTAGATGAGATATGCAGATGAAATAGATACACAAGCAAGCACAATCGTACACATACACAACACTGGGAAAAGCACAATGGTGCAATCAGTTCAATATTACAATACAGAAGATGGGGAAATGGTGAAAGGAATAATGGGGAATGTACTCTTTTGAGGATAAGATAAGGAGAGAGTAGGAAGATGTACAGCGAGGCCACAGCTGTCTCCCAGATGGAAATATGCTGGGATGTACATCTCATTTCACAGACCCACAGGAAATTGGATATAGAAACAAGAGACTGAAAATGTGCTTTGTGATTTGTTTTCTTAGCTCCTACCTCTGCACTTTCGTATTTTTTTCCCTTTCTCCATCTCTTTGTTCCCCCTTCTTTTATTTGTTTGTTTATTTAAGTATTAATTTATTCATCTATATCCTTTGTGTCACAAACGCCCCTACTTCATCCCTCAATCTCTCATCCTTCCAACAGTTTAGGGAATTTAGCCACCTTTCCTCCAGTACACTAAAGGTTCTTCTCTGCTCATTACAAAATCAACTGACAGATGAGTTCACTGCTCATCTCGTCTCTACCAAGTCATGCATCTATTTATTTAGCTAGCAGCACTCACAAATCAGAAAAATAATGACAGCATGCACAGCAGATAATATTCAAGAGGTGGACACTTCTGGCTGCACACACACATACAGAGTACAATCATGATATGTTTATTCAATATCGCAAACACATCATAGCTAGTAGGAATATAAACGCGTACAATAAATACTTGCACACACAGGCACGCATCCATGCACCTACGCACATTATTTATACACAATCGGATACAGCTGGCTCTACTTACTTCTCGAGAGCAGCTGCTACGTCCTGCAGACCCTGAGGACTGGTGTTGTTCTTGTCCCAGATTACTGTCCTGCAATGAATAAACGTACAGTACACACCGCTAGTAACGGTAATGTTAAATTAATGACTTGAATTAACAATCATTTTAGTTCCCATACTGAGACAACCCATTGGAACTGTTCAACCGTCACAATGCTATATATAATATCAAACCTATATCTCTGACAGTGTTACTAGTTAACACACACACACACACACACATACGAGAGAGCACAGACCTGAGTTTGGAGTTGATCTGTAGTGCCTTAGCAAGCATCTTAGCTCCCATATCCCCCATGGCATTGCCACTGATGTCGAGCTTTGTCAGAGATGAATTGCTGCCCAGAGCGTTCAAAACGATGGTAAGATCAGTCTTTAGTCTGGAGTCAGCTAGAGATAGAGAGGTCAGAGGCTGGGGAATGAAAAGGGTGCAGAGGAAGTGTAGAAAGGGAGTAAGGGAGGCATAGAAAAGGAGAAAGGTAGAAATAAAGAGGGAAAACATTTATTATACCAAATCTGATGCCTACAGTACAGGTCCCATGGGATGGCAATTGCCACCACCTAGTGTTCACACCACAGATTTAGATATTTTCATGCATATTACAGCATGCTGTTTGCAAATAAATCCTGTCAAAATGTGACGTCACGTGACATGTTATAGACATGTTTTATTTTCACTTTCAACCTGGCAACACTATTTTGGGCATTACATAATAATGCCCAAAAATCATATTAAAAAAAGAAAAATAATAGCAGATCTACAAGCACAAAATGTGACATGTCATGAGCAATTTTCACTATTTTTGAGAGGCACTATCCCCTCCAATACATGGCTTTTGAAGAGTATGTCATATGGCAGCAAAGTCTATAGGATGTTTAGAGTTTGGCAGGGCAGGGTTTGTTTAGGGCACTAAATAACAACATAATACGTCATGTGGCCGATGCAGTGATTAAAACAAAAAGGCGAGGGAGAGCCCACACCCTAACCTCACAGGGAAGCCACGGCTGATTTTGAACCGGCAGCGCATGTCAGGAGCTACGGGTGAGTTTTAACCTGCGACGCTGACACCCTACCCCAAACCGTAACCCTAACCTCACAGGGAAGACACGGGTGATTTTTAATCAGCAACGTATCTTCTCAGCAGTTGCGGTGTTGTCCGCGGAACGGACCAACACTGCCGCGGAACGGAGTGGTGGTGGAGTGTCATAATCCCCCCGCAGGTGCCGCCCCTCCCCCCGGCAGTGGCGCGGCTGTTACTAGCAGCGTCTGGACCGGCGGCCGCTGCTGTGGTACGGAGCAGCAGTGGAGTGTCATAATCCCCCCACCGTCCCCGGCAGGTGCTGCTCCTCCCCCCGGCAGTGCCGCGTCTGATTGCCTCTGCCGGAAAATGCACTCGCTCCTTCTGAAAAAGGCTTCACACAAGTGTGATTTTTTAAACAGGTCCTAAGTGGTCACTTTTTTGCTGTGCCATTTATTTTTCTGAAATGACACCAGAATATGCAGTAATTGATATTTTTTCTTTTCTTTTCAGGATGTGTATGTTACTATTGGGATGCTGTTTGAATGAGCAGTACCCATGGCAATAACGCCAGGATGTTAGCTTTGATGTCTGATCTCTCATGATGCAGAATGCTGCCATGCTCCTAAGTGGATTCGTGCAGACATTAAACATACCAATTTGAATAGATATGAGCATATTCAATGATAGTAACTCATCCATCCATTTGTCTGGCATATATAGTTTACAAATGCAAAAATGGCAACAGCCATGTTTTCGCAAACCCATAATGGTAGGAGTGGATATGCTTTAAAATAATAGATAATGCTGTTCAAAAGCTTACAGGACTGTTCCACTTCCTTGCACACCATGACAGTTTAAAAAGAGAACAAACTTGAAGGCAACGCAGACAAGTGACTGTGTTGTCACAGTGTCACCACAGAGATACAGAAATAGTTATTTTTTTCCCCTCAGGCTATCAGATCCCTGAAAAATGGCTGCCAAGTCAAATGTCTTCATTTGTAAACACCCCTTTGCTTATAAACAAAGCACACACACACACACACACACACACACACACACACACACACACACACACACACACACACACACACACACACACACACACACACACACACACACACACACACACACACACACACACACACACACACACACACACACACACTTTGTATTCTCTTTCATTTTTTGTGTTAAAACCCATGCACATATTGTATGGTATGTACAATGTACTAGTAAGAGTGATATATAAAACAAATAAATCCTCTTTGAACCGAGTAACAATCTCTGTCAATGTACTACTGTAGTAATAGTCTGTCTCCATAAATAAAATAAAACACTAACATCCCACTGTATGCACAGTACTACAGAAATAAATTAGATTCTGCAAAAGGTAAATATCTATCGCTTTGCCTATAAGAGAAATGTCATCTCCCATCTACCTGATATTGACATGGCAAACAGAATTGCCTTCACTTCCTATAATATCACTGCAGGGCATTGGAAATTATTATTCACAGAATTATGAATCATTACTCTGTGTATCCATCACTAAATTAGATTGACCTCATATTAACCCATTTAATGCCTTCAATAAAATGATGAATTGTATTCTAAGTTAAATTCATTAATTCTGAATTCTGTGGTGATACTGACATAATATTCTGTGCTGAATATTATGTCAGTATGTGATAATGCTGTGCTGTCTGGTAATAGCACAATTTTGTTTCATTTTGTTTAATATAATCTTTGATGGAATGTTGTCCTGTCTGAAGAGAGACAAACGTAAATCAGTGCCATCTTTTAAATCATTTTGTGAAGCATTTTTGCTTACAGACAGCTTTTTGCATTACTTACTTTAACATATCTGTAACCCTACCCATTTTAAGGGACTGTCTATCAGTGGTTCCCAAAGTGTCCGCGACGCATAGCCAGGGGCTCCGCGAAATAATTCAGATTCATTTCTTTTTTGCCAGTGAATTATTGTATGTGTGATATGTGAGCTTACCATAATCACAGTAATCCTTAATCATATTCCATCATTCAAGGGCCTTTGGATAGAAATGAAACAGACTCCATGCAGTCACTTTCAGTTAGAGTGCTGCAGTGTCTGTGACTGTGACCAGCTGATGGTCGTTGACGCTTAATTGATGCATCAAGGAAGGCAATTATGTTTCTGCACTGTATAGGTCTACATCTATTCTAAGATAGCATCTTAAATAAAGGTTGTGAAAATGTGTTGTGACTTTGATTGAAAAGTTTTAATACAAATAGTTCCAATGGCATCTAAATGTAAGGTTGCAAATATGCTTATCGGTGTTGCGAGGATGAGGGGGTACCTGGAAAAAGATCTTCGCCCCAAGAGGTACATGGGCTAAAAAAGTTTGGGAACCCCTGGTCTAGATGTATTAGTGCTTGTATTAGTGCTTGCTTATGATTATAGCCTTTTGTCATTGTTGTTTGATCGTCTGTAAAGAACCTTGTAATTGTTCAAGAGTGTGCCTTGCAAATATAATGTATTTACTATTTATCAGAGATCCAGTGACTGTCTACATTGTTTGACTTAATCTCCCAGTGTGTGTAAGTGAAGCCAGAGGGAAACTATGCTGTTTGCTCTCATGGCTACAACGTGCACACATCGCACACATCGCACGCACGCACGCACGCACGCACGCACGCACGCACGCACGCACGCACGCACGCACGCACGCACGCACGCACGCACGCGCATAGATTGTTTCTAAACTTTGTGTTTGAAGGGTGTTTGTTTCTAACCTTTGTGTTTTGATGGTTGTTTCTAGCCTTTGGGTTTGTAGATTGTTTCTAACCTAGATTGTTTCTAACCATTGTGTTTCTACATCGTTTCTAACCATTGTGTTTCTACATCGTTTCTAACCATTGTGTTTCTACATCGTTTCTAACCATTGTGTTTCTACATTGTTTCTAACCATTGTGTTTGAACTAGATTACTGTAGGTTGTACTACAGGTAACACTTGTCTGGTACTGATGACATGATTGACATCTACTACTCATGCGTCTCTCTTTCACTCTCAGACAGACATACTGCCAATCGGGTGCATACAGTATGTTTGGTCTGACAGGCACTGGTCAGACACCCTGGCCTACAAACCAGAAACCTGACCTCACAGGGAAGCCACAGGAGTCTTAAGCAGCCATGTATGTGTCTTAACCGACAACGCATGTAGGGAGCCAGGGTGAGTTTTAAACGGCCATGCATGTGTCGGACTGTTGCATGTCGGACAGTTAGTACGTCGTACCAACGTATGCACCCCCCTTAACAAGACAATCACAGCCTAATTGTAAGTATCTGTTACCAACACCAAACCTGCTACAAATCACCACTACCACCCTCCCTATTAATTTGCCCCCAACTCGCTCGCTTACTCCTTTCATACATTTCCTTCGCTTCCCCCATCCTTTTCTCTCTCTACCCATCATCTATCCTCCATTGTGAGTCTCTTACTTCCCTCTATCTTCTCTTTTTCAGCATCCATGTGCACTGCGTGATAACCAGCTCATGATCTTCACACACACACACACACACACACACACACACACACACACACACACACACACACACACACACACACACACACACACACACACACACACACACACACACACACACACACACACACACACACACACACACACACACACACACACACACACACACACACACAGTGAGCGGTTCAATAGGACTATCAATCTAACACTGTGGGGGACATAAATGATTAGGCATGGGGGCAAAGGCTGTTCCAGCCCATATGATGGAGACAGAGATAAAACAAGTGAGATGGATGGGGGAGGGAGAAAGATGTAGGGAAAATAAAAATAAACTACAATTTTTATGAGGACCCTTGTTAGGACTGATCCAGACATGTTCATATCAAAACTTGACTAGTGTTAACTCTCTCCTTACTGGCCTTCTGGCATGTGCACTTAAGCCTCTCCAATTGATCCGCTTGGTCTTCAACCAGCCAACATTCTCACGTCTCCCCCCTTTCATTGGCTCCCAGTTTCTGCCCGCAGAGTACAAAACACTGATGTTGCAGCAAAGCAACCAAAGGTATGGCACCCCCATATCTTCAAAGTCTGATCCAACCCTACAACCCCGCCCCACACGCTCCACACATCCTAGACTCTTCTCCCTTCTGGCTCCAAAACTATGGAATAAACTTCCCATTGTAATCAGAAATGCAGACTCACTCCCAATCTTCCACCATAGTCTGAAAACCCACCTATTCAGACTCCACCTTAGCCGTAGCATTTGCTTACTTACGATCCTTGATGACTATTTCTATGTATTTGATGTATTACAATGTGTTGTTCTTGCTTACTGTAAGTCGCTCTGGATAAAGAGTGTCTGCTAAAGGCCTAAATGAAAATATGAAATATCCTGATTTTATACAACGGTTCTCAAACAGAAAGAATAGGATATTGGTGGCATAAGATCACTTCTCATTGATGCTGTTTTATCCCTGCAGGCTGAAAAATCAATGACGTCCTCACAGACTACCTACATTAGCTCGACTATGAATGCATGCATGCACCCCTTTACATCTGAAATTAACCTATCAAATCCAGACAATATCCAAAAAGGAATAATCTGCATATTATTCAAATCTGGAATCAGACATACACTTCATTTTATTCCAAAATGAGATCTCTTCTTAGTTTCAATTGCCTGAGATCCCAATATTCCAAGCAAATCCACAAATAAAAGATAAAGAGACTTTTACCACAGAACTAATATGCAACATTTGCCATCATTTTGACCATATAACAATAACTTTACACTCTTACATATATTGTGAAATAAGACCAAAGCATGGATAATCCATGAGTAGTTCTGAAGAGTCAGCTGGTTGCTGTTGAGATGACACACAAAGAGGAAATGAACAACTCACCGACTCCTCCTCCTGAATCATATGGACCAGGTTGTCCAAGACAGGAGCCAGGTTCCTGACAGAAACAGTTAGACATAAAGAGATAGAAAACTCACAAAATGTACTGAGTTAAAAGGGCGTGAAACACCATACAAGGCTGGTTTTGTAAAGTATGTTGTCTGGTTCAGGTGAAAAATTACAAAAGGGTAAAACAACATGGCAGACTGCATTAGGCTGACTTCATAGTACAGTAAGTGCACCGTGATCTAAGCAATGCAGCTCCAGATAATACAATTAATAATGGGTGCGTTAGATTTAAGTGTGCCAATGTACAAGCATTGATAATACTGTTAACTACTGTCTATGGTTGCACTTCCCTAGCACACCACATTTATTTACCCCCTGAAGTTTTTAACTTATAAATTAACCCAGGGTTTCATTTCCCTTTAAATAAATAACAAGATGAATTTAATGTGAGTTTACTGAATGAAGTTTATTGTTATTGGTTGTTTTGGGGATGGAAGTGATGTTTCTTTACTGGGATTTGATTATTTCGTTCGTTAAAAGGGCCAATCTGTAAGTACTGTGGTGAACTGGTCATTTCAAGTACTAAAATAACATAGCATTTAGTGAGATGCACAGCTCTATAACATCATTCGAGAGCAGAGTATCTAAGCATGCCATACAGTACATGATGCAAGGCCTTTAAAGTGAAAACAATCGGCAAGACTGTTTGTGGCTTTCAACACCAGTCCTCCATCCTCCACTCTCTATTCCATATTTGCTGTAACTCTAGCCCTCTTTTTGAACCCAAGCCTTGTTGTCCAATTCAGCACCACACTCAGCCCACCCTGCCAGCCCCAGGATCTCTATCCTAAACCAGGCCTCTCTCTGAAATCCAGCACTCTCTTCAAAGACCCATGATCAGCTTGAGCCCCATCAGTCTCTTGCATGTAAGAGCCTTACTTGGACTTGATGTTGGTGAAGTTTTTGCCCAGTGAAAGATGTCTGATAGAGCGGTTCTTGGCTAGCCACACAAGCAGAGTGGACAGGTCAGAATCCAGGCCTGGAGGTCATGAAAATAGAATCCAGCTATTAGTATAAGCATTCATTTAGTCTGTGTCTTATTTTGGGAGATTGATACAGTAAGTATCACATGCATGGACAGTAATGTCTCACCATTATCCGAGATGTCCAGACTGGTGATGTTGGGGATCTCAGCAATGCAGCCTTCTAGGATCTGAGATCCTCCCGATCGAAGCTATGGAGAAATATATGGAACATTAAAACACAGCGCGTGCACACACACGCACGCACGCACGCACGCACGCACGCACGCACGCACACACGCACGCACGCACAGACCTTAAACATTATTGATGTGCTATCAAGCAATTATTGTAAAAATATTTGGTTATTAAACAATTTGGGTGCCAAAGACGAGAGATTCTGTCTTTATTGCCAAGTCCTGGGTACCAAAGCTCTCGGCAGAGATGTTGTGTTTTCAGTGTTAAACACTGGAAGGTGCTTGTTGTCACCGTCTGAATGATCCTCGGTTGCTAGGAGACACATGCAACAGGCAGGAACCGGACGTGTGGAAAAGAAATCTCAGCTGGCCTGATAATATTTCAGATTGATTTTTCAATCTGAAATCAATCTCAAGCTTGTTTTTGGTCAAAACAAGCTTTTTTTCCACAGGCCCTAACTCATGAACCAATGGTTGATTTCTTTTTCTCTTCGTGTGAAAAGAGAGACGTGCCTCTGACTCCCACATAATATGTTTACATCACACCTGCAGCACCTCTTCCAGGTGCCTCAATCAACACTAATCAGTCTATACTGATAGGTGAGTCTTGGGTGGGGTTTCCCCAAACACTGCACGCCTCAGCCATAACATGAAAAAATACCAATGGCTTCTTACAGAACAAAAATCAGCACATTAATAGAAAATCAGAAAGCCCATCAATATTGAAACAAAATACATAGAAACACACATGACTCTGGGCACAGAGGTTACACTATGGCAACCATGAATCATTCAAGGGGTCAAAAGACATTGAGGTACTGTATAACCTAATATGAACAAAAATAAGTAGAAATGTCTGTATTTATATGGGGTGAATAATGGCATCAGCGAAGGACGAAAAAGCCAACCGGAAAAAAATAATGTAGAAAAAACACAAACAAATCCATGCAGCAACAGAAGTTAACTAGAAAAAGTGCCCTTCCGGGCACAGGTCTCCACCAGGAGGATAGGAGTGTGTGTGATGTTTGGCAAAATGTTTAGGAGGATGTTTTTTTTTATTTGTTTTTGCAACAATTTTCTTCATTTTGTTGAGGAAATGCAGAGCCAGATCACTCATAGCATCTCTGAGGATAGAATTCTGGATGAGCAGGACATGTGCAGCATTTTGTACAAAACGGGCCACTCCTGAAAACTTTGGAAGGCAATCTTAGCCAATCAGTGTACAATCTGAGAAATCCAACAGACTCGTCTTGATCACATGACTACAGAGATCATGTGTACCGATTGCCATTTCTTCATACGCCTTTGATGGCAATTGGATGATTTGAGGCATTTTGTTCCAAAAATGTGTTTTGCAAAAATCAACCTGTTGGTGGCGCTATAACAGGCCAATGTGAAAAGGGTGGTATATATTCCTCAGCCTAGTAAGAAAATGTGTGAAAGATTTCACGTAAATTGCATGCTGCGTTCATGATTTGAGGCTATTGTCCAAAACGGGGCAATCTTGCAAACTGTGAAAGCCAATTATAGCCAATTAGGATGGAATATGAAATATCAGACAGATCCGACTTGAGCACATGACCATAGAGATACTGTGTAACGATTTGTGAGATTTTTGGACAGAATCTGGAGGAGTAATATCAAAAAATGTGTTTTACAAAAGTCGGCCTCCTGGTGGCGCTATAAAAGGCAGATGCGGAAAATGCAGGTCAAAGGTTTGTCCTTGGCCTCTAGGGAGTGTGCATGCAACGTTTCACGCAGATCGGTGCAGTTTTAGGTAAAAATGTGAAAAGCTGCCTCATGGTGGCGCTATAACAGGCCGTTCTGGAAAATGTGGGGCAGAGGTTCATCGTTGGCATCCAGGGAGTGTGTGTGCAAAGTTTGGCATCGGCCGGGTTAACGGTGCCGGAGATTAGCTGTACACAGACGGACGGAAGGAAGGACGGACGGACACACACACGGACGGACGGACACACGGACGGAGTGCAAAACATACTCTCTCCCCATGCCTTCGGCCTGGTGGAGACAATTACTGTAATGAGGGAGCACAGCCGAATACTTACACAATGGCCAAGCTTATAGAGGCGTTAGGGGAGAGAAGAGCATGTCAGAGCCAGGCCAACAATTACGCACGCACGCAGCCATGCACACATCTAAAGAACACAGATGTTTTATCACCATAGTTCTATTCAAACTGAAGCTGGAACATAAGCACACACCCACACATGCATAATAAGCATGCACAACAATACCCTTAAAAACAGACACATGCAGGAACTTGCGCGCAAAATCGTTGCTTAGCATTCAGAGGATAGAATGTAAAAGATGCCTTCCAAAACACTGAAGCATGGTTCCTGCAACTCCCAAACATCTCTAATGTGTATACATGTGTATACACATGGCATGCACTCTTCTGAGTGCATGCCATGTGTTGAGAGTATGCATGCATGTGTTCAAATTGCATGTGTGTGCGCACGTGTCAAATAAAACATCTGCCCATTTTCTCTCTATGAAATATCCCACTGCACTGGCATGTCAAATAGTCATTATGGAGAGCATCCATGAAAAGCTGTGACCACTGACCACTAACACAGAATGATCATGTTAAGAGGTGGAGTAACATTCACTTCCAACCATTGACATAACACACACACAAAGGGAAAAAGTGTCCATGTTTGTCTTACTTCACAGCAGCTGAGGTCCAGAGATACTTCCTTTACGTTGGGGTTACTAGCCAGGCCGAGCAGCAGAGCTCTGCATGAAAAGACAACACGGCATTCAATCAAATGCAATAATCTCCCAATGTATGAATGAATGAACCATTGTAAAGCGCTTTGAGCACTTGGAAAAGCGCTATAAAAATGCAATTCATTATAATCTGAAATGGCGAACTGCACTAGTATTTTCAACAGTAGTAAAACAGCTACACATTGATTAACATAAATTAATTATACAACAGAATACATTTATAATAATAATTACTATAGTCTGGTTGCCCTCACACTAAAAAAATATGTAAAAACAGAGAGGAAAGGATGAGGGGGGAAAGGTTTGTCGGGGACACTAGAGACTATGAAGAGAAACAATAGGTAACACTAACTTGAGGGCCTCTGGAGTCAGCTTGGTTCCCGACACATTGATGAAGCTGAGGGACATGGCACTGCTGAAGAAGTGCTTGAATGATGGTGGTACCTCTTTGCCCTTTCGGCTGATGGAGAGAAGATGAATGACGTCAAAAGGATTCTTTACTATTTAGGTACTTAGCAGACACTCTTATCCAGAACGACTTAAACGCAACTTTGTTTTTATTTTTACAACAAGGGTTCATTTATTAGTTTGTCATGATGATAATTTAACGCCGATTTGCACTGATGTGATGTCGGGCTTGGGCATGTCCACTTGCCACACAACTTGAATTGTGTAGATGTTTCGTAAATCCTGATATAATGCAACCCTTTCCCTCACACCAGTACTCCTCTACTCCTCTCTCTTACATTTGCTGTGTTCTCTCCTCTTGCAACCTTTGCTCCCCCCTCTCATTTCTCCTGTCCTGCCCTCTTCTGCTCAACTCCTCTTTTCTCCCACTTCTCTATTCCTCATCCTTTGCCTCTGCTCTGCTCATCTCATATCATGCTCTCTCCATCTCATGCTCTTTGTCCTGTCCTCCTTCTGGTCACCCCTCCTTTCCCTTTCCCTTGTCCTCAAGTCTTCTATTGCTCATCTCCTATCCCACCTCCTGCTCCTGGCCTTACATCCCCTCCCTATCCTGATGAAGTCCTCTCCAATGCCTCATCTCCTCCCCAGAGACAGACTGGAAAGAGAGATAATGACAACAGGACAGACTCCTCTGACACTCCCACGGCCCTGGCCCATCTGTTACACACTCACGTTGCATGAATTGTAACACACACACACACACACACACACACACACACACACACACACACACACACACACACACACACACACACACACACACACACACACACACACACACACACACACACACACACACACACACACACACACACACACACACACACACACACACACACACACACACACACCACACACACCACACACACACACACACACACACGTAAAGTATAGCTTATGTCAATTAACATATTGTGTTTTTCCCCATCCTGACCAAGACTCACATAAAATAGTGGCATATATGCCAATGTGATTTCTCTGGTTAAAATACTAAACAGAGTAAAATGTTAAAATATCAAAAAGGTGGCCACATGTGCAACATGTAATGATATGAAACTGCTTTGCTAACTGCATCAGATTTGGTTCACTGACTGGTAATGGATTTGACCCTCTGAGGACCATTAGTTTGATGTTTATCGCTCACATGGAGGCTAGAGGTAATTCCGTAGTTAATCATTGTATACCCCAGCACCCGACTTGTCAACCTTCCACCTTTAAAAAAAAGTATTTAATGGGACACCAACTAAAATGATAAATAATTCATAGAATTGATGCACTATATTTTTGTGTCTGTATTTTCATGACTGATATATTGTTCAACAACTGTTATCACAACTTGGTTGTCAATATGTCTACCACTGCCACAACAAATTATTGGGTGTATTTTTTAAACATATTATAATCTTAAATTCTTTCCAAGTTGTCAATATGGTTGATGGTGGGAAGGTAAATTATAGTTTCAAATGTTTCCTGTGTTACAGGCTCAGTCATGTCATCCCTTAAATCACCCTTGAATAAGAAGCATAAAGGACTTCCATTTACTTTAATGTATTCACATAATTTCTATGCGCACAGAAATGGCCTGTACACTAAAAAGGGCACTCAGAGAAATAACAACTGAATAAAAAGCAGCTCTTTACCATTCATGTAACATAACTCTGGTGTGTGTGTGTGTGTGTGTGTGTGTGTGTGTGTGTGTGTGTGTGTGTGTGTGTGTGTGTGTGTGTGTGTGTGTGTGTGTGTGTGTGTGTGTGTGTGTGTGTGTGTGTGTGTGTGTGTGTGCCCGCGCGCACGCGGAGATAGTCTCGGGTTTCTCTGTCAGTAAAGCAAGGTTCCGTGAAGCAAGCTGGACACCATGGGCTCTGAGCCACTCCTCTAACGGCACTGAACCGTGTGTGTGTGTGTGTGTGTGTGTGTGTGTGTGTTTGGGGGCATGTTCAGTGGACACACTAATGTGCAATTGCGGGCATGCAGTGGCAGCCTGCAGGGCAACCATGCACAGATGGGAGGAATGGAAAGAAATGGCAACAGTTAGAGCTTTCAGTCCCCCCCCCTCCCCCCCGTCCCACTCCCCCTTTTTTCTCTCGCTCTCTCCGTCAGTGCCGTTTTCATTGGATCAGTAGGACGCCTGATGAAATGGAAATTGAACTTTGTATGACTGCCCCAGAAATACTATGATAAGGTGTTTGTTCTCTGTTCTCTGAAAACAAACAAATGATCCTTTCCACCCATGTACTGTATCATCAGTGTTCTTTTTTTTCTATTATTGTTTTTTTAAATTTACATATTACCCCTTTAAATGTTGCAGTCAGTCTCTCATTATCTTCATAAAATGTATCAAGATCACATAAACTAATATAAAGCAAGCCAATATAATACAGCATGATTGTGTTTGTCTGCTTGGCTGTGCTTCACTGCAACTCGGTTTCCCTCAGAATCAGACCAGCCTGTGTGTGAAGTCCCATTGGGGAAATGTTCTTACCTGTGAGGGAAGATGCTCTTTGATACATTGAGAACCGAGAGGTGTTGGACTGAACCACGTAGCAGAGCTGAACATACCTGGAACAAAAATAAACCTTGTATAAACGCTGTCTGTAGCATGGTGCGTGTGTGTGTGTGTGTGTGTGTGTGTGTGTGTGTGTGTGATAGAGAATGCACAAGAAAATTGTTATTCATGTATATGTACGTGTGTAAAAAACAAAAACAAAGAGTGCGCATTTGAATGTAACACTGTGTATTTATGTGTGAAAGATGCAGAGAAACAGCAACAGTGGGACATGCGGAAAGTGTAAATGTGCATGCTTCTCTCTGTGTGTGTGTGTGTGTGTGTGTGTGTGTGTGTGTGTGTGTGTGTGTGTGTGTGTGTGTGTGTGTGTGTGTGTGTGTGTGTGTGTGTGTGTGTATGCATAAACACACATACTAGGCGTGTTTATGCATGTGTACTTCAGTGAAACTGAACATGAGCTATGAGCCGATCAATATCTTCAGTGACAGGCTGACAGCTGGCTACATCTCAGACCAATCAATGAACTGTATTTGGCTCTCAGACCCACATCAATAAATCACATAATGCATTCAGACCACATTTCACCAACAGTAAACTGTAACATGCTTTGAGTGGCCTTATTAAATTGATTATATTTATTTCAGCATGCACATTAATGGGTGACATTTCGTCTTGCATGTAGCATAATAAAGACAACTGTAATTTTATCAAGGGAAAAATAGATTGAAGTAGTCCAATGATTGAGAATAATTGCTTAGGGGTGATTCCTATGGACATGATAATGAATTAGACAGCAATTAATTTGACTAGAATTTTGCCATAAATGGCAGTGCATGGGAGAGAGGATGTACAGTAAGTCAATCTGCCTTACCTGGTCCAATGAACAGTCAGTGTTGGAGAGGTCAAGAGTTACCAGGCTGTTGGGCTGACCCAGGAAGTGATAGAAATGCTAAAAGCACAATAGAAAAAGCAGAAATATCACACAATGTGGGCCTCTCTTTAAAGATAATTAACACTGTAATTCCTAAATACCGGTAAATACATTATTGAGTAGTTTATTACTCTGGTCCCGAATATTCCACCAAAATCTGATTTCAACACATGCTTCTATGTTTACTTGCACATTAGCCAGTGTTTTGTTGTTTGAAGATCAGGTAGAGTTTTGGACCATTTCTGGGAAATCTTCGCAATAGATTTTAGTACCACATGGGTCTGGCACTCAATTCCTAAGAGTCCATTTCAGAACCTCTTTACATCCACACAAACTACTGTATATACTGTAGTTTCCAAATATTGTAAATTATAACATTCTCACTTTGTCACAGTGCCATTTCACTCTGTGACAGACCATAATAACCTCTGTGTCAGCCTGTGTCATGAGTTGCTGTCTTTTACAGGAAAATAGAAAAGTCTTTCATCTGATATTTTGATATTTTTTGGGAGATAGAGCCAGGCAATTTGCATGGTTTGATGGTGAAGTAAGTGTGATTTCCATCAGGAAATTCAAGCCATTGTGTGTGTGTACCTGCATATCGTCTCCTCGGAGGACATTCCCTGAGAGGTCCAGATGGGCCAGGCTGCTGGGGATAGATGGGTTGGCACTCAGTGACTGGCAAAGGCTGTTCACCCCTATAACATATGGCACGCACGCACACACACACACACACACACACACACACACACACACACACACACACACACACACACACACACACACACACACACACACACACACACACACACACACACACACACACACACACACACACACACACACACACACACACACACACACACACACACACGAAAGTCAAGTTAATACTCCAAGTATACTCGAATACTCCAAGAATATAACATACAGAGGCACACATCCATTATCTGTAGAAGGAAGTCTCCCTTTCTTTCCCTATGTTTTCACAGCGTTCAGAAGGAAATAACGGAGGAAATTAAGGAAAGGGATGACAGGAAAGAATATTTGAGATTGGAAAGAAAGTGAATGCTGAGAAATGAGATCACGTCGTTGTGCACAGAGGCATGTTTGTGTATTGAGTCATGTGTTTGAATTGTATCACATTTTAAATTGCCGTTTAAAAAGGAAAATGTTTTGGATTCGTTTAGTTTTCTGTATTTGTTTTGCAAAAATATTAATTCTGTTACTGGATTTATTAGACTTGAATTACACGTTGATTCAATTTCGTTCTGTTCTCTTCCCAGCATTCCATCACTGTTGTTTTGTGTGCCAGTACTCTGAGAGGGAGCCTACAGAACGTTATACTGTAGGCTGTGCTAATTATATCGACGACAAAGAGTATACATGCATGTGTTCACATTATGTGTATATTTGTCCATCTGTGTGTGTGTGTGTGTGTGTGTGTGTGTGTGTGTGTGTGTGTGTGTGTGTGTGTGTGTGTGTGTGTGTGTGTGTGTGTGTGTGTGTGAGAGAGAGTGCGTGCGTGCGTGTGTGTGTTTGTTGTCAGACCTAATTAAGTCAGTACTTGGGGCATCCACAGTTCAAGTCCACACTGACAAACAACAGTCATTACATTTGTCAGAGGGTTGCAGGGATCGACTGTGTGGTGCTGCATCCTGCCCCAAGGCAGACAGACAGTGACCTCTCACCTTTTGGTAAGCCTTGATTCAGACTTTCTACTACTGATAAGATAGGATTTAGTACTAGACAACAGTACTGTAAGTTGACTGGAAAAGGGGAAGGATTGATTGATTGAAAAATGTATTAACAGTTTGCAGAATTACAGTGCATTTCAAGCATAAACTCAATACAAAGGCTGTTAACTGTGAGTGGACGACCCAATTAAGCATTACACTTGTTTACAACAGGGTCCACCATGTTCAATTCATCAAAATAGATAGTGTGAGAGTAAAAAGATAACATGAAGAAAGGAGACAGTACTGTAAAACATACTGCCATAATGTGCCATCAGCAACCACTTCATGTAAAAGTGCAATGCAAATGTAAAATACACAGTAAACATCAATTATTTGCAAGAGCTCAAGTGTAAGCCTGACTGACTGAACCAACACTATGGGGCATAGCCATAGGCTATGATAGTCTTTATTGATTGCCTGAGAGGGCGATGTTTAGAGTGCTAAAGACATTAGCTGGCTCTTTGACAGGAGCAATGTTAGATGACATTATGAGGTTGTTTGAGTGGTGCAACCACTCCAAGGAACAGCAATGTCCGTGTTAACCTATGTGACTATGTGACTATGAGTAGCAGTAGGGGCAAAAGTGGTGCTGTTGTGCCAGAAACAGAGAGAGAGAGAGATAGTGCTGCACTGTTCCCTGCTAATGAGAGAGAGAGAGACTTTGTGACCTTTAAGTAAAGTGACAAAACTTTGTATAATATGCTATAGCATATTATTGATGTTTATAAGACATTATTCCATTTATTAAACACATTGGTTATAATGCATTATGACACAGACATTACAGCACTTTTCTATGTGCCTGTATAACCACCTTAAGTTATAATATGTGCTGTTCCACTGAGCATAATAATGCATTATAACCAGCACTTATGTTATAAATGTGGTTATAAGTTGTTATACATGATTACAAACATTTATAACAAGTGTTATAATGCCTTATAAGCACATTATAATGCATTATAAATGAGCTTACAATGTATTATAAAGGCGACCTTAATATAAAGTGTTACCTTTTTGTCCTGCTAAAATAAGTCATAGATACCTTTGGGCGACAGTGAGGTTTTGGAGAAGTTTAAATGCTTGAGGCCTGTACGATGTTTGACAAACTGAGCACCCAAGGAGGAAATGCCTGCAAAAGGAATGAAATATGAGTTTGATTTTGTATTCAGGTCTCTTACAGTCAAATGCAGTTAACACTTGATGAGGGATACTCTTGAGGAGGATCCACTAAAGCCCTTTTCTTTTCTTTTTTCTATAATTTTTATCCCACGATTTTGTAACCCATTTTTCACCCCTGTGTCAATTATCTAATGTGATCCTGGGCTCTACTCACCCTCCGCCAACCTAGTCCCTATATGGGGGACATGGGGAGAGCAACGGACTTGAACTCATGCTTCCTTCATGCCTGAGTGTCCAAGTTTCTCCTTTACACCTGACAGGGGGGAGTTTCCCTGGTTGGACGTAGCGCGTGGAAGGAACACGTTATTCCAACCAGTTCCTTTCCCCTCCATCAGGCGCCCCGGCTGGCCAGGGGGAGGCAGTTTAGAGACCAGGATTACTGCATGTTTTTTGTGAGGGTACCTACCCTAGGGGACACGGGGAGAACATGCAAACTCCACACAGAAAGGCCCTTTCGCCAACCCCGCCTCGGGTATGGGCACTGATGACAGGGAGGAGGAAACACGCCGCCAGCACCCACAGCGCCCCGAGCGGGAATCGAACCCAGGACCTTCTAGCTGTGAGGCCTAAAGCCCTTTTCAATTACACTTTAGTGAGCCTATACTGTATCTGGGCTTAGAATGTGCATCGCCTCATAGATCTTTATAGGAGATCTCACAACTAAAGACCATTCCCGACCGTCATATGGTGAAGTTCATCATGGAGATGCTGACGAACCGCAGCTTCACCTTAAAGACCAGTGACAGACAATGCACAGGCTCAGGATGCTGAGGAATGGCATTCCGCAGGGGTCTGTCCTCGCACCGATGTTGTTCAACATATACATCCACGACCTACCGGAGACAACATCCCGGAAATATGGAACTGGATGTTTGTCAAAAACAAGTGTCTGGATTTCTAGCAATCCCTGCGGTACATTGGTGTATGTCTGGATAGGACACTCTCCTTCAAACAACACCTTGAAGAAGTGACTACCAAAGTCTCATAAGGGTATCACTAATCCGATGTCTCGCCTGTACTAGCTGGGTGCATTCATCAAGGTGCTCCAAATCTCCACACACACTTCTCCGGGGCTGAATACTGTGCCCCAGCATATTGCAGAAGCCCACATGCCAGGAAGGTCGTCGTTGCCATGCTCTTCGGACCCTAACTGGCTGCCTAAAGCCCACCTCCGTGTTCCACCTGCCAGTAGTAGAGGCTGCTACCCTCACCTAGCAAGGAAAGCCTGGAGACATGACTGACATATCCTGCACAACACCACCATAACAGTGCTGCCTCTAAATAGACTCAAGTCCTGCCGCCCATAGAAGAAGGTGACACAAGAGCTGCTCAGGTCCACCCCTGAGGACCTGTCTACAGAGGCATGGCTGGCGGCAGCCTGGAAGCATGAGTGGGACATCTGATGATGACACACGTAAGAAGAAGGGTGTAGGACAGTAGTGGAGCATTGGATAGTATACAAACACTGTTTGCATATATGATTGCATGAAATAAAGCAAACTAGAACATAAATGATTTACCTCTGTCCTCCAGTGGGTTGTTAGCAAGGTTGATGGTGGTGAGTCCTGAGCTAGAGTTATGGGCCAGGGCAGCAGCTAGCTTCTGAGCAAAGTCACTGAAAAAAGTGAGGAAGCAAGGGAGAGATGAAAAGGATTCAACGTTTACTGTATAACAATAACCCTAATGTTTATTTCCCCAGTAAGATCAAATCCTCACATTTTGAGTCCGGCATTGTCCAGAACCAACTCTTCCAGTCGACTGGATCGAGACACCACCCGTAGGATCTGCTCACACACATCTGCAGACTACACACACACACACACACACACACACACACACACACACACACACACACACACACATTTTGGAATGTAGTTTTTGAATTTATGCTTTACTATGGAGTGACAGGAGGGGACAGACTGGAGGCGGTGGTGTGTGACAGATGTTATGAGTCGGGACGCTTTATGCTGCCAGGAAATTTCCAGCGCGAGCTCTTGACACAAAATTCAAGTGTTATGTTGCAACAAAGCAAGAGGATTCACATTAAATAACGGCAAAGCTTCCCTTTAAGAAGCAACATTCCTGGGGAAAAAAATAAAAAAAGTAAAAAAATAAATAATAATAATACCGGTAAAATAAATACAATTTGGGAAGATGGAGCTTATCCCCATAAAGTCTATAATTGCGTGACATGATAATGTCATGTCAAAAAATGCACTCAAATCAACAGCTACCACCATTCGTTCCCTATCTAGCTCTTCACTGACCCACTTAATGTGGCTGACTTTCAGTGAGTACACACACACACACACACACACACACACACACACACACACACACACACACACACACACACACACACACACACACACACACACACACACACACACACACACACACACACACACACACACACACACACACACACACACACACACACACACACACACACACACAATAAATGTGTTATGATCTGTGTCCGTTTCATACCACAACAATTTCTCATCACAGCATTTTGCTCAGTAAGCATGTTCTGTTATTCCAAGTAATTGACATTCCTGCCATACATAGAGGACTTTTCCTTTATGCCAGTAGCCTCAGAGTAGCCAAACACTGGTGACATTGTTATCTGCAGTGAGAGAGAGAGAGCAGGGGAGGAGAGGGGTGAATGAAAAAGTAAGGGGAGAGAGCGATAGCGAAGAACAGGGAGAGAGAGACCAAAGAGAAGAACAGGGAGAGAGAGACCAAAGAGAAGAACAGGAAAAGAGAAAGGATGGAATTAAAGAGGATGAAAATGAAGAAACTCCATGAGGAATAGGGGGAGAGAGACAGACAGACAGAGACCATGAGGAATAGGGGGAGAGAGACAGACAGACAGAGACCATGAGGAATAGGGGGAGAGAGACAGACAGACAGAGACCATGAGGAATAGGGGGAGAGAGACAGACAGACAGAGACCATGAGGAATAGGGGGAGAGAGACAGACAGACAGAGACCATGAGGAATAGGGGGAGAGAGACAGACACACAGAGACCATGAGGAATAGGGGGAGAGAGACAGACAGACAGAGACCATGAGGAATAGGGGGAGAGAGACAGACAGACAGACAGACAGACAGAGACCATGAGGAATAGGGGGAGAGAGACAGACAGACCGAGACCATGAGGAATAGGGGGAGAGAGACAGACAGACAGACAGAGACCATGAGGAATAGGGGGAGACAGACAGACAGAGACCATGAGGAATAGGGGGAGAGAGACAGACAGACAGAGACCATGAGGAATAGGGGGAGACAGACAGACAGAGACCATGAGGAATAGGGGAGAGAGACAGACAGACAGAGACCATGAGGAATAGGGGGAGAGAGACAGACAGACAGAGACCATGAGGAATAGGGGGAGACAGACAGACAGAGACCATGAGGAATAGGGGGAGAGAGACAGACAGACAGACAGAGACCATGAGGAATAGGGGGAGAGAGACAGACAGACAGAGACCGAGAGATAGATAGAATTGTAGAGATAAACAGAGGCTAGAAGGGAGGGAGGGACAATGAGGCTGTTGTTTCCATGTTGTTACTGGGAAACAGAAACTATGAAGTGGTGGGAGAAAAAGCAGAGGTGGAAAAAAGCAGATAGTGAAGCAAGAAATGGGGAGAAATGAAGTGGATACTGGGTCACGGCATTCCAGACGTGGGTGAGGAGAGATAAAGTGTGAGGGAGAGGAAGGGAAAGATAAAGAGAGAGAGAGAGCACACAAAGCAGCTTGTATATTCCACAAGAGTCATAATAACATTGAGGACAGCACAGTGACATGATGTGTTTTGTCACTCATTTTACACCAGCTTCGCCTCACAAATGGTCACAATGCTACTGTGATGCTTCCTCCCTCCTTGTTCTGCTGGATTAGAATGTGCTCTCTCAGTCTGTTGGTGAAATGTTGGATGTGGACATTTCCTTGAAAGCACCAAACGGACACAGACGGACACACGGACACACACGGACACACACACACACACACACACGGACAGACACACACTGACGGACACACACACACACACGGACAGACACACACACACACACGGACACACACGGACACACACACACACACACGGGCAGACACACACTGACGGACACACACACACACACGGACAGACACACACACACACACACACACACACGGACAGACACACACGGACAGACACACACACACACACGGACAGACACACACGGACAGACACACACACACACACGGACAGACACACACACACACGGACAGACACACACACACACACGGACAGACACACACGGACAGACACACACACACACACGGACAGACACACACGGACAGACACACACACACACACGGACAGACACACACACACACACACGGACAGACACACACGGACAGACACACACGGACAGACACACACACACACACACGGACAGACACACATGGACAGACACACACGGACAGACACACACACACACACACGGACAGACACACACGGACAGACACACACACACACACACGGACAGACACACACGGACAGACACACACACACACACGGACAGACACACACACACACACGCACACACACACAGACACACACACACACAGACACACACACACACACGGACAGACACACACACGGACAGACACACACACGGACAGACACACACACGGACAGACAGACAGACAGACAGACAGACAGACAGACAGACAGACAGACAGACAGACAGACAGACAGACAGACAGACAGACAGACAGACAGACAGACAGACACACACACACACACTATTGAGTAATGCAAAACATGTCTTCTGTTCTTCACTGTCCTCTTGTTTTCCAGCCTCATGTTCTCATATCATCTCCAAAACTCCTCCTTCCTCATCTTCATCCAAGCATCTTGATCTCAGATTGAAAGGCAAACAGACTGATTATCCTAACCCTTTGCATCGACGGCCTGTGCTATTTGGGACAGAGTGTGTGTGGTCTCATTCTGCTTATTATAAGCTACTTCGGGCTAGTTTTTCTGTAAAGTTGCTTTAAAATATTGGGGATCCTTGACATGAAAATGTTTGAGAACCACTGCTCTAAAACAACATTTGACAATACAGTTTGACTGACCTGCCCTAGTTGCTTATTTTGGACTTTTTTAATGGACCTGGTTGCTTGTTTCTCTCTCACAAAATCAACAACCCTGGTGAGACGGATGCAGCTGCTGCTGATGCCATGTGTTTTGTTTAGTTAGCGTAGCACTCACAACACCACAGTAGCCTACCTCCGCTGAGATCAACATCATGAATAGGACGACGATCGCTGCTTTTATGATGCAGATTAATGTTCCCTGACACCTACAACAAGTGAAGCGACACAACATGCCTGTCAGTTCCGGTCAGTTCAATTCAGTAGAAACAAACAGCAAATACATGTATTAGTTTTGTCGGTAGACTGCGGGGGGCCCTACCTCCCAGGGACCTTACGCGGGTGTGTTGTTCGCGTATAGGACACGCCGGCACTGGTTCTAACCTCTCATTAGCGAACTTCTTGTCAATCTCTCCATGCCATTATCTGGCGCACATGCAACAACTCCCCTTTAATTCAGTCTCCCCCTCTCTCCTTCCTTCCTCCTTCCTTCCTTTTGATTCCTTTGTTTCACTGTGTTGCCCAATCTCACCATTCCCTTCATCTTTACCCATTTATATTTCCCCTTCTTTCCCCACCAATGACTCTGGGGGTTTAGGCTTCAAGTATGACCCAAACCACATTGTACTCCCATTTAACAACATGTCTCAAAGACCAGTCCATTTATCATTTATCACCACATTAAAATGAAATGTTGGATGTGGACATTTCCTTGAAAGCGACAAACACACACACACACACACACACACACACACACACACACACACACACACACACACACACACACACACACACACACACACACACACACACACACACACACACACACACACACACACACACACACACACACACACACACACACACACACACACACACACCGCAGTGGTGGTAACTATAGCAACCTAGCCCCAAAAAGCATGGTTGTACACTACAGGACATTAGCATAAATTCAGACACACACATGCACATGCAAGCCTTGGGCTCAATTTCTTATTAAAACTAATCCCGGATAACGCACATTGGATGGACACATGGTTGTTTAGAAAATTTAGGACACCAGAAATATAAATCCCATTCGGCTAGCTGTGATGGAGATGTGTGATAATTGTTGGGACTTCGGGAGCTGTGCATGGTAATTGGTGAGACTGCGGGCAGTGTTGGGACACAGAGTTAGTACTAGGGAGCTCTGGGCAGTGTTGGGACACAGAGTTAGTAATAGGGAGCTCTGGGGAGTGTTGGGACACAGAGTTAGTAATAGGGAGCTCTGGGCAGTGTTGGGACACAGAGTTAGTAATAGGGAGCTCTGGGCAGTGTTGGGACACAGAGTTAGTAATAGGGAGCTCTGGGGAGCAGTGTTGGGACACAGAGTCAGTAATAGGGAGCTCTGGGGAGCAGTGTTGGGACACAGAGTTAGTAATAGGGAGCTCTGGGCAGTGTTGGGACACAGAGTTAGTAATAGGGAGCTCTGGGGAGCAGTGTTGGGACACAGAGTTAGTAATAGGGAGCTCTGGGCAGTGTTGGGACACAGAGTTAGTAATAGGGAGCTCTGGGCAGTGTTGGGACACAGAGTTAGTAATAGGGAGCTCTGGGGAGCAGTGTTGGGACACAGAGTCAGTAATAGGGAGCTCTGGGGAGCAGTGTTGGGACACAGAGTTAGTAATAGGGAGCTCTGGGCAGTGTTGGGACACAGAGTTAGTAATAGGGAGCTCTGGGGAGAAGTGTTGGGACACAGAGTTAGTAATAGGGAGCTCTGGGCAGTGTTGGGACACAGAGTTAGTAATAGGGAGCTCTGGGCAGTGTTGGGACACAGAGTTAGTAATAGGGAGCTCTGGGGAGCAGTGTTGGGACACAGAGTCAGTAATAGGGAGCTCTGGGGAGCAGTGTTGGGACACAGAGTTAGTAATAGGGAGCTCTGGGCAGTGTTGGGACACAGAGTTAGTAATAGGGAGCTCTGGGGAGCAGTGTTGGGACACAGAGTTAGTAATATGGAGCTCTGGGCAGTGTTGGGACACAGAGTTAGTAATAGGGAGCTCTGGGCAGTGTTGGGACACAGAGTTAGTAATAGGGAGCTCTGGGGAGCAGTGTTGGGACACAGTTAGTAATAGGGAGCTCTGTTTTGTGTGTGTGTATGTGTGTGTGTGTGTGTGTGTGTGTGTGTGTGTGTGTGTGTGTGTGTGTGTGTGTGTGTGTGTGCGTGCGCGCGTGCGTACGTACGTACACACACGTGTGAGTGTGTGAGTGAGTGTTTTGAGTTCAATTTTGTACACTGTAAAATGATTATGCTGTCCTTGATCAGAAAACAAATAAAAATTGAATGAGAAAAAAAAAAGTAATAGGGAGCTCTGGGCAGTGTTGGGACACAGAGTTAGTAATAGGGAGCTCTGGGGAGCAGTGTTGGGACACAGAGTTAGTAATATGGAGCTCTGGGCAGTGTTGGGACACAGAGTTAGTAATAGGGAGCTCTGGGCAGTGTTGGGACACAGAGTTAGTAATAGGGAGCTCTGGGGAGCAGTGTTGGGACACAGAGTTAGTAATAGGGAGCTCTGGGCAGTGTTGGGACACAGAGTTAGTAATAGGGAGCTCTGGGGAGCAGTGTTGGGACACAGAGTTAGTAATAGGGAGCTCTGGGGAGCCAAAGCTTGAGTAATTGAGCCTTATTGTTTAGTTAGGATTAAGAGGCTTATCACATAGGAACATTGATCTGATCCAGGACAGACAGACAGAGGGGGGGAATTTGAGACTTGAGAGGGAGGGTTGCAGGCAGACATGCTGAAATGCCATTAATACAGATGCAGATGGAGTTTGCTAAGGTGACAGGTTCTCCCAAACTGGATGAATATGTCGGCGAGGGATAGAGATGGAGGGTGGTGCTAGATGTGTGATGTAGGCTGTGAACTGACCAGTTTGAAGTCTTTGGTGGAGAGCTTGGTGAACCACTGGTTAAACTCCAGGACTGCTATTATGGCCACTAGATCTCTGAGGATGCACGGATGAGGAGAGAATATTTCATAGTTATCAATATCTTTATATGTAAACTTTAGGTAACTTATTTATTATGTTGTAGGTATTGTATTATTAACGAGGAATACTTCTTAACACAATCCATGCTAGCCCTCTAGGGAAAAAAGTGGTGCCAATGCCAGAGAAACGTGAAAAACCAAAGAAGGGCCCCCTGACTAACCAGGAAATGTATCCCCCATACAGCTGCTGCTGTTGTTGCGCATGGAGGAGCAGCATCACCCGGTGGTAGCATTAGCTTAGCTTGTTTTCCTAAACATCACAGATTGTCTCATTTTGAGCAGAAAAAGTAACAACAAATAAACGAGTGCGCGCCCTCATGCACGTCGGATCCGTATGTAGGATGTCTAACATGTGAGTAAAAAAAATAATATATATACACTTATATATTATATATATATATATATATATATATAATTTTTTATTTTTAATTACTGGATTAAATTAAATTAAAGAAAGACGAGTTCCCTCGTTCTGGCAGAGGTGGGTTGTGGAACGAAAAATGAGGTCCCACATTCGTGGCAAAGATTGCGTTCATCTTAAGACTCTCGTATTGTGCTCTGGCGCTCATTCATGTGTGACAGCATGCGTGCATAACCTTAAACTTTGTGGTGTTACAACTCATTGTGGTGTGGGAATTACTTGATTCATCAGTTGAAAGTAGCACATCGTCTTTTTATGAGGAAGAGACCTCGGTTGTCTAACCCTTTGGCTCGAGGGAGTCCTGCTGTCTCAGACTCTAAAAACTTTTCTCTGGGCCAACAAGCCATACTATCGATAACACATTATACGGTTCAAGGTTCAAGGATGTACCTTGGTTAACCTCTTTCTCAGTTCCGCTTGGAGATAGAATGTTTCTGCAGATCCCAGACAGCGTCTATTTACTTCTTTATATCTGTGTTTCCACATGCAGTATATCCACCTGACCTGTCATACGACTATAAGCTTAACACCCACCTGTTCTCCAGATGGCTAAAGTCCTGTAGGTTTAGTTCTTTGGAATCTTGCGTCAGATAGATGGTGTCCACATCCTGGAAAAGAGCATTCATATATAGACCGTTAACAAAACCTCTGTAGAATTATGCTATTTCAGTATCCTTCTCTTTTCCTTTAATCCCCATTTTAAATGTAGCCCAGCTTTCCTCCCCGTATAGGTGTTCAACAAAGCCAGATGCACTACGGTGGATTTAAACCCACAGACTCCGCGGTGGTGGGCAGAGGCCAGCTACTTTAGCATACCACTACACCACCCGAGCGTCCTTCACTGTCATGTTCAAGGAATAGCAATGGAACCACTATTCATATACACAACACAATTATACTTTATCTAAATGAAATGAACGGTACTGACCCACTGCACCTCTTCTCTGGCAGGCAAGCCCAACCAGTCACATACACACCTGTACATCTGAGAAAACCCACCTAGACACAAGGGGGGGAGGGCAGTTGAGGGGAAGAGGGGAGAGACAAAGAAAATAAAGAGATGTACTGTGTGAAAGACATATACCTAATCTCACACACACACACACACACACACACACACACACACACACACACACACACACACACACACACACACACACACACACACACACACACACACACACACACACACACACACACACACACACACACACACACACACACACACACACACACACACACACACACACAAAAGTACAAACATACCACAGGGTCCTGGTTCAGCAGGTTTGTTATTCTCCCATAGTGTTTCTAGAGAAGTCAGTCTGTCAGGGGGTTCCATACACAGCTTCTTCATCACTTTACTAAGACAAAAACCAAATTAATACACAATCAGTGTTTGTTGAGGGTTTTTATGACTATCTTTCAATGAATATTTATTTCTGCATTTCACACCTGTGCTTCCCGTTCACACAGAAATTACTGTTTCACATCTTCCGATCGATATCCGTGAAATTTTGTATGCACATTTCCACTAGGCCGAAAATGAAGTGCCACTTAAAAATGCTCAAATCCGCCTCATGGTGGCGGTATAACAGGCCAATTCATGTTTTTACCTATAATTGCACCGATCTGCGTAAAACCTTATATTCACAGTCCTTAGAGGCCAAGGAAAAACCATTGCCTTGCAGTTTCACATCTGGCCTTTATAGCGCCATCACAAGGCTGACTTATGTAAAACACATTTTCATTTTTATTACTACTCCAGATTTTATCCAAATTTTATTCCAAATTGCACGCAAATCGGTACACATCATAGATTTTTTATATTCTATTGTGGTTGGCTAAGATTGACATCTAAAGATTGTGGCAGGTGTGTCCCTCAAATCATTTACGCAGTGTCCAATTGCTGTACATTTTTTCATTTCCACTAAATTGAAGAACAATTAATCCCACCATTTTACTATTGCATCATCATCATAACACCACCAGGAGCCACATTTTTGCAAAAAAGAAATCCCTGACCTGGTGGAGACCTGTTGCTTCAACTATGAGGAACCACAACCAAGGTTTCTCTAGTAACAATGACAATCCTGAATATTATATCGTCACACACACACACACACACACACACACACACACACACACACACACACACACACACACACACACACACACACACACACACACACACACACACACACACACACACACACACACACACACACACACACACACAGTGAACGTACCTAGGTGGGAGTCCAGGACATATCCTGAGCATACAGTATCCTATGTGAGTGACCACTTCATTCACCTCCTCTGTGGTGAGAAGCCTCAGAGAGAAGGAGCCACGTTCATACTCTATGGACAGCTAGAAGAGACAAGAGATATTCTCAGTGGCTCGCCACACATGAAAACAGTGATTCTCAACTTGTGGTCTGCAACGTTATTGCAAACTTTGCCCCAAACATCAAGATTGTAAAGATAATAGAACGTTAATATTTAAAACAAAATGTAGAAAGAAATGTCATGGTATTCTTTTCTTAAATTAAAACCTTAAAAATAAATCACACCCGTGTGAAGTAAGTGGTGCAACTCCATGTGGGGGTCCCCGGGGGGTTCCCGGAACTTCCAGACCCGCAGGAACCCACCCAGGGTGCCGGCCCGGTTCTGGCGAGCCGCCCCGTGTCCGAAACGGTCGAGAAATGACAGAGTTACCGTGTGGGGGTCCCCGGGGGAGGGGGTCCCTGTACTGTACTGTACTGTACTGTACTGTAACACCTGAAATCATCATATATACAGTATATGATCTGTATGTGTGTGTTAGGCTGCACAACAGTTGACACTTTTGGTTTTGAAAACCAACCAAATGCTATTTTCGTGCTCGGACACAGCCAGGCAGCCAGAGACATACAAAGCTCCTAAGCAGCGGACTGACCTCCTCAGATTCTTAAAGGTCCACACTAGAGCTCTGGAATATGTATCATTCCTTGAATAAAAACCTCCTGTGTGGGCCTGGACGGTTAGCTCAACCGACTGGGCACCTAGGCTGCCAAGCCAGCCGGACGGCGTGCCACGGGTTCGACTCTGGAGCTCGACGGCCTTTGCCGCGTGTCACTCCCCATCTCTCTCCCCCTTTCCTGTCTAATTACTGTACCCTATACAAAAGGCCAAAAATGCCCAAAAAAATATCTGTAAAAAAAATGCTGCATACACTGTTAAGCCTACATGTTTTTACAATAACATATTCATGGTCAAGAACCTAGCCAAGAGAGTGATAAACAACTTGATGAGAAAGATGAAAGATGAGAAAGTGTTAACATGAAGAATCCAAATAAAAGATAGTAGAACACATTAAGAACTTAAAAACCATAGCAACATTGTAGTTATAGATTTCTTTTGATTATCGTTTTCTGTGTTTACTGTGCATGCTTCTGCAAGCCAACAGCCAACTATGAATAATCCTTATGAAGCACATACATAATTTCAGGTTTTGTGTGTTGCCATTCAACTTAATTTAAATAAATTAGATTTATTAGTTATTTTCAAATGTAATCCAGGGTATCATTATATATATAATTCTGTACCTGTGTGGGCTTGTTACACGTGACCGCCTGGATCTCCAAATAGTTAATAGAGTGCTCCACCTAAGAAAAACAGAAGAGAACAATGAGATTCCTGGCACACTAAGTACTGAATAGTGCACTTTTTCCCAAAGAGTGGGTCAGGAGTCGTCGTGTGCTTGTAGATCAGATATTTTCAGTAGTTTGGGTCCCGGGAAAACGTCTGTGGGTCTCGACCTGAAAAGTTTGGGAACCACTGGAATAGTGGATACTATGCCTCAAGGGTATTTTGTGGATGTATAGTATGCGACAAAGGTACTCCAGGTACGCCGCCCATACGGCGAGACTCTTGGTTTGAAAGCCATTTCACTCGGAAGCCGAGAATCAGGAAATTAATTATCGCTATGTAATGGGTGCCTCGAATGTTATTTAATTCACCCAAAACATTTTGTAATCTGGGATCATATTGTTTAGAGAAATGAGACACAAATCAAGCTAATCTACTATATAATGCGCAACGTCTCTGCAGTTAAAATGGGTGCTAAGACAACGTATATCATTAGGTTCCCAAGTAGGCCGGTGGCCGACTGCGACGAGCACCTACAGGTCTAGTAATATTAAAATAGGCGTCCATCTCTGCGCAGAGGGCATTTGGACCGGGAGGCGTCAAAAGGTGATTATGGCGCAGAATGAGTTAAACTATGGATCAAGGGCAATAGCAATATTTTAGGTCTGAACTAGACTGAATAAATACAGACATCTGTACAGAAGCCTTAAAGAAAATGTACTTAATATCTACAGCCTTGGGAAGAACCCTGGATGCACAGTAGATACAGTATAAGCTAAGTCAAGGTACACTTATCACAAAGAAGAATTAAATCCAGGTGGTTATTATCAGTGTGTGTGTGTGTGTGTGTGTGTGTGTGTGTGTGTGCGTGTGCGTGTGCGTGCATGAGTGCGTGCGTGAGCTAAAAGTTCTGTGGGTCAAAACGTAATCTCACCATGGATGGACCTAAATACACTGTAAAAGCGTGATACATTTATTAAATATATCAATCTTGTTTTTTGTTTTTTTTAACCTATTCTAAATGATCTCTAAATATCCTGTACTAACCCTGTGGGCAAACCAAAATGGTGTGGGCACCTCTGCCCTAGAAGATTGAATGTGTGTCTGAGGGAACAGGCCTGAAAATAGGCCTGTTCTATAATTAACAGGTTTGAGATCCAGTCGTTTCTCATTCCTCAACATCTGTGTGCAGAGCACATGAATGCTGACTCATACACTGACAATAACATGTGTGCAGAGCACATGCTGACTCATACACTGAAAACATTAACATCTGTGTGAAGAGCACATGAATGCTAAAGCCTGGTTTATACTTTGTTGCGCGTCGCTGTCGCATGTTGAAAATAGTCGATCTACAAAGTGAGCTTGTAGATCCGCTATCTTTGGACAGCAGTAGGTGTATGTATGAGTATGAACTAGAAAAAGTGCCCTTCTGGGCACAGGTCTCCACCAGGAGGATAGGAGTGTGTGTTATGTTTGGCAAAATGTTTAGGAGTAATATAAACATGTTTTTGTGTGTGTGTGTGTGTGTGTGTGTGTGTGTGTGTGTGTGTGTGTGTGTGTGTGTGTGTGTGTGTGTGTGTGTGTGTGTGTCGCGACTTGGCCTGTACAGCGCCACTATGACGCTGATTTGAAAACTGTCAAGTGGCATTTCTTCCTCAGCCTAGTGGGAATATGCATGCACAGTTTCACCACAAGTGGACGCTGCGTTGAGGAGTCGTGGCGATTTGTACAAAACGGGTACAAAGTGGGATACTGAGAAATCAAATCTTGATCACATGACTCTGGAGAGCATGTGTACCGATTTGCGTGAGATATATAATATGAGAAAATGTGTTTTACATATGTCGGCCTCCTGGTGGCACTATAAAGAGCACAACATTCCAGGCAAAGGCTTTCCTTGGTCTCTAGGGCCAGTTATAGCGCCACCATGAGTGTGAGTTGAAAATGTTCCAGTGGCATTTCTTCCTCTGCCTAGTGGGAATGTGCGTGCACGTCACGGAAATCACACGATGTGTTCATGATGTGCGGCATTTTGTTTGAAACAGAGCACTCCTGCGAACTTTGGTAGCCAATCTTAGCCAATCAGGATGGAGTCTGAAAAATCTGAAAGATCCGTTTCATTGAATGGCTCTAGAGAGACTGTGTACCAATTTGCATGATGTTTGGACAAAATCTGTAGTTGTACTGTCCAATAATATGTTTTGCACAAAGCGGCCTCCTGGTGGCGCTATAAGAGGCCAATGTGAAAACTTTGGGCAGAGGTTCAGCTGTGGCATTCATGGAGTGTGGCTGCGATCAAGCCACCGGCACAGACGGGCGGACACACGGACGGACACACACACACACACGGACGGACAGACGGAGTGCAAAACATACTCTGTCCCCATGCCTTCGGCCTGGTGGAGACAATTAAGCATGGCTCATACACTGAAGACAATATTTACACACCGTCTGACCTAAAACAAGACAAATACTTTTCAGCGTCAATCCCAATACTCCATTAACAGTCAATCAACGTATCAATTTTTGATTGATTCATCTGCTCATAATTCAGAATTTGCTGTGATGTATACTTTTTAAATTAAAACTGAAAATGGTATTCATTGCTGACAAAATAATTACAGTGACATAGAATTTTGCTTCTTACATTTAAGCTATTCAAATGTGTTTCATAAAAGAGACAAAGTGCAGACATCCAGTAATGCACTTCTCCTTCAGCAGAGCATTTCAGAACAAAGACAACAAAGGAAAGTGGTCGTCTGCCATTCCTTTCCTAAAAAGGGGAGGAAAAAGAGGAACTCGTGCACCTGCATACAAATGCATGCGACACGCACGCAAGCACACACACACACACATGCACAGTGCCGGAGGCTAGGCCAGAGAGTGAGACCAGACTATTCCAGGTGGGCACTGCTCCTGAGGGTTGGCACAGAGAGGAGAAAAACAGGAGGCTGGCTGTGTGTGTGTGTGTGTGTGTGTGTGTGTGTGTGTGTGGGTGAGTGTGTGAGTGTGTGAGAGTGTGTGTGAGAGTGTGTGTGTGTGTGTGTGTGTGTGAGTGTGAGTGTGAGTGTGAGTGTGTGTGTGTGTGTGTGTGTGTGTGTGTGTGTCCAAACTTCCTTTTCAATCATACAAGTACAATCATTTCACAAAATGGGTTGATGAGCAAAGTGGACGGGTCTGATTCATAATTTGCTCGCATTTAGAAATGGAAACTGATATAATAATATAAAAAAATATATTTAGGCCGATATATATCGGCCGTTGCAGAATGGATAGTCACTGGAGCATTTCGGACAGTTCATGCCTTTTATTCAGGTGCTAGTACAAGAAATGACCTGAAAAGCACCTGAATAAAGGCTTTAACTGTCCCAGCTGCTCTATATCCCCCTGCTGCTGAGACACACAGACTAGCCACATTAGGCTGAGGCGCACCGGTTGACTCTCAGTCCCTTTGTTATATACCGACCAGACTTTTTTCAGTATCTGCTATCATGCAGTGTGTCCCGAATTTAAAACACTTTTGAACCTGGCACACTTCACATTGGAAGCACACACACACACACA
Source organism: Electrona antarctica (assembly GCF_951216825.1). Taxonomy (NCBI): domain Eukaryota; kingdom Metazoa; phylum Chordata; class Actinopteri; order Myctophiformes; family Myctophidae; genus Electrona; species Electrona antarctica. The sequence goes on along the minus strand of NC_136811.1, from coordinate 27,997,302 downwards.
CTGCAAGTTAAAGTTAAAGGAGCATTCAGTGATTTGGGTGATTTGTAAAAACCCGTCCGCCCCGATAACAAGATATGCACATGCACACGCTCTACGGTGGGGGGGGGACGCAACAGGCCAACAGCACATGCACCAAGGGGGTACAGGCTTTAGTTCCGACATACTATTGATCCGAAATCTCAATCCCTAACCTAAACATAACCGCAAGCACGGGAGCAGCGCATGTCGGACCATCGCATTTTCGCATCATATCGCATGTCCCCACGCTTCGGACCTTTGGTGTGTCGGAAAAAGCGTGCGCACCCCCACCAAGGTTCGCCCCGCTCGTTCCTGATTGGAGGAAGGCCCCCTCTATCCTGATTGGATGAAGGCTTTCTCACCCACCACCAAAGCCGAAACTAGGGTTTTTTGACCCCTGCGGTTCACTGGGGGTAGGGAGGACCTAATTATATGGTCAGAACACTCTATAGTAGGGAGGATTATCACAAAAAAAGAAAAAAAGTTATATCTGAATTAAGTGAAATCACTGAATATACCTTTAATAACAACAAAACACAAGTGAAAAAAAAAGTGTTTGATTGTGAGCCAATGGTATTCGAGCATGCTGAGCGATGCACCAGTTCTAGCCAATGGCAAGAAAGCGTGCTGTGAGGTATGCAGAGATACCAAATGCCTGACTAATTGCATTGTTCATTCATTCATTCATTATCCATCTGTCACTTAACCCTCCTAATCTCCTCGTCCTTCCTTATTCTTTCATATTCTATTGGTGGACAAGGTAACAGTAATCCTCTTTTACATTCATTTATTATGCTTTATATCAGTGGTTCCCAAACAATGTCATGTCAAGGACCCCCAAAATGATACTCATTAGCCTGCGGACGCCCTATTTGAAAATATATGCCAAGGACCCCCATAAGAGAAGATTTTTAGCAGTGATTTTCAACCATTTTCATTTCAAGGAAGGGCCCCCAGTTTGACCTGAATGAGGCTACGGACCCCCATTTAATGGCATTTCTATCTCTGGGACCCCCAATTTATATTGTAAAATCAGTTAATTTACCGTAACTCTGAGAGTGTACAAATGGAACGAAATGGACCCGTTAAGTGTACAAATGGTCCCATTTGTACACTCTCTGAGTTACAGACCCATAAGGGTCCATTTGGTTCCTATAACTATAATTTAGCTGGGGACCCCCTGGAACTCCCTCAAGGACCCCTAGGGGTCCCCGGATCCCATTTTGGGAACCACTGCTTTATATCATAGTCATACTAGCTGGGGGCGGACTCGTAAAAAATCACCACAATTTGGCTTTTGGTGACTAGTTTTTGAATTTTGGCGTGGTGTTCGGTATGGTTATAAGGTTTTCAAAAAGCTGTGCAAACACTTTGGGCGTCCCCTAGTGGGCTGTTTGCGCAGACTCAAATATTAGATATGTATAGCTATGGTTGTAAACCAAAATAATTGATAAAATAGAAAGGCATTGTTTTCAAGATGGTGTCCACGGTGGCTAAAATGAGCTAAAATGCCTATAAACTGGGATTTAATATGTAAAAAATCATGACAATTATGCACTTGGTAACTACTTTTTGAATTTTGGCATGGTGTTATACCTAACACCATGGAATACGGTTTTCAAAAACCATATGCAAACTAATTTGGCTCGCCCCCTAGTGGTCAGTTTACAATGAAACCACTATTAGATATGTCAGTATATGATTGGAACCCCAAATAATTGATAGGAGAGATTTTTCAATGGATTCTGTTACCATTGGGTGTGCTAAATAACATCAGCAATTTAAGCTCCCGGCAGCTCCATCGTGGACGCCATCTTGAAAACGATGCCTTTCCAGATGTTTGTTTTTCGTAAGAATTTAGTATGTTATTTAGCACACCCACTAGTAACATAATCCATTGAAAAATCTCTATCAATTATTTGGGGTTTCAACCATATACTGACATATCTAATAGTGGTTTCATTGCAAACCGACCACTAGGGCGCGAGCCAAATTAGTTTGCGAGGGTTTTTGAAAACCTTATGCCCATACCTAACACCATGCCAAAATTCAAAAAGTAGTTACCAAGTACATATTAAATCCCAGTTTATAGGCATATTTTAGCCACCGTGGACGCCATCTTGAAAACGATGCCTTTCTGGTTGTTCGTTTTTCCTAAGATTTTAGTATGTTATTTAGCACACCCAATAGTAACAGAATCCATTGTAAAATCTCTTTTATCGATTATTATTTGTCTAATATTTTAGTCTGTGATACCCAACACCACGCCAAAATTCAAAAACCAAAAGCCGAATCTTTCCAAGTGCGACCCCAGCTATAGACTGTAGGTCAGTGTTGAGATACAGGAAACCAGGGGTAAAAGCGAGAGGACACATGCAAGACAAGACGAGGGCCAGACTCAAACCTGCAGGGTCCTTGTGATCACTAGGAGCATTATGGTCTAATTGGCTGAGCCACCAGGCATGTAATCCTGACCATAAAAAGGACCATTTCAAGTTGAAGAAAGATGCAATCTCTATTCTAGTATTGAATAAACCTTCAGCAAACTGGAAGCTGAACTGGTCTGTTCACTGTTACTCTCACAGAGTTTAAGGCATGGCATATCATATGACTGATCAGTAGACTGTAGCCAGAAGCAACACAAACAGTCATCTACTGTATGTGAACTGTTGCCTTCTAGGTTACTAGTGTTTTCGCATGACCGAATTAACGCCGTTAATATTTTATCGCATTAATCGCCCATTTTTTCCTTCAGAAAGAACTTCCTTGATCTGAAAACGTCCTCTGCGCATCTAAACCAATCACAGCAATTCGGGGGCGGAATGTTAAGGACAATCTCTGATTGAGATTTGCTTATACGGCCATATCAACCAATCACAGCGACTTTAGGATGTGTAAATATGCTATTTCTGCCCCTCGCCGGGTCTGTCACCACTCCCCAGCCAGAGCCAACGGCAAAGCTCATTTCCCGGCCACAAGCATTTGGAAGTTGGCTTGTACTTTTCCATACTACCGGTGTCTCCTTTAGCTGGGAGGGAATTCCCTGCAAGCCCATTGGGACTAATTAATTATACAGGCTAGAGGTGTAGCTTTGATGTAAAATATTGGACTGAAGTGAAATTGGTTGAACTATGACTCAGTGACTGATAATGATTAATACCTAAATGACCTACTGTATGGTACAGTGACCTAGGATCTACAGTATAGGCTATCAGGATAAAAAGAGAGGTGGAGGGAAGGAAAAGAGGTTACAGGGAGAGAATGAGAGAAAGAAAAGGAAGATGAAGGGAAGAAGAGAAAAGATTAAGATGTGAGGTAATCTGGAGGAAGAAGCGAAGGTGAGGATTGAGAGTATATAAAAGCAGAACAAGGGGTTAACAGAGTTCTGGGAAAAGGTGATCTGTGGAAATAATCTGGATTAGCAGTTGCATACAGAAGAGATGGTATAGAGTCGACTGAAGCTGCAAGGACACAGGCCCTAAAAGAAAGCCCTTTGGGCCTATATACGATTCCAGTGTCTACATGTTCTGTCGTTATGTGTGTTTAAAGGTGTAGTGAAATAAAAAATATGTTTTTCACACTTTTAGACCATATCCGTGGTCATCATAAGGGCATACCTAACAATGGATGCCAAAAGAAAACATGTTTTATTACTTCCTGAAAACGTGCTGCGTGATCACGTGTCGAGGCCCACATCGATAAAAGCCAATAAAAATTAAGCTCACCCGTTTAATTCCCCATATGTGCGCATCCGTGCAGCACAGCTGCTATTGATTACAGAAATCTGTTTTTATTCCCATTCAAGATAACATCCAGACAGTGTATTACTCGTTTCAATTTAATCATCACGCTAAAATATGTATCTGAAAACATTATAGGGTAGAAATAAGCCACATAACAGTAAACTGGTACAGCTGGCCGTCTATCTGATTTGTAAACAAACACACCACCATGCTGCTGCGTATAGCATAGCTACCGTCCCTAGCTACCGTCCCATCGCCTGAAGGGATGCGGCGCTCTGATTGGTTCAGAAACTTCAGACCGTTGTTTCAACTTGAAACCGTTTGAAACTTCAAAATAAAATGTCCACCATTTCTGTTGCACTGCACCTTTAAGCCAAGTTAGTATAGCCAGGCACTACAGATGCCATAGTAGGGCTGTAACCATGACAACAGATCCCATAGCTCGGGTAACTTGTGTTAGGGGGTCAAAGTGTTAATTAATTCCTCCGCCACTACCAGTGTTTTTCAGTGAAGACCCTTATTTTCTTTCTTCAGCTGAAAAGCCTTCATAATTAGAGAAATTACTTGATTTAGGCTCAAACCTTTAGAAAAACGTTTGAGGGACATAAACAATATGATATAAAATATTAAATCTCTTTTTAAAATGCATGGTTTAGATCCTTTAACCAGAAACGCAAATAAACAGCTTACATTTTGGGAAAGTGAAAAACAGGCATTGTGGTTGTGTGCATATGGTAATGGTCAATGCCCATGTGCAAGTTGAGATCAATTGCTCAAGCCACTGAGGAGAAGCATGCGGAACAGAGTGTGACTGACGGAGGTGTTGACTCTCTCCCCAGCTATCTCCCGTTTGCTGTCACTCTTCACTGTGCTATCAGTGAAATATACCGGTATCTATCTTTTATCTATCTATAAATGCACCAAGTCTCTGTACGTGTGTGTGTGTGTGTGTGTGTGTGTGTGTGTGTGTGTGTGTGTGTGTGTTCCACATAACTCGAAAACCGTTCGCCCCACTGACTTCAAATTTGACACACATGTTCCACACCACCACAGGGAGTGCAGTGCCTGGTGTCGAGTGCGTCGGATCACCCGTTGTCCAGAACCAGCACAAAAGACTCACAATGATGTTCTGACTCCATATTTGGGCATGCCTGACAAAGAACTCCATATATGGGCATAAAAGCGACACAGACTAAGATTTAAAGTTAGACGAGTTCCCTCGTTCTGGCAAAGGCGGGTTGTGGAAAGACAAACGAGGTCCCACATCCGTGGCAAAGATTTTGTTAATGTTGTTTTGGTGGTGAGCTAGTAGAGCAGATGGTAGCATGGGTACTGATGTGGAAAGGTACTGATGTGGAAATAGTGCACATCTGTGTTCAGGCAGTGTTGTTGCTCTGTATAACAGTAGATTCTTAACCAGCCGTATAATTATGTTGAGTACGGTTGAGTCGGTTCTACGCTAGTCCGGGCAGCGCACCCCCCGCCCCCCGTCTCTAATTCCATTACAATTGCTATATCCATCTCTATTTTTGAGTGGTGCAGCCACTCCAATGACCAGCAATGTCCGTCCCTATCTATGTCCCTATGTATACGTTTAGGGTACCAACAGGTGACAAAGTGGCGCTGTTGAGCTTCACACTGTGCATAGGTTCTAACCCAGAAAACCAGCACTAGTTCAAGCTATTTTATAGTAACGGTACAGCGGACTACCAGATGCAATAGCATTTGTTGACAGGTCTGTTTTTATTTCAAAGATAGAAATATACTGTGTAGCGAAAATAAGAGCCTATACCCGCTACATGCACCTAATTCCATTAAAATAGCAATATCTATTTCTCTGTTGTTTTTTTCTTTTCTTCAAAGAAAATATTAGAGGCTATATCCCTCCAATGTTACAGCACAATAGGCAACAACATGCACAAATGCGCTCTGTGCATTAATTACAAAATGGTGATATCTTGATTTCTCTAAACACGAGCATCGTGTTATTTTCATTCCATTCATTCATATTCTTCTCTGTTGCCCACGCATGTTCATTGACGTGTGTGGAGTCTGCAGTGTGTGTGTGTGTGTGTGCGCGCGTGTGCGTGTGCGTGTGTGTGTGCGCGCGTGTGGGCGGGGGGGGGGGGGGGGGGGGGGGGGGGGGGGGGCGCTGCCCGGACTAGTGTAGAAACGACTGCGTCGCCACTGAGGGGACACACAAACACACACATGCATGTTAGGCCGAGGCAGTGACATGATTTGAGGAGGACATACAGTAATGATAAACGTAGGTGTATTTGATAAAAGGAAGACAGTAGGAGCATGTGCATTTACTAAATAAGCATTTGGACCCAAACGGGGGGGGGGGGGGGGGTACCATTAGTACCATTAGTGGTCTTATGGTACGGTCAGTGGTCTTACCTTGGCAGGAATGCGTGCCGTCAAGACATAGGCTCGATGGGATGCTAGTGCCTGAGGGAGAGAGAGAGAGAGGCTGGGTTAATGACAATGTACTGTAATTACGATACATGTTCGACGCCACCTCATATACATGAAGTATGTTAGAAACAAAAGTCGAGGAAAAGACAGAAAAGAGAAACAACACAGCATAACAAAACGTTAAAAATCCATGACAGATTCTGCGAAGGAAACTATTACCGGAAAACTAAAAATCACACCCGTGTGAAGTGAGGGGCGCTCTTATCAACGTACATCATCATGACGTAACATGTCGATTTGCTATGACACACATGTCAATTGTCCATTAATTGTCAATGGGAATTTAACAAAAATATTGATTTGCTCGTCTACATACGACGTAAATTCTCCATTCATTGTCAATGACATTTAATGTTTGTGTTAGGACAAAAATACAGATTTTCTCAGACACATCTGATGTAAATTCTCCATTCATTGTCAAACAGACTTTAAATAAAATACTGATTTGGTCGTCTACATATGTCGGAAATTCTCCACTCATTGTCAATGGCATTTAATGTTTGTGTTAGGACAAAAATCTACAGCTGAATTTTGCCCCTCAAAAAAGTATGAAACCTCTGATGTGTAGCATAGTCAGTAACACAGAGGTTGGTTTTGTCTGGACAACAGAACCAACTGTCTAAATGAGATCATTATGGGTCAGTGTGGTGATGTTTCTCGTTTGTGTCCTGCTGCCTTCTGAGTAGACGCGACTCCAACTGCCAAAGTTTATTAAATCAAACCCTTATATCCACTTGGACTGGAATACTTTCTAGTGTTTGATAGCACAAGACTAGCTTACATGACTAATGACTGAATAAGATAAACTGGACAGATACATCAGGGATTCCTGTTTATGTCAAGATAACTGAATAGTTGGCTGGTAAAATGAAGATAGCTGCCATAGAATGAATGAGAATTCTGCTACGGAGAAATAATCTGCACAACACATGACATCACATTACGGAAAGTTTAAAATGTATTAAACAGCCTCTCATTCAGGCATGTCTTCACATTAAACAATGCTCACATTCATGACAACCTTCTCGGAATTCTGTCAGCTATATTAGGTGTACCAAAGAAGATGACCAAAATAGAACAGGAAATGCCCTGTACCGTCTCCAGTGCCAACTCTGTCCCTCTATTCATGCACCAATTGTTTATGGACGGAGATGCTGCTGAGGTGTAGCGGCGTGAGCTGTGATTGGTGTACTTTTGAGGGGACAGACAGACAGATCTTTGTGCGCGGCATACAAATGTCTACCCGTGAGATCGTCGTTTTCCACATATGAAGTTGGGAGAGCATTAAGTGAAATGATAGTGACTGTACAGGGCCTGTTCTTTACACTCACATGAGAGGGCACCATGGTCTGCTGGCAAGTAAATACCACATATAATATTGTAAAGAGTGACCTTAAAAGCAGGAAGAGTGACGTGTATATGCAGTACTTATGAAAAGGTCACCCAGGGAAGTTGCATGTCCTTTCAACATCATGGGTTCAAAGCCAGCTCATGACCTTTGCTGCAAGTCACCCCCACTCTTCCTCCAATGTCTTTAACTCACGACTGCCTGAAAACTACCAGATGAAAGTTGAAATAACCTGAAATAATTCTTAACAAAAAAACCTGTTAACGACAGCATGCAATCCAACACGCATTCATTCCTGACTATTGGAAGAAGGGAGGGAAGAAGGTACAGCAGAAGGGTGAGTGAGAGTGAGGTGAGGGGAAGAAAAGAAAAGGAAGAATATAGCTGCAAGCAGCGATGTGGCGGGACCAAGCAGGAAGGCAATAAGCAATAAGAACAATATGAGAACTTGAGAAACAGAAGAACATGAAATTCACCTTTAGCAAAGCCCCGCCCTCTCCCACTTAGACACTCCCACTTGGACACTTTCCAGGCGGGCTCATTCATTCCAATGTAAATATCATGGATTTTACACATTAAATACTGGTTCATTTTTGGAACCAGACCTTCAAAATCTCTTCCAAATCCGTCAACAAGGCCTGCCATATGCACTGGAAAAATGTGCGTGACATTTCTTTTTTAAAACAATGTTTTATCATATAGGAAAACTATTGGTGGAGAGGTTTGTCTAACCCATTTATGCTTAGCTGTGATTGGACCATAGCAGTTTGGGGAGGGGCTTAGCTATAGGTAAATTGTGACAGCGTCAGTTTTAATCGTGGGGGGGTCAGGGTTCTTGAAGACTCATACACTGAGTTGGCGGTGCCCAGATTTGAACCATGACCTTGTGGTCAAAAGGCGAGAGCTCAACCGACTGTGCTATCGAGACATAATTAGTTGTCTTGTTGTAAACAGCATTTAGTGTTTTTGATGACAATTATTTGTGTCCTGGTTTTGGGGATGTCTTTATCCATTACTACAGTGTGTTTGCTGTCACATTTTTCACATACAAATTTCTCTTCAACTGAGATTTCAGATAATGGTCCATAGATTGTGTGTAGAATGTTTCACTCAATTTGTTCAAAAATCCAGGCAGAAGATCAGGTATAAGCATTTTTCAAACAGCTCAAAGTGGCGGAAAATCTGAGGGCGGAGCTTACTGGTCAAAGTGACAGATGTGTTCTTCGCCATGAGTCAATTAAGGAACATGTGGAGACAAGTGCCATGAATTTTGATAAAAAAGATAAATATGATTCGAAGTGGAACGTGTTCCTCAGTCATGTTGAGACCACACAGGCCCTTGATGTGATCCATGGTCAGGCAATGCCCTTTTGATTGTTTACCGTCTTAGTATACGATTCTGTTGTTGTTGCTTGTGTTTGTTTTTTCTGTCTATTTGTAAAAAATCCAAATAAAGTGCTGATCATAAAAAAGGTTTCATTTTCAAAAAATTGCTATAGCGCCTCCCTTTGGCCAATTGGAGTAAGACTGGTTTCAGTGCTATTCGGCATGACCCTCTACCATACTGTAAAGTTTCATAAGCATATGACGCTTCATGTATGTATTAGGGGCAGAAGAAGAACTTTCACAAAACAGCAATTTTCATTGGCTCATAAAAACTTTTACTTAAAATGTTTTCACTTAAAAAAGGTACTTCCAATTTTTTTGTCTGTATAGGTTTAAAGTTCACGTGTAGAAGTTTTTGTGCATTTTGATCAAAGATCCTGGGAGGAGATAGATTTGAACTGTTTTTCAAATAATTCAAAATGGTGGGTGATCTAAAGGTCAGAGGTCAAAAGTAAGAGCACGAAAGTTGTTCGGCATGAGGAGACACATATGTGAATCGAAGTTTCATTGCCGACAGTCAAACGCTTCATGAGCTATGCATGGTCAAAGTTTGCATTTTCACTTTGAGTGCTATAGCACCACCCTTTGGCCAATGGTCATGGGCTTCGCATCGTCACCGTTTGGCATGGCCCTCTACCATGTTGCAGAGTTTCGCGAAAACCGCACGGTCCAGCCAGAACTTATTTTTGGCGGAAGAAGGAGAAGGAGAAGAAAAAAATCACACCCGTGTGAACTGAGTGGTGCAGGGTCTTATATAGCCTGATCAGCTGTGGTCTGACTGTGATGTAATGTCAGTGACCATAGTAACCATGCTCATTCTTTTGAGGGACAGGTACACAAACACACACACACGGGTACTAACAAAGCCAGTTGTTGGAGTGGTTTGCACCACTCAAAAAAACAGACAAAAACAAGTAAACTCATAGGAGGAGAAGTGTCAGAACAAAATGGAATGAGAGAAGACCAAAGAAGAACCATGTCAAATACAACGCAATGACAGTAATTTAGTTTTTAGGGTCACAGTGACCTACTTTTTGTTTGTGACCCCCTTCCCTAAACTAGTAACTATAGACCAAGTTACACCAAGTTAGACTTTATGGTAGAGGAGCTATGCTCTGGACAAGATTTCAGACAGATGGCAAGATGGTTGGCTTTCAAACCGTGAAGATAGAGAGAGAACAGGAGAGAAAGAAACACATCACACTATAACACTATACTGTAAATTCCTGAGGTTACTTTAACCTGGAGAGTGCAAGAATGGACACAAGGGTAAAAGATTGTGTCAGTTAACGCTGGAACCACAGGGCTCGTGCACCCTGTCAGCGGATCAAAAGACTGGTGAGTTCAAGAGAAGAGCGAATAAAGAAATAGACAATAACGGCACACAAAATCAATATATAGTCATAAATGGATATGAATATAAAAATGTGGGGTATGAATAATATTTATTTGATTTTGCCATGTAGAAGCAAGGGAAGAGCAAACGAGAAGAAAACTAGAGTGTGTGTGATGTTTGGCAAAATGTTTTAGGAGTAATATAAATATAAACATGTTTTTTTGTTTGTGAGCCAGATCACTCATAGCCTCTCTGAGGATAAAATTCTGGATGAGCAGGACATGTGCAACATTTTGTACAAAATGCCACTCCTGAAAGCTTTGGATGGCAATCTTAGCCAATCAGTGTAGAATCAGTGTAGAATCTGAGAAATCCAATCACAGTCTTGATCACATGCCTACAGAGATCATGTGTACCGATTTGCGTGAGATTTGGATGAAATCTGTGTGACTAATATAAACAATGTGTTTTGCAGGAATCGGCCTCATGGTGGAGCTATAACCGGCAGATGTGGAGGGATGCCGAGAAAATGTTTTTCCATGGCCTCTAAAGAGTGCGCATACATAAGTTGTACACATTGATGCAGTTATAATGTAGGTAAAAACAGGAATTGCCCTGTTATAGCACCACCGTGAGGCTGATTTGGGAAAAAGATTGTGGCATGTCGTCCTCGGCCTAGTGGAAATGTGCGTGTATAATTTAATGGAAATTGCACACAGTGTGGTTTGTGGCATTTTGTTCGAAATGGACCAATCATGTGAGCTTTGGAAGCCAATCTTAGCCAACCAGGATGGAAGATGGGAAATGGGGCAGATCCGTGTTGGACCGTGTTGATCACATGACTATGGAGATAGTGTAGAGTAATCTACAGAAATGTGTTTTGCCAAAATCGGCATCATGGTGGCACTATAACAGGCCGTTGTGGAATATTTGGGTCATCCAGGGAGTGTGTGCAAAGTTTGGATCGGGCCAACGGTGCCGGAGATTAGCTGGTAACGGATGGACAGAAGGACGGACAGACGGACAGACGGACAGACGGACGGACCAAAGAAGAACCATGTCAAATACAACGCAATGACAGTAATTTAGTTTTTAGGGTCACAGTGACCTACTTTTTGTTTGTGACCCCCTTCCCTAAACTAGTAACTATAGACCAAGTTACACCAAGTTAGACTTTATGGTAGAGGAGCTATGCTCTGGACAAGATTTCAGACAGATGGCAAGATGGTTGGCTTTCAAACCGTGAAGATAGAGAGAGAACAGGAGAGAAAGAAACACATCACACTATAACACTATACTGTAAATTCCTGAGTGTTACTTTAACCCGGAGAGTGCAAGAATGGACACAAGGGTAAAAGATTATGTCAGTTAACGCTGGAACCACAGGGCTCGTGCACCCTGTCAGCGGATCAAAAGACTGGTGAGTTCAAGAGAAGAGCGAATAAAGAAATAGACAATAACGGCACACAAAATCAATATATAGTCATAAATGGATATGAATATAAAAATGTGGGGTATGAATAATATTTATTTGATTTTGCCATGTAGAAGCAAGGGAAGAGCAAACGAGAAGAAAACTAGAGTGTGTGTGATGTTTGGCAAAATGTTTTAGGAGTAATATAAATATAAACATGTTTTTTTGTTTGTGAGCCAGATCACTCATAGCCTCTCTGAGGATAAAATTCTGGATGAGCAGGACATGTGCAACATTTTGTACAAAATGCCACTCCTGAAAGCTTTGGATGGCAATCTTAGCCAATCAGTGTAGAATCTGAGAAATCCAATCACAGTCTTGATCACATGCCTACAGAGATCATGTGTACCGATTTGCGTGAGATTTGGATGAAATCTGTGTGACTAATATAAACAATGTGTTTTGCAGGAATCGGCCTCATGGTGGAGCTATAACCGGCAGATGTGGAGGGATGCCGAGAAAATGTTTTTCCATGGCCTCTAAAGAGTGCGCATACATAAGTTGTACACATTGATGCAGTTATAATGTAGGTAAAAACAGGAATTGCCCTGTTATAGCACCACCGTGAGGCTGATTTGGGAAAAAGATTGTGGCATGTCGTCCTCGGCCTAGTGGAAATGTGCGTGTATAATTTAATGGAAATTGCACACCGTGTGGTTTGTGGCATTTTGTTCGAAATGGACCAATCATGTGAGCTTTGGAAGCCAATCTTAGCCAACCAGGATGGAAGATGGGAAATGGGGCAGATCCGTGTTGGACCGTGTTGATCACATGACTATGGAGATAGTGTAGAGTAATCTACAGAAATGTGTTTTGCCAAAATCGGCATCATGGTGGCACTATAACAGGCCGTTGTGGAATATTTGGGTCATCCAGGGAGTGTGTGCAAAGTTTGGATCGGGCCAACGGTGCCGGAGATTAGCTGGTAACGGATGGACAGAAGGACGGACAGACGGACAGACGGACGGACCAAAGAAGAACCATGTCAAATACAACGCAATGACAGTAATTTAGTTTTTAGGGTCACAGTGACCTACTTTTTGTTTGTGACCCCCTTCCCTAAACTAGTAACTATAGACCAAGTTACACCAAGTTAGACTTTATGGTAGAGGAGCTATGCTCTGGACAAGATTTCAGACAGATGGCAAGATGGTTGGCTTTCAAACCGTGAAGATAGAGAGAGAACAGGAGAGAAAGAAACACATCACACTATAACACTATACTGTAAATTCCTGAGTGTTACTTTAACCCGGAGAGTGCAAGAATGGACACAAGGGTAAAAGATTGTGTCAGTTAACGCTGGAACCACAGGGCTCGTGCACCCTGTCAGCGGATCAAAAGACTGGTGAGTTCAAGAGAAGAGCGAATAAAGAAATAGACAATAACGGCACACAAAATCAATATATAGTCATAAATGGATATGAATATAAAAATGTGGGGTATGAATAATATTTATTTGATTTTGCCATGTAGAAGCAAGGGAAGAGCAAACGAGAAGAAAACTAGAGTGTGTGTGATGTTTGGCAAAATGTTTTAGGAGTAATATAAATATAAACATGTTTTTTTGTTTGTGAGCCAGATCACTCATAGCCTCTCTGAGGATAAAATTCTGGATGAGCAGGACATGTGCAACATTTTGTACAAAATGCCACTCCTGAAAGCTTTGGATGGCAATCTTAGCCAATCAGTGTAGAATCAGTGTAGAATCTGAGAAATCCAATCACAGTCTTGATCACATGCCTACAGAGATCATGTGTACCGATTTGCGTGAGATTTGGATGAAATCTGTGTGACTAATATAAACAATGTGTTTTGCAGGAATCGGCCTCATGGTGGAGCTATAACCGGCAGATGTGGAGGGATGCCGAGAAAATGTTTTTCCATGGCCTCTAAAGAGTGCGCATACATAAGTTGTACACATTGATGCAGTTATAATGTAGGTAAAAACAGGAATTGCCCTGTTATAGCACCACCGTGAGGCTGATTTGGGAAAAAGATTGTGGCATGTCGTCCTCGGCCCCTGTAAGACCCAACGATGCTTCTCGGTAACATTTTTATTTTAATTAATCACTTAATTCTTTTTTTTTTTTTCTATTCTTTTTTCACCTAAACATCATCATTGATGTTCATTGTTTAGTCTTGCAATGCCATTGGTCATGATATTTGCATATAAATACCCCCCACAGAGGCACAAATTTACACAACTTCAAAATCTCTGGACTCAGTGCAATTTCTAATCAAAATTGACCTATGACCTTTAATCTTTAACCCTGATAAAAGTAACTAAAATGCATGTAATACATATATTTGTGTGATCATTAGAATGTCTAGAACATGTATTATGTATTATTGTGAAAGATATCCACCGAATGTAAATTATTAATTTATTATTATTATTTTAATAATTATTATAAATTTGCATAAAATGTTCATTAAACTTTTTTTTTTTTTTTTTTAACATATTTTTTTAACATAAGTCCTAGTAGTACAAAGTAGTAGTAAGGTTGAAATCAATTTTTTGCAAGTAGAAATGTATCCGGGTCTTACAGGGTTTTAATGGAAATTGCACACCGTGTGGTTTGTGGCATTTTGTTCGAAATGGAGCTTTGGAAGCCAATCTTAGCCAACCAGGATGGAAGATGGGAAATGGGGCAGATCCGTGTTGGACCGTGTTGATCACATGACTATGGAGATAGTGTAGAGTAATCTACAGAGATGTGTTTTGCCAAAATCGGCATCATGGTGGCACTATAACAGGCCGTTGTGGAATATTTGGGTCATCCAGGGAGTGTGTGCAAAGTTTGGATCGGGCCAACGGTGCCGGAGATTAGCTGGTAACGGATGGACAGAAGGACGGACAGACGGACGGACACGGACGGAGTGCAAAACATACTCTCTCCCCATGCCTTCGGCCTGGTGGAGATAATGAAAAATGTGTGAATGACAGGAATAAAAATGACAAAGAAAAGGATGAGTCCATGAAAACAATATCAATATGAACAAGAAAAAAGGAAAACGAAAAAGAAAGAAGGAAACAGCGGGATGAGAGACAGGGGAGGGAGGGAAGAGGACGATACAATGCCCCGTCTCTGTGTAGACAGCAGGCTGTGTGTGGGGTTGTGATGCGATGGAGACAGACAGGCCAGCTTCTGTGTCCACAGATAACCTCTCTTAAAGTGCACCAGTCACTACCACCACGTCTCTCCCTCTGCAGTTTATACATGCACGCGTGTACTGTGCATGTGTGTGTTGGTGGTGATAACAAGACCACTCATTTCCTAATACAGCCTAACCATCCACTTCTTCATATGATCCATCATTTCCAGTAATATCTTTAAAGGGCCACTTCACCCCTTTTGCAACCAGATCTTATTTTAATGATGTTTGGGAGACAAGAAACACTTTCCTGGGGTTTTTATGTGGGTAATTTGTGTTTTTAGATATTTCAGTATTTCAAAGTGTCCATGGGCTCCATGATGTCATGGACACTGGGCTCACTTATTTCCTGGACTAGATCAAGGAAGCTTTGAGAAGGAGTGGTCACGTGACTGGGCTGCGCCATGACACTTTCATGGACGCTTTCATGGGAGCCAAACTACCCGGAAGTTTGGCAGAATGCACAGGAGTCAATGAGAGCTCAGTGACCAGCTCATGAACACACATTATTTATGAATGACTGAGACCTTTTGTAAAGTAATCACTTCTGGAAAATAACAGAAGACATGTAACACATTATTGTCTGCTGTGTTGCTTTTCGATGTGTACACTGTGTAATTTTTAAAGAGGTATGGTATCTAAAGAGCACAAAGTACCTTTCTGAACGTACCAAGTATCGCAAGACTTCCCACCGTTTCCTGTCAAATATCGCGATACTTCGGAAGTTCGGAGCCAGAAACGATACGTGCTGCCGTTTAGATCCTCAGATAAAATTATATACTGTGCACTCTGTGCACAGTATATAATTATAATATATAATATATAATAATATATATAATATATCGAAAAGTAAGTGATTAGAAAACAACCTGTGATATGTCTTCTTTTATATTCCTGAACCGATTATATGACAAAGGTCTCAATTGTTCATAAATACACTGGGCCCCAGTGTCCATGACATCATAGACCCCAGGCCACTTCGAAATACTACAATATCTAAAGACACATATTACCCACGTAAAAACCCCAGGAAAGTGGTTCTTGTCTCCCAAACATCATTAAAATAAGATCTGGTTGTAAAAGGGGTGAAGCGGCCCTTTAATTAACATTCACTGCCTCATGGGACGTTTTTCTTATTCGTCAGTCAGTAGACGGAAAAAACACTGACACACTGACTGACTTAAAAAAGTCAAGTAACATGTAGCACATGCAAACACAGAGTGAGACCATCACTGGTCCGTCACATAACTAAATGGAAACAGCACCACTCATGCGCCACAACCAAAGACCTGAGTATAAATTAGGTGTAACTTGTCCCTCTTTCATCTCTTTCATCTTTCATCAGCTCCCACCCCCATTCTTATTTATTTTCCACATCCTCATTTCTTCTCCCCCTTTCTTTCCATACATTTCCACACTTAACACCATCATCCCTCTCTCCAACAGAGTGTCTGCCTCTCTCTATCCTCTCTTTTTGACTGCTCTGTGACAGTGCATTTTGACCCCGTGGTGGATTTAAAGCCTTAAGCTAGCCTATCAGCCAATCATCTTACTGTGACTTCAACCCTCTCAGCCAATCAGAGACTCAAACTGTACATCCAGATGGCAGGAGCACTAGAGCATGCCTGCAACGCTGCAGACAGCATCTGCTACTACTACACACACACACACACACACACACACACACACACACATACAGTACACGCACGTGTTCACAGAACAAGTATGTGGTTGGGCAAATAACAGTCATGATCTCTAATGCACCATTTGCTTCCTCGGCCCACATACAGAACCAGGATGGCCAGAAACACTATGAAGTAAAATGATCAGCCAGCCAATACTGATCACAGTATGTATGGCTGTTTTCACCTTTTTATGCCATTAGGACTGGGAAAGCATCCGTGTCATTTTTTGCTAAAAAGCATAATTGTAAACCATGAAGATTTGTGCAAATCTTTGAATATTATATATTTTTAAAGCGAAAAATTGAATATTTGCTTCTGGGGGGGTCCCTGGAACTACATATTTTCAGATGGGGATCGGCGGCCAAACATGTATCATTCTTGGGTCCTTGACATGAAAAAGTTTGAGCACCACTGATACTGTATAGCATTAGCAACATACCTTTTTCAGAAATTAGAATTAGAATTTAGAAGATATATTGGAGAATCAGGTCCTCAGGTCTTAATTGGTTAAAAGTAGATGCATGATGAATAGTACTGACATATTGCAGAATGCCATGTTCATCGCAATGTATTGCGTGACGATCAACGATGCTTGCTTACATCATTGGTTGGCACACGCACACATGCATGGACGCACACACACACGCATTACAAGCAGTCCTCACAGGGCAGCAATTCATAGACAATGCTGTGGTACTGTATTATTGTTCCTACATCATCCTGTTCTCTGTCATACTGTCAACTCCCTCACCCCACGCACCCCTAACCCAAGTTACTATAGCAACAGCCAGACCATAAAAACAAAAACACACATGTACCTATCAGCCATATATACAGTGCACTCATGAAAGGAGCTTAGTACAGTGCTAGGGAGTTACCTGGTAAAGTACATTTTTGTCTCCACCAGGCCGAAGGCATGGGGAGAGAGTATGTTTTGCACTCCGTCCGTGTGTGTGTCCGTCCGTCCGTCCGTCCGTCCGTCCGTCCGTCCGTCCGTTACCAGCTAATCTCCGGCACCGTTAACCCGGTCGATGCCAAACTTTGCACACACACTCCCTGGATGCCAACGATGAACCTCTGCCCCACATTTTCCAGAACGGCCTGTTATAGCGCCACCATGAGGCAGCTTTTCACCATTTTAACCTATAACTGCACCGATCTGCGTGAAACGTTGCATGCACACTCCCTAGAGGCCAAGGACAAACCTTTGACCTGCATTTTACGCATCTGCCTTTATAGCGCCACCAGGAGGCCGACTTTTGTAAAACACATTTTTTGATATTACTCCTCCAGATTCTGTCCAAAAAACTCACAAATCGTTACACAGTATCTCTATGGTCATGTGCTCAAGTTGGATCTGTCCGATATTTCATATTCCATCCTAATTGGCTATAATTGGCTTTCAAAGTTTGCAAGATTGCCCCGTTTTGAACAAAAGCCTCAAATCATGAACGCAGCATGCAATTTACGTGAAATCTTTCACACATTTTCTTACTAGGCTGAGGAATATATCCCACCCTTTTCACATTGGCCTGTTATAGCGCCACCAACAGGTTGATTTTTGCAAAACACATTTTTGGAACAAAATGCCTCAAATCATCCAATTGCCATCAAAGGCGTATGAAGAAATGGCACCCTTTTCACATTGGCCTATTATAGCGCCACCAGGAGGCCACAACCTGACCTGCCCTGGTGGAGACCTGTGCCCCGAGGGGCACTTTTTCTAGTCTGTACATGAACTGATGCAATAAAGAAAAGTGTTTTCCCTGCAATCAACAAAAGCATCTTCCCACTGCTGACAATGTACCCCCTGCTGACAGGTAAAATGTGAAAAGCTTAATCTACTGTATAGGCTACTCCACAAGTGGAACACAGGGCCATTTGAGATATAAAAACCACACCCGTGTGAAGTGCAGGGTGCTCTTATCATCTTACAATGAGGTGATGTAATGATCATATAAAACAAACGGTGACAAAAATTCTCTAATGGCGTTTTTAAAACAAACATTGAACCTGTATATAGGAGGGGCTAGCGCCCTAAAAAAGAACACTACATTCTCTTGTGAAGTTGAAAATACTGATGCTGTCAAATAAACTGCCTTAAATGTGAGAATATTGCTAAGATCAGCATTTTGAGAGAATGGTTGGACTGTATTTCAGGAGGCATGACATGATGTAATGCTGTAGTACCGCACGGTGCAGTATATGCAGGCCTGGCCGGCCTAGCAAAATTAATAGAATAAACAATAGAATAATAAACACATAGTGTTATATCTATTACATTTTTAGATTGTGAGTTAAGCAGATTTATATAGTATTTTAGCATGTCCACATGACTAGAGTCCTCCTTTAAAAAATAATTATACATTTTGGCCAATTAATTATAAACAAACATTCTGAATCAGAAATGAGTTATTGCCCATCAGGTGGACCTGCACCTTTGGAGGTAAAGTTTACATTGACTATACACTGTTATGTTATACTTTACATTGACTATACACTGTTATGTTATACTTTACATTGACTATACACTGTTATGTTATACTTTACATTGACTATACACTGTTATGTTATACTTTACATTGACTATACACTGTTATGTTATACTTTACATTGACTATACACTGTTATGTTATACTTTACATTGACAATACACTGTTATGTTATACTTTACATTGACTATACACTGTTATGTTGTACTTTACATTGACTGTACCCTGTTATGTTATACTTTACATTGACTGTACCCTGTCAAGTTAACCGTTTCATCATCTTTAGATTAACTATACCCCGTTATCCTTGATAACCTCTTATGTTACCCTCATCCTTTACAATACATCAACTAAACTAAACCCTGTTAAGTTATCCTTTACATTTACAGTATAATGATGACCACCACATCATCCTCTTTCCGAGAAATCATTTGTGCTGAGGCAGAGCTCTGACACCCAGAACACTGCCAGCTCTCTCAGACAACTGTGAACCAAGCCAACTACAGCAGTTACACTGTATGAGCCTTACAAAGCAAATACAATGATGCAACAACTGCAGCATACTGGGGATCCTGAGTCACTTCCAAACACAACAGCGTTTTAACAGCGTGGCTCTCTAGGAGGAGAGCAATAGAAAAACTGGGTATGTCATTCTCAGTCAGTTTTTTGACAGTCTGGGGCTACTCTCACAAACCGCTGGACCAACCTGCACCAGATTTCTTGTGCAAAGGCCAAGGGAGCACACAATTCTTTTACACTATTGTTTTATATTCTTCGAAAAAAATTACCGTTAATAATTATATTATTTAAGTCACTGGAGTCGGTTCAGGCTGAAACCTTGTCCAAATAAGAAGTCATACATCATAGATGTATGGATTGGAAGTTATTAGACCAGTCTTGTTATTGTCACATATTGTTCATACAGCAAGTTTTTGTATTCAAAATAGTACAGAACATTTGTCAACCTCCACTTTAGTCTACACTTTAATTTAATTAAAGAGATAATGACAGACTTAACTCTTTATTGCATAACTGATATTCCCACCATGGTGTGTGTGCGTGCGTGAGTGCGTGAGTGCATGCGTGTGTGCGCTGCTGTTAATGAGTCATAATGCCCTGACTGTGTGAACACAGCTCGTCAATGCAGCCATGTGGAGATCAAAGGTGATTAAGGGACAGCCACAGAGACAACAGGCGAGAGAAAGACGGGGAAAGATAGAGGGTTGGAAAAGAGAGATGGAAGGACATAAGATGGAACAGGGAGGGTGGAATACTGTAGCAGAGAGATGGGCGGGTTATAAAAACAAAAATGTGGTGAGGCAAGCAAGTGTAATGACTTATGCTATAAGTGCTGTAGCGCTGATAACACGCCAGATTTGAAATCCAATCAGCAGAAAATATATTTAATGAAAGGAAGTGTGTGAAAGCCATTTCATCTCTGAGCCAAAACTGAGGCCTGTGGCAGGACCCTGATTTGAGCCTTTTAATATAGGCTGAATCCATCAGCTCTAGAAGGATGAGGTTGACGTGAAGCAGCGAATTATTTCCTTTCTTCCTGTCTCCCAAGACTTCCATCTTCCTTTTCCTCTCCACTCTTAAAGATATATATATATTTCATTGATAGATTATAGTAGTCTGACAGGAAATGAGGACGGGAGAGAGCTAGGGGTGTGACATGCAGCAAAGGTCGTCGGGATCGGGGCTCGAACCCACAACACACTGTCAGGCTATTACCAGCCTAGATGCCCAGACACATTCCCCTCCACTCTTGTTTCTCATGGCCTGCCTTGCACTCTTCTCTTCTCTGTCTCTCTTCCTAGTTACACACGCACACACACAACTCTGTGTGTGTGTGTGTGTGTGTGTGTGTGTGTGTGTGTGTGTGTGTGTGTGTGTGTGTGTGTGTGTGTGTGTGTGTGTGTGTGTGTGTGTGTGTGTGTGTAATATGGTTGTTGGTAAAATCCCCTATGTGTAAAATAAACTTGGTGGATATTTTCCTGCATTCTTGCTCCGCTCTGTCCTCCTTATACAAATGTGGATAGAATCACTACTGAAGACAACTGTCTTCCTGACTTTACATCATTACTCTTAGCTTTCTTTCTTTCATTTTTCTATTCATCAGCTCAGGGCACAGTATGACAGTGTATGCATGTATACTGTATGTGTGTGTACTCTTCACACATGTAAATGCTCTGTGTGTGTGTGTGTGTGTGTGTGTGTGTGTGTGTGTGTGTGTGTGTGTGTGTGTGTGTGTGTGTGTGTGTGTGTGTGTGTGTGTGTGTGTGTGTGTGTGTGTGTGTGTGTGTGAGAGAGACTGTGCAAAACAGACCACAAACCACACACATCCACCTAGTTTATGTGTTTAAAGCTGCAAATCCATAATACATGTCCCATGGGATTCAAACCAAAATTAGTACTACCATTGACTTTGAGCAGTGGATATTGTTCTTTGGGCTTCAGGCAATACACATTGTCAACCAGTACAGTAGTGGTCCTACACTACACATTGTCAACCAGTACGTAGTGGTCCTACACAGGTACACATTTCACAATAAGAGCAGGGAGAACACCTACTACGACCACTGCGGGTGTGCTCGTTATATTGTAACCCATCGAAATTAAAAATTATCTTCTAAATCATGACATTTTCTGAAATACCCATGTTTCTACAGTATATCAGTGGTGCTCAATATTTCATATCAAGGACCCCAAAAATGATATTTAATAGGCCGCCGACCCCCATCTGAACATATATGTTGTTCCAGGGATCGCCCCAGAAGCAAAGATTTGAGCTAAAAATGTTCGCTCTGAAAGAATATATATCAAAGTTTTTGTCAATTTTTTTTCGCCGCGCTACGAGCTTGTAGATCTGCTATTTTTCAACAGCTAAAGTATAACATAATGCTTAAAACACCAAAATGGGTTCCCGTCCTGAATGGGTTAACATACTCAGATTGCTCAAAATAATGTTTTATTCACACAAAAAAGTTCTGGATTGCAGATTTCAAATAAAGTGATAATGATGATGTAATACCGTGTAACAGAGAGCACAAAGCCCCACCAGGCTGCTGCTCAGAAAGCTGGTATACATTACAAGTAATACTGTACATGTACTATACCTGGATTAAAAAACATAACTTAATACCTGCAATGGGATGAGGTTCTCAGTCAAAATACTGTATATTATGACAACTACAAGTACAAGTACATTGTATAGTACATTTCAACAACAAGAGCTTTACATTAAGCATTTTAAGACACAGAGCATAGAGTGCAATAGAAATGCATTAAAAAGAAAAAATTAGGAAAAGAAAATATACAATTAAAGTGCAGAAGAAATGACACAAAAACCTCAGAAATATTTAATTTAAAATACTTTAAAATACTATTTTTCACGTTTAGATCCGACGGGTTCAGAAAGCAGACCTGTCGGAGACGACCTGGGAGGTCTAGAATGGTTCATGATCTATCACATCGGAAATGTATTTGCCAGAATGGGCAAACGTGGTAGCTGGAGCGGGACTCAAAACTGCTACACTAAATGTGCTCAGAGAAATTGGCTGTATTTTACAATACAATGATTCAGTCCGAGCCAGGGCAAGCTGCTGACAGTGCAGCTGAGGCCTTCTGTAAACCTCTACAGACTCACACTGCACCAAAACCACAGGACAACGCTGGTCTTTACCACACAATAGCAACTCTCTATGACCTACCAAACTGACATATATAATGTAATATAATGCCTTATTTCTGTAGATTCCCACAACGTTTTTAAAAAAATAGCAATTAAGCTGCTCACAAACATAACTAGTAACTACAAAATGACCCTCTGTCTTTAGAAAACAATGCACCAAAGGACAAAGAGAACACTACAAAAGCACAATAGGTAAAGGTTTTGAAGCATCATTAGTATACACGTAAAGCTGAAGTATGGATCTACTCAAATAACTACATAAATATAAATACAAAACTGCTGCCAATACACATTGCATCTTTGAAAAGCCTCAAATTAGCATAGATAGCATTTTCTCTCTCCCCAAATGGTATAGGCTTACATATTTCATTTTAGAGTAAAATAATTTGCAGTGAATGAGCCAAGTACACCACGCGAGCAGACAAGAAGAGCATTAGAAAAATACATAAATTTTCTTTTAGTGCTGCTCTGCTCATCGTTACGTTTTACTGCTGGAGCATGGAGGGGAACAAAGGGAGCTGACAGTGGAGCTTCCTGAATAGATTTGATAGGCTGGTCTTATCGGACCACTGCTGCAGTGAGCTGTGGTGTGATTAAGTGCTACGCTGTCTAATTGCATTTATTATTTTGTTTGTTTTGTCAGCAGAAATGTGTTAAAATTGTGAATGTGCTACATTAACATCCCGAGCCATATTAGTCATAGATAGGTAATGTTTTGAGGCATGAATGATGAACAATATTGCTTTCAGCAGGCAGAGCAATTGACAAAATGAATAGAGCATGCATTATTCAACACAAAGGGCACATTTGTACCGATTGTCATCTGGCATAAATGATAATTCATTTGGCCAAAATACATTTTGGTAATACAGGGCTTCCTAAGGAACATCAATACAAAGAGGGTGGCGGCACGCACACGCACACACACACACACACACACACACACACACACACACACACACACACACACACACACACACACACACACACACACACACACACACAATTCTGACGAAGGTGACTTCTTCATTAACACAAAATGTTTACGGTAACTCATGCCCTTAAAATAACTATTTTAAACATTAAATATCCAGTAAACCTCCCAGGCTTGCATCTTATGCTATCCCATAACTAATACATAAAAGGCTGAGCAGGGGGATTAAATGATAGCGCTTTCAGATTACAGACTACAGTCTGTCTGGCAGGCTGCCCTCTGCCAGCTAAGACATAGCCTATCAGCATGCTTTGATGGATGCTGCCAGGGATGATAGTACGGGTCTTATGACCTGAAAGGTTCCACTTAGAACCCTTTTAGCCTGCAGGGTTTCCCTAAGAACCCTGTGTGTGTGTGTGTGTGTGTGTGTGTGTGTGTGTGTGTGTGTGTGTGTGTGTGTGTGTGTGTGTGTTAAAAGATAGCAAACTATCGTTCATTCATCATCATGCCAAGCAGACACAATGGAGCGAGAGAGAGAGAGAGAGAAAACTCCATTTACACTTATATAGCCGATCTACAAGATCACATCACAGCAACACATTGTGAGCTTGTAGATAGATCTACTATTTTCGGTAGTATAAATCAGGGTTAGAATTCCTCCGTCTGTTGTGTTACGACCAACAACAACACACAGCCCGCAGTGTGTTACGACCAACAACAACACACAGCCTGCAGTGCAAGAAAGCTCATCAAGCTTAAACCACATGAACCCCAATCAATGCCAAAACAATTACACCCCAAGCCCCAATCATCCAACCAAACACCCACCAGTTCCACTACACTACCTCAGACATACTGTACAGTCAGTCAGACAGAGCAAGAGAAGAAAGGAGTGACGGAGACAAAGGCAGAGAGGAGAAGGGAGAGAGGGAGGGAAGGGCTGTGTTCTAGGTTGGATTGGCACTATCCTTGTTTTCCTTCTGGAGTGGGCAGATAACATCAGTCTGCACTAATAACACATGTGTCTGACACACACACACACACACACACACACACACACACACACACACACACACACACACACACACACACACACACACACACACACACACACACACACACACACACACACACACACACACACACACACACACACACACACACACACACACACACACACACACACACACACACACACACACAGAGATCTAGATGATAAAACACTTATGTATGATGCCGCCACATGCATCCCAATAGACAGAAAGTCTACATCCTGAAAACTATGATCCACCCCACGAAGCCAAACAAGCATTGCGACACTTGTTTGGCTACTAATACGGTAGAAATTTTAAATAAAGAAATAAGAACCCTGTGTTTGGCAACTGACTTAGAATTGCCAAATGTTTCCGTAGTATGGAAAGTCTTGGGCTATAAAATATACTATCAAATAATATTAGTTTAAAAAAAATTATTGCTGGGTTCCTAAAATAACCATAACGAGTACCTATGTTTTGAAAAAAGAAGAGCTAAACCATAAATAAACAGCCTTAAAATACATTTCAAACTCTTCTGTAAAGACTACTAGGGCCATCAAAAACAGCTCTGACTTGTAGATGTGTGAATAACAATAAAGTAAAGTGACATTAATGAGTGGTTTCAGTTTAGAAAGTGAGAACTTTTAAAGAAACAACACTACCTGTGTGAGAGCGAGACTGCAGCTGCTGGAATTACAACCACATCAGCAAGCTGGTGTTAAATAAAGTATGATGTTTCACACAGTTAGTGGCTTAAAACCACAATACTCTGCAGAAAACATTCATACTGCTGGCAGGTCAAATCTTCAGGTGAAGAAATCTACACACATGACTACACAGATGGAAACATGCATGGTAACCTGCTCGTCGTACACACATTCTTGTCTTACACAGGCAAAGAAAGCCACATGTGTAACCACAGTGCGCACGCACGCACGCACGCACGCACGCACGCACGCACGCACGCACGCACGCACGCACGCACGCACGCACGCACGCACGCACGCACGCACGCACACAGTTAAAGGGGTTGCTATTTATTTTAAACTTTGCAGTGTGGAATTTGTACCAATTTTTCAGCTCTGTAGGTTTAATTTATTTATACTTGTCGAGCATCAATGTCTAGCTCCTAAAATTGCTGATTAACAAGCTTATAATGTGTCACTACGGCACGTTGTGAGCTTGTACATTTGCAAATTTACAGAACGAGAAACCATGCGCACCCAAGTACTCAGGCTTACAGTACTTTACCTATCTGGTATTGTTCATTTCAACTCGTTGTAATCGAAGGAGCAGCTAATTTGTAATTCGCTATGGATTCACATCCATGAAAGACATGAGTGCATTTGGTGTGTGTCAGTGCAGTCAAGTCCTATACACGTCTGTGGTCAGCATCACATAGGCTATGGTTTTCAAATCTCAGTCCCTCTCACACACTGGCACACACTTCTGTTCTCTATTTTCAGTTACTTTTTGCATGTTCTTTTCATTTTGTGTTCTTTTCCGTGTCATGAATTAGGCTTTTACTAGTCAGAAATGGCACTAATATCTGACCAGACCAATAATAAAAGCTAATCAAAGGCAATGGTAATAACTTCTACAACTTCTGGTACACACATACATAAAGCCTCATTCTATCAGTATACTGGCTTGGCATGTGCTGGGACAATAGCACTATGTCATCATCACATCAACTCACAATACAACCTTCATACTGTATGTACTCCAATTAATTTCCACCAAGCACAATCTTGTCAACAAAGTCTGATCAGAACAATATTTTTTGAAAGCATATTTTTAAACACATTGATATTTTGACAACAGGACATGATTATACTTGATTGTGTTATTCTGGTTTACTACAACATGTAAAACAAATGTCATTTCAAACCCAATCAATGTATTCTAGACAGTCCCTGTGACCTACATACCCCTTTCAATTAAAACCAATGTAACAATGAGCCATTGTTCCACAAATGACCAAACAATTTGATAATGTTTAAATACAATGAAAGAGAGAAAACAATGATGCCCTTTGTTATTAAGATTGCAAATACAAATTAGAGGTATGATAATCAAACATCCATCCTCAAATGGTTACATCCCCACAAGCTATGAGATGACTGCTGCCCAGGCCCAGCTGCTGCCGAGTGCCAGCCATTGCTACACAGAGAACGCTAGCCTGCAAACGTATAACCCAAAGTCTGCAAATGCTTTTGAGTGTGCATATCCCCAGGTATGTATAATGGAATTTGGCATCTTTGGTTAAAACGATGGCGGATTTCAAGTTGCCGAAAAAGTGGCTTCAGTTCAAACAGGTCTGTAGAAACCAATGGGGCTGGCAGCTGGCTTTGTCAATTCTTTTAACGGTCTATGGTTAAAACCAGGGTTAATGGTGTGGATTATACTATCCACACTATTAAATCCAATGACCTCATGTAGGGTCAATTACATTACAAAGACAGCTTGAGTGACAATCACACTGGCCTATGGAGATAATGAAGACAAATGACCTTGGGCGGGGCATAGAGGGAATCAGACAACATCATTGGTTAATATGGCTCTAGGGGGTTATAGTACGGCATTGTGTGTTAGAAATGCTGGGCCTTATTGCTAGGGGGAAGAAATCCCTATTTAGCTTGATTATGGGAAACATGAGATGATTAGTGAGACTGGTCAATGGGTCTCGGTGAAAGAGCTGAGAGTGTGAATTTGTGTGTGAAAGAGAATGTGAGTGAGTTAGTGAGAATTCTGAGAAAGAATGAAGGGGAGAGAGAGAGAGAGAGAGAGAGATAGAGAGGGAAAACGAGGTAGAGGACATAATGAGCACATACAACCTCTCCACTTATCCTGAGAGTAGCCACACTGGGAATACATGCACATGCGCACGAACAAACACACAGAGAGAACAAATGCACGTACGTGCAGCACATACATGTACTACATACACAGTAAAATCTTCAGTGTTCTTAGAGTTGCATTGTACACTCGGAGAGTGTGAGTGCAGCCAATGCAACCAAATGAACCTGTGACGGCTCATTGAGTTATACACATTGATAAATTAACACTGAGTATTTACACTGAGGATAATACACTAATCCTTGCAGACAGACACATACTCAGAGTTCACTCCCCATAACCATGCAGTACACATTTCCTAGGCTGGCTAGTCACCAATCGACTAAACCGCTCCAGGGCAAGGCAGAAAAAAAGAACAGAGTCTGATAGTGGTGGGTGTGAGGTCTGCTAAACTGGGCTTTCTATAACATTTTTTGAGAAGCTAAGAGGCAGAGGCTAATACAATTATACAAGAGAGGGAGCAATGACTGTGTGTGCCTAAATCAGTATAATGACCAGCATGTATACAATTTAGGCATTTAGCAGATCCAGAGCAATTTACAGTAAGCAAGAACACCACATGGTAATACATCAAATGCATAAAACAGTAGAATTAAATATATGTACAAAGAAACTGAGTATACACTATAGTGGTATGTCTACATAAAATGTAGACATACAGGCATCATGCCTTTGCATACGCCTGTAAGGTCATCAAGGCTAGGGCAAGTTCTACGGGCTAAGATGGAGTCTAAAGAGGTGGGTTTTCGGACTACGGCAGCAGATTGGGAGTTTGGGACTGAGTCTGCAGTTCTGATTGCAATGGGAAGTTCATTCCATAGTTTTGGAGCCAGAAGGGAGAAGAGTCTGGGATGTGTGGAGCGCTGTCCCGGCTGTTTTAGTGAACGTTCTGCCAGCTTCCCTGTGTTGGCTGATCTGAGAGTGCGGGGGGGGATTATCATTTAACTATGAAATTGTAAAACATTGACCAATATGGGAGGGAGAGCGAGTGCATTTTCCGGCAGCGGCATCAGCCGCTGAACACCCGCGGCAGGCAGTGTTTCTCGGCAGCAGCGCCGGGGGGAGTCCATTCTGTTAAGAGAGTAACCCAAAGGAATGCTGAGCTTGACCTGCCTGGTTAACTCTCACTATTAACAGTAACAGACAAAGTGATTACCGTATGTGACCCATCAGACTCTCACTCACTGCTTGAACAACTCCAGCTGTAATCTTTAGTTTGAAGGTAGTTCAATATCAATAATTCAACATATGGACCCGTTATTGTGAACACATATCATGTGTGTTATTGATAGACAATCTTTAGATGGTTTAAATTTGGAATTGTATTATGTTATTTTCCATTGAGTGGAGCAAAAGTCTGAACACAAAAATCCCCAACTACTAGCTTCTCCTAAAAATACATTTATTTTCAAAAGGGAAGACCCCAGTATGGTCATTGTGGTTTTTGTCCAGACTTGGTTTCAATCGTGGCTTTCAAAAAACATAAACACGAAGGAAGGACGGAAGGAGGATGGGAAGAAAGGAAGAGAAGAAAGAAGCAAAGACAAATATACAATTTTTTAATACTTTAAGGAATAATACACAGAGAAATGACTGAGCTTACACGTCCACATTTCATATACACTGTTACAATGCACAATGCTTATACAATATCAAGGGTAAAAGTGTAATGGTAGTCTTTCTTTGACTGCTTGACTGTGTGAGAAACAAAGCTACAGGAAGAAGAGGTACACAGTTTGAAGACCAACTAAACCTAAACATTTTGAGCACTAATAGAAACATTAGTGTGGCCCCTCACTAGATAAATACACAATGTTGTTATGAACATCTCCAGATTATAATGAGTAAATTGCATAATGGGTTTTTATCCCTGCCTAAAATAATAAACAGCACATATCAAATATATGCATAAAATGTACAGTATGGGAATTGGAGTGTATCAGAATCAGAATCAGTTTTATTGTCACATCACAGGTTTACAAGGTAAAGAAGTGGGTGAAATTCGTTTTTGTACATCGTTCCCATCGCAACGTTAATTTCCATAGAAAGAAGAGGGGGGGGGGAGAAGAAGAGGGGTGGGGGGCAAGTGGGAAGGAGATCAAAACAAGAGAGCAACAGAAGGCCAGACAAGTTATCTACATATTTACAAAGTACCTGAGATAATAAAAAAACTAACTAAGGTGCCTGAGCATAGCAGCAATGTATGTATACTGTGCATGTTATACTTATATTGTGCATGATATACATATGGACGTTAAGGTGCTTAGAGAAAAGAGCACAATAGTCACAAAAGTCAGTGCGTTATACATGGGATTAAGGTGCAAAAGGTCAGTGCGTGTCCACCTAGGGTGGACTGACCCTAGTATAATCCGCAAGTAGCTCCATGAGTGCAACAAAAAAGTCATTTGTGTATTCATTTGTGTATTCATAATCATATGCATAATTGATAGTACCATTGTAATTCATGGGACTTGGGAGCATGTAAAACAGGGCTCAGGATGACAGGGCTCAGCGCCTATTCAGCAGCCTGGTGGCCTGGCTGTAGAAACTGTCCCCATGCCTGTTTGTTTGGCATTTGATACTGTCGTATCCCCTGCCTGACAGTAGCAGCATGACCAGATTGTGGCTAGGACTGGTACAGTAGGTGTCTTTGATGATCTGCTTAGCCTTGGCTATGCACCACATAGTCTAGTAGCCAGAATGTGAACCCGGACATGTTGAGTACACCAATGTTTTATGTTAGAAATGTTTAGTATGGGTCCCCAGCATATAGAAACTGCCGGATGCTAACTTGCATATGTTGAGCAATTTTCATAATTGGCATAATATCTGACCATACCATTAACAAAAAAAAAAATCATCATATGCTTTATGTAGCATGTGACATGTCAAACTAGGGGGTTTTCATGATGCTGAATCCATTCCAAGCATTAGTTTTGCACAAAATACACTCCTTAGTCTAAAACGGCCATAGCCGTAATCACAAATGTGATGTCAGCATATTTGGGCTATGGCCGTTTATAGCCCAAGGAGTGTTTTGCTTGGAATGGATTCAGCATCATGAAAAACCCCTAGTTTGACATGTCACATGCTACATAAAGCATGATGAAATGTGGATTTTTTTGCCTTCTATGGGTTGTTAATGGTATGGTCACACATTATGCCAATTATGAAAATTGCTCAACATATGCAAGTTAGCATCCGGCAGTTTCTACATGCTGGGGACCTATACTCAACATTTCTAACATAAAACTTTGGTGTACTCAACATGTCTGGGTTCACAATGGGACTCTATGGGCTGGCAACTAGACTAACAGCTGCTAGGTGTACTGTACATCCAGTTGATTAAGTAGCATCACACAGAATGTACTTGGGGTACAGTGTACCCCAAGTGTTGTTGTTTGTTTATTCAGTTAATCACCCATTCAACGACAACGATGGCCCATCATGGCCATTGAATGTTTGCTACCGTATTTGAGTAAGACCAGCAGTTCCTTTTGAGTTGTTTATTTCCTTTGGGTTATCAAACATGGAATGTGAAATGATTAGACCCAGAAATGTTTGGCCTGCGCAAACTGCTCATGATAGGAGATGTGTGTATGTGTATATATATGTATGTGTGTATATATATCTGATATACTGTTTGTTTATATATATATATTTGATATGTATTATAATTGAGTACCATAGACGAAAAACAGTCTAAGTCCAAATTTCATTCTGACCCCTCCACGAAAAGGCCTCGTTGTCCTGAACCCCTATCTATCATTTATATATTAAGGATCAATAGTGTGGACTGTTATTCGTCTGTGGCATTCAATTATGCATGTGTATTATTTGATATACTCGAACTTAATCCAATCGGGAGAGTAAAACTTTTATCAGCTTCAATTTTATAGTACCCCCCAGACTGCCAATTCCAAATTTCTCTGCTAACTTCTTCAATTTGACGTATTTATCCTGTATCATAAGTTCTCCATTTCCGGATTGAACAAAATTTGTATCCCGACTTTAAAATATATTTTCTGTTTACCAAAGAGCTGAGGAGACACGGAGACTCCTGTTACTGAACAAATACTATAGCAATAATTGCTATCAATATAGAGCTATTAATTGACGCTTATTTTAACCAAAATAATATCACTTACTGCACCTTTAACATTTAGTGACAGTCTCTGGCTTGGACAAAAAATAAACCCTCTTTATTTACACTGGAAGATCAAGGGGAAGTTTGGGTTAACCCAGACCTCCCTACCCCCTGTCTGGTCCCTCTATCTCTCTCACACACACATACTCAGCCTCAGCCACAGTTTGAGTTGGCAGCTGGCATTTCCTCAGTAACACGCAAGTGGGATGGCAGTGCCAAACAGAGGGAAAACATACAGGCACAGTATGCTCTCATCTGCGTCCACACATATACACAGCCACACACACTGTAGTAAGAGTAAAACAGCAACGTTTCACAGAAAAGTGAGACGCAATATAATATAATATTAAGCTTTAGGCTTGCCAGGGCGTTTATGGTACATCTTTGATTTTGTGGATCTCTCTAATGTTTCAGCTTGCTGGTGCCATGATGATTCTCCCGTCTGCACCCCCCCTCCCGCCCTCATCTCTTTGTCCTCCCTAGAGTGTATTTGATGGACTGATGTTATTATCCCTACTGTCTTCAAAGAAGAGAGATGAGTGTATCTATTAGGCGTTAGTGTACTTAAGACATGCCGCGGGCTCCAACACAAGAAGAAGTGTGAAGCTCAGCGGGAAACAGTGAAGCCGTGTTTGACTTTGACAGGCAGGTAAACTGATCGTGGGAATAAACCACATTCCTTAGTTCACTGCTTCAGTCAAAGGATTTAGAATCATGAAGGCAACTCCAGATAGCACCGACGGTCGCCGATGGAACGGGTCTGAAAGCATCTGAAAGAGTCTCCTGCCGACAAGCTACCGTGGTTTGCCGTCAACTGGTCGGAACCCGTTGATGAAGAACCGAGCATGTTCGGTCTGTTGCCAATCTCGGGAGCTGTCGGCTGCCAATCTCGGGAGCTGTCGCTATCCGTGTTGTAGTGATGAGGAGGTAAATACTCCACTGTAGAGTGGATCGGCCTACTGGTTTGTACTGATTAAAATCAGACAGTTTTAAGTAGTCTTTGACTAGTCTGAAAAAGACTGTTTGGTGTGGAAGTACCTTAGTGTTTATGATTACATTGTCATGGAATGCTCAATATGTTACCATAGAAACCCATCTTCATCTTATGCTGGGGATTTTAGTGACTATGCGGTTAAACCTGTGAATAGATAGCACAACAAAGTCTCTCTCTCTCTCTCTCTCTCTCTCTTTCTCTCTCTCTGGAATTCCAGAACCTCTCTTCTGGGATTCTTCAGTTCCACACAGAAAGAAACTCCTACACTTAGCATTTTTGTGTGATGCATGTGTGTGAGCAGAATGCACACCACTAGCCTCTGTTACCAGCTCCCACATGAGAACATTGTTGTGTGAGAGCCACAGCAATCCAGTGTGCCACAAACCACGCACTACAGTGTGCAATGGGATAGCTGCCCATGAGGTTGATTCCCCACATACTTGTTGAAACAAGCATAGATTTGATGTAACTCTGGTGCCGTTTTAGTGCCACAGACAAAGCCACAAAAACACTGGGCTGAAATAACATGCATTGTTGCTAACTTAGCATATTGAGGTATTGGAGAAATACATACTGACACATCTTCAGTAGATATTAGCCTTAGATGGAATGGTTGAATTCAGCTGGAAAGATTATTATTAATAAGATAATGCTACTCTAACTGATTCATTACCAATGGATATCAACATATAGTAGATTCTCAACAAACTGCGGTGTCTCCAATGAGGGGGCAAAAAAGGAATTGGCTACTCTAAACAAAAATAAAATGAAATCAATCTATTCAACAAGGAAGGGAGACATGGAATGGAACTTGCCGTCACAGGTCTTGTGTGAATGCGGATAACTCAGGACTTACGCGTAACACTAGTGTGGTGTGACGCGAGATAAACCCGTGTTCAATATACCATGTAAATGCCAGGTTTTCTGTGTAAACGGGGTATAAAAGACTCAAATTCCAGTCATCTATTCACCTGTCCTGCTACTATAGTAGACTATTTCTGTCAATTCCCCACAGAGCCAAAGCCAATCTCAAAGGTTTACAATCTATAGCATAATGCACCACATGTAAAAGGTTTCTGATTCAGCTGCCAAACTTTACTGTTCAAGTGATTTAGTGAGGGACTATTCTCTCTTAACTATCTTTAGTCCCATATCGCTGTTCAGCCCAGAAAAGGACAATATGCATTTTTAATGATCTGCAAGCAAGGTAGTTCATTATTCAAGAGTCGTGATTTTACTAGTCTGTGGCTAATATTGAATTAAGCTAGCCGCACGCACACACACGCACACGCGCAAACACACACACACACACACACACACACACACAATAACCGCGGTCAGTGTTGTCCCTGAACACGTTCAACGAACGATCGTTCACGAACGCGTTCATATTTTGGGTGAACGTGAACTTCGTTCAAGAGTGAGTGTTTCCAGAGCCTTCCAGGCAAAACCCCCACTAAAATACAACCTAAACAGGCCTTAAAGCAGAAATAACATGCATTTTAAAACCGTTTTTAATATTTAATATCATATTGTCTATGTCCCTCAAAGTTATTTGTAATGGTTTGAGCCTCAATCTCCACTCTGATATAACCAGTCCTTGTCATTTCTTTCTGGACTTTGAAAGCAGTTTTAGCTGCAATACCACAATGTCCTGAGGTGGTGGGGGCGTTGATATGCAGATTATTTAATATTTGAGTCATTATAATACTGATGCTAGATAAAACCAGGCTTGTTTCCATTCCATGGCAGTTTGGAAAATCAACAATGGTGGACATTGTAAACAAAGTGGAAATGCAAATTTGGAACTGAAGACTGAAGAAGAGGAGGACTTCTACAAAGTAGGGTGACATCACGATGAGTACAAAATCATTTGAGCTGTTCCTGAGAGAGATTTCCATCAAAGCACCTATATGATATGAAAGCCTGATTGTTCAAAAGTGGTTATTTGTGGGGATAGAAAACACATATGGGAGCCCCAAAAACACAAAAGAAATTGAAAAAGAATAAACGACAACGTTTCGATCTTAGTAGATCTTCGTCAGTATGTTTACATACTGACCTGTCGTTTATTCAATAAAGTCATTATTTGCCAAAAGAATGATGTGTGGCACTGTGGGCCCTACCTCCTTCCATGATTGCCTTATTGGCCCTGCACCCACTGTCGAGGTGCGTGTAAATAGGTATGCTCCGAAAGTTGAATTTGATGTCATAGGTCCTTTAATATCTAGTGGAAAACCCACCCTTATATCCGACACAAATTAACTCATCTTTCTCAGCCGTACAATTTCACTGGAGCGCGCAGCGCGCATCTAACTGTATGATGATCCAGGCATGCACGCAGACAGCAGACACAGAAGACCCAAACACTGAGGTAAACTTGTTATGGTTTGATTATACATAATGTGCCACGAAAAATAGCTTCCAATAGCTAGTTAATTTTTGCGTCGAGGAGGTAATGTGTCCATACATGATGATCGGCCAACAAAAGACATCTCCCTCCCTTCCACAGTGAGTGAAGCGCAGTGATGCCATGCTGAAAATAGCTGATCTACAAGCTCACAACGCGTTGCGTCTGCGACGCGTTGTGAGCTTGTAGATCAACTATTTTCAGCACGCGGAGATACAGTATGCAGGCTGTGAGAACTGAACTGAGAACATTCAGAAACTTTTGCCTTCACAATAAAAGCATGCAGCTGTCACAAGTTGGCCCATAAAGACAAAGAAAAGGATTACGAATTTGGTGGCATTTCACATTGCAAAAGAGATTTTCTTTTTTCATTTGGATAATGGTAATGGAGATATTGTCAAAGTGGTCACTTTCTTAATCCCAAAGGTTTTTTTAAGGTTTGGACTTCATTCATTGTTTATTTTCATTCAACATTTTTAGGGGGGGGGAGATACAGCCATACCGCCAGTAGTATGTAGTACTGTAAGTAGTAATTGTGATTTATTAACGTGATAACTACAAATCCATGCCGCCCCATAAAGTTGATTAATGGGATCCATACCAGTGAGAGACTGAGCTGATTCCCCTCATTCCCCAAGTGAAATGGAAGCAGTGTGAAAGGTAAGTAGTGGGAGTTAACTTACCAGAACTCTGTTCTCCGTCTTGTCTCCTTTGATCTCCAGTTTAACTCTCCTCCTTA
The DNA here is from genome assembly GCF_951216825.1 of Electrona antarctica. Taxonomy (NCBI): domain Eukaryota; kingdom Metazoa; phylum Chordata; class Actinopteri; order Myctophiformes; family Myctophidae; genus Electrona; species Electrona antarctica. The sequence continues at coordinate 27,961,372 of NC_136811.1, read as the reverse complement.
GTGACAGCTTCACCTTCCTCCCCACTGCATCCCTAACACTCTCTATAGAAGCATAGATGAGAGGAAAAAAGAAGAGATATAATGTGTATGCATACAATTTCACTTACACACAGACACACGATGAGTGTTTGTTCCGCTGTTCGGATTGATTGTTCACACTCAGGAGAATCCTGCACAGCCAAAGGAACAGGCTTAGAGAACAGAACTGGGTCAGCTGCATTTACAAGCTGCCCCACACACACACACACACACACACACACACACACACACACACACACACACACACACACACACACACACACACACACACACACACACACACACACACACACACACACACACACACACACACACACACACACACACACACACACACACACACACACACACACACACACACACACACACACACACACACACACACACACACACACACACACACACACACCTTTCTTCAGCCTTGTGCAAGAACAATTCAATACTTAACAAAGCCAAAGTAACAAGGAAGACCTTAATTTATTTTATTTACTGGCTGAACTGAACGCCATTAAAAATAGGCACGTCCCTCTGCAGCAGTTCTATGATGGCATGATTCTATGATTCAAAATGGGTCACAGAGCTGTCTGGTGGTTACCAACACAAGGGTATTAGCCTGTTTAAATTACATGGATCCCATGATATATTCAGTTGGTGTCTCAGACAGAAGAAGTGTCTGGGGGGTGAATAATCTGATATTTTGCTTCCTTCAAGACAAAACAAACCATTTGCTTTTGGAAAATGGTCAGCAGTAATCAGAAGTATAAACAGTGACTTCACTTGTCGTGTCAGTATGCTAAACATGCCAGTATGATCGATAATTGATCATACATGATTATGTCAAGAATTATGCCAGCAGCAATGTCAATTTGGTTCCATTTCAGTGCAATAATACCATACTAACTCAATTCAATAGGGGATAATGGGTAAGGCATGGAGATGACACATGGTTTTGTTAAGCTAAAGCTTTAACATAGGCTACATTTTATGAGCCTGTAAAGTATACGCCTAATCTATTGTCAATGGAGCAGATCTACTTGTTCTTCTTCCAATCAAACTCATAAAGTTCAGCATTGGTTTTCTGGATTTTAAGATTTGGAGGAAACATTATTGTATATTTTGATTGAGCTGTGCAAAATAGAAAAACATTTATTTTCACGATGGATTTTTCCAATCCGAATTCTGGCTGGGTGGTTCTGGATGGTGACTCACTGACATTTGGCCTGTTGGTTCAAGTTACAATACAGTGGTTTACTTATTTATGCAGTTCACAGGTATTACAGGATATGTTGAGCAATATGCATGTAGTGAAATAAATAAATAAAACAATGAATATTGCTTAGTTGATACATATTCAGTGTCTCATCTAGACATTGGCATTCATACATTAAGTGTCTTTGTTTAACCATTGTACCAGGATCCCGCATGTAGCAGTGGTTAGACTATGGATGTTGTGCTGTTGTTAACAAGCCCTCTGGCAGACACCATGTAATGTGCCCAGAAACAAAGGCTAACTTGTTCACCCTTATCAGCAGTGCTTTACTCACTGTGGTCTGCACTCTGCCCATGTGCCATGTCTACGTCCTCTCCATCGGTATCTCCCATTCTCTGAGCTACATCCAACCCCACTGCCTTTTCTCTGTTGCTTGGCTAATGTTATATTTCACCAGCAACCCGTTTAGGCTGCACTTTCTCACTTGCTCCCCTAAGTCCCCTTAACACCAATCAGTATCTCATTTCATTCACAATTAGCCTACTCACGTTCAAATTGTCAGACGAAGCATGCTGGCTGACAATGTGACAGGGTCTGATGGAATGAGCCGCAAGGAGGCAAACACAAAATTGTGCAAATTGAGGAAATCGGTTGTTTATTTTTATTTTTTTAAATTGTTGTAGTAGTAACTGCATTGTGAGATAACGCACTTCATTGAAAGGCTATTCTTGTTTTGAGGTTAATCATCATTATTTCAAATAAGTATATCTTCTTCAACTATTTTCATTTTCATCATTTGAAAGTTTGTAATCTGCACTTTCATAATCTGAAAATAATTGAAAAATGGCCATGCCCTATATGAGACCTTGTCACAAATGTGTCTTCAATTATTGCTTGCTATACGACTCCTAAAGTAAAAATTACTTCTAAAGATGGAAAGACACACAAGAACCTGAAGAACAGCTGCTTGCAGTAAAAAGTGGGACTTTTTCAATGGTTACATCATTGTATAAGTACTTGCATGATGGAAGGAGTGACATTGCATGAGGAGTGACATTGCATAATTCTGAGGATGCTGAGTCACTGACCGTTTAGCCCCATCTGGACAACAGGACATGACAAATAGTCAGTCTATGTTAGAGGTAGGCCTATGGAAAATTATGTCAAAAACATACTGGATAGTCATTCCCTGCTCTTAGATTTCCACCCTTCCAACCCAATTTAAAGCATAATTGATTTGTGTATGAATATGTTGTAAAGGTAAACCAGAGAGTTACAGGAGCTGTCCTATCCCCACAGGCAGCAGGGTGGCCACTGGCCATTGGCCAGTGTGTATTTTTACTATCACCAAAGGTATAAAAACACTTATGTTTCCAAGACGTGATTAACACAGTTTAAATATAAAAATGCTTGAAGACCAGCCTGGGAAAACACCAGCCTGGGAAACCCCACACATCATCTTCACACACCATCATCATTCAACACATCAACAACCTCCCACCCTCTTCATTTCATTGCTGTTAATTGAAACTTTCACAGTCTGGGTTAGGGTTAGACCACTGAATCTAAACACAAGGGAGAATTGTCTTGTTTACTGTCATGTTTTTATGTGTGGACCCCAGGAATATTTAGATGATGTTATGCACCAGCTAATGGGGATCCTAAGAAACTCAATAATAATGGATTGAGTCACAATGATATGGTGCTACATGGCACAAAGATTATACAATAAGTGAGCGTGAGAGTGATTGTTTTTTCAGTGACGGTCTATGAACGTGACACTGAGGAACATGTGTCTCTGTGTGACTAAATTAGTTTGATATAAGCCTCATCTAGCCTCTAAATGGTCAAGATAGATTAATTCAATGGACACTGGATAGCAATCAATGTGAATGTGATATGCGAGTGAAAGTGGCACAGAGAGACCGCCATAGATTACTTGTGCTTGTCCAATATTGCACAGAGGTGTCAAATGCTGAGGTAGTACTGTGCCACACAAAGAGATTGGGAACTAGAAGGCAGGTTCTACATGATTAGGCTACGATCCTCAACTGAGATTACTAGGTCCATGATCCTAAAAAAAAAAAAGACTAGGTGGATTTGTTGGGCCATCACCCTATAATGCGATGACTGCTCTTATTTCAACTAGGGCTTTCCTCGCATCACATCTCTAATCTTACATAGGCTATAACTCACACATCATGATCATGGGCTAGCATGGGCTTTCTATTATGGTCAGATCGCCATCATGTCAACGATAATGATAGATGCAAAGATGAAACAACACCTATTATTCCACGAATAAGCCTTAACTTAATCTGGTATAGTCTTTTCCACGTGTCCATACATTGACCCATGTCTACTGTATCTTGCTTGTGGGATGATATCCTTACCCAGCAGCTCTTTGGGGACATCTGACACTTCCTCGCTCATTTTGCTGGAGTGTGTGGTCAATAAACAATATCCGCCAACAGGAACACTACGGCCAACGCATTGGGATGCTTTAAAATAACAGTATGGAGAGGTAGCCTACTCCACTCCCAGGAGAAGTGTCAGGTGCCGCCGCCGTTACGTTTAGTCCCCTGGCGGTTACATGTCCCTCTCTCCTTGCAGTGTCCATGAAATGTATCCACATGTATCTATTCTGGGCACATGTCCATCCGTTCACAGCACCCTGTTTCTCTCAAGCGTTTAAGAAAGCGTCAGGATGCTGGGGAAAACGTTAGAATCCATGTAAAGTCATGCTGAAAGCCTGAAACCAGCTAAACTGCGCTTTGGAGGACTAGACCACTGTTCGCCACGCACACACACACGCCCTCTGTAGTGTTGTAGACTACGGTATAAAGCTCTTGCTTTTGGCAGCCAATTGTAAAGACCGGGGCCCCTCCCCGATCGGTGATGCGACAGTCAGTGTAGCCTCGGTCCCAGGCTTACTCAGTCAGTGAACCGTGCATCATGTCGGGTTGGTGAAGGGGGGGTGGCGGCGTCACTGCTGTTTTTGTCACGCTGGTGCTCAGAGGAGCCGCGCGAATTGTTGACAAAGCGTGGCAAATCGTTAAATATCCTCCATTATAATACATGTATTACATTTACAAGTGAAGCTTGGTTGAATACAACATTTATTGCAATACGTGTATTCAATCAAGCTTCACTGGTTGTTTCAGTAAAACGGCTACGTTAAAGGCAAAGGACTATTTTTATTTAGATAATCATTTTACATTAATTCATAATAATTCATGCACATTGTGCATGAATTATGCCAAAGAAAGAATGACACTATTTGTGAATACAAAAATCTATCACAATGTCCAACTAATACATATTGAATGTAATTAAGATATCACATGCTTGGTTCTCTCATTAAATTATTGTTTAAGGAAATGTGCGTAGGTCAACTACTTTTCCTATTTCAATCGACTTTTCAGGACAGTGTTTTTGATATGCAACCTACTGTAGCCTGCGACAAAAAATGACAAGGGCGACCTCTAATGGTAATTCAGTAGTACTACGTTTAGCAGATTTTGTGATTTCACATCAGAGATGGGTGAAGAGTGAAGTACCGTATCTGGAACGCGTAGTGGTTTTCCACTGAAAAATCGGCCATTCATTTTTCCCATAGAGATTTACAAAAATATATCAATTATTTTAAGTCTAGAATCAAGCCATCCAGCCATCAAGCCATCAAGCCATCCAGCATCCACTGTTGAGGTGCTTTCATAACACCTCAACAGTGTCACAGGCTGATCACCTCCATGCCACGCTCCATTGATGAAATAATTTGTTCAAAAGAAGCCCAGAAGTATTAAGTATTAACTGCATACATTAATATACTTTTCAGATGGTCGACATTTCTAGTAAAATATTTGAATTTGTTTAGATATGATTTGTTGATTTTCATGAGCTGTATGCCATAATCATCGAGATTAAAACAAAAAAATCACACCCGTGTGAACTGAGTGGTGTAAGGTCTTATATAGCCTGATCAGCTGTGGTCTGACGTAATGTCTGACGTAATGAAATCACACCCGGATGAACTGGGTGACCGTAGCAACCATGCTCATTTTTTCTGCACAGACAGACAGACAGACAGACAGACTAACAAAGCCAGTTGTAGGAGTGGTTTACACCACTCAAAAAGGTTTTAAATACTTCACTTTATGCACAATGAATTGCGAATATATGAAAGTTTCACTTTTTGAATTATATTACGGTAGAAAATGAACTTTTACACTATTCTAATTCTTTGAGATGGAGCAGTATATATGCCCCAGTGTTTGCAGTTCCTTGTCAGTTCGTCATCGTAAGTGACGTGGTTATTTTCTTGTGTTTTCCTAGTTATTCCAAGTCCTTGTTATTTCCTAGTTGTTCCAAGTGTTTTCAGTGTGAGTTTTGAGAATTAAAACCACTTGAATATTCAATCTTCTGCCTGTTAAAACGTTACGTGACATTACGAACTGACCAATATGGACTCAGCAGAACGGCAGCTTTTTCTGCAGTCCCAGCTCCTCCGTCTGCAGCCCCGGCTCCTCCGCCTGCAGTCCCGTGTCTGCAGCTCACCTCCGAGGCCCCGCGTCTGCAGCTCACCTCCGAGGCCCCGCGTCTGCAGCTCGCCTCCGAGGCCCCGCCGTTGCAGCTCGCCTCCGAGGCCCCGCCGCTGCAGCTCGCCTCCGAGGCCCCGCCGCTGCAGGTCGCCTCCGAGGCCCCGCCGCTGCAGCTCGCCTCCGAGGCCCCGCCGTTGCAGCTCGCCTCCGAGGCCCCGCCACTGCAGCTCGCCTCCGAGGCCCCGCCGCTGCAGCTCGCCTCCGAGGCCCCGCCGCTGCAGGTCGCCTCCGAGGCCCCGCCGCTGCAGCTCGCCTCCGAGGCCCCGCCGCTGCAGCTTGCCTCCGAGGCCCCGCCGCTGCAGGTCGCCTCCGAGGCCCCGCCGCTGCAGGTCGCCTCCGAGGCCCCGCCGCTGCAGCTCGCCTCCGAGGCCCCGCCGCTACAGCTCGCCTCCGAAGCCCAGTGCCTGTGTCACCCAGTACTCCCGTGCCTGTGCTGCCTGGCCCTCCGCTGCCCAGTACTCCAAAGTGGCCCCGTGCACCTGTCTGGTCGTCCTCCAGACTCTCCTCCCAAGCGGCCAGGACGACTTCACCGGTTTCCTGGGTGGCTCCGCCCATCTGGTCGACCTCCGGACCCTCCTAAGAAGCCGTGCCGACTTCACAGTTTGCCTGGGTGGCTCCGCCCCTCTGGCCGTCCTCCTGACATTCCTCCCAAGTGGCCAGGCCAACTGCACCGTCCTCCTGGGTGGTTCCAACTGCCTGGCCGTCCTCCAGACCAGCTCCGCCCTTCAGTTCAACCTGGCCATCCTTCTGGGGTCCTTGTCTCCAGACCCCTTTTCCTTGGTCCCCTCCAGCTACTGTAGCTATTGTATATATAAAAGCTTTCACACACCTAGAAATAAGGCGTATGAACAGGTGCGTAGGCCAGTGGACATCAATGATAAGAAGAAAGATACGCCCTCACACTGAGTATCTGCTCGGTACATGAGGTTTACTTTTATTAAAGGGAATGTGACATAAAACCTTTTTTGGTTGAGTGCTATAGTTGAGCGGGGAACATAGAACCTCTTTTTGGTTGAGTGGGGATATATAACCTTATATAATATATAATATATATATATAATATATATATAACCTTTTTGGGGGGTGGGGGGAGTGGGGAACAGAACCTGGGGAACATAGAACCTGGGGAACATAGGGATGATCCCCTGTGAAGTTAATTTATGACAGTATCGCCTATTAATTGATTGTGTTCGCATTGATTGATTGTGTTCGCAGACAGTGGTACCATTTCATTACAATATTGGGTTTTAATATATCTATTTTTTTTAATAAGTTTTATAAAAATATATTTATTTAAAGAATGATTGCAACATGCAATTTAACAGGGAAAGCTAAACAAACGTAAACGTTCAAGATCAAGAAAAGAAAATCAAATTATTATAATTATAAAGAAAAGAAAATTGAGCAGTGCTTTCTCCCTAGTCCCTACCTACATTAACTTCATCAATAAAAACAGCCACCCTATACAACATGCAATTCTTACCAGAACCTGAATTGTTCCCTCAACCTCAGACAAACATTACCTACAATAGTATGCAAGAGTTTCAGTCAACAATTCTCCTTACATAGATTATAGCTGAGAGCTGTTACCAGTGCATGAAATTCAACTTTGTTGGCAAATGCTCAGTGCATATTCAGAATGTGGTAATATATTTAGTCTCCCCCTATAGTTTTCTATTGATTATTCAAGTGGAAACAATATTTATTTAACAAACTGATTTTAATCAAATCATTTTTAAAAAGGAACACTCAAGCATATATACAATAAAGACCCATACATTTAATAATATAAAAGTGATAAAACCAAATATAAAACAAATGAAATGCAGCATTCTGAATCCAGTTTTTGATAAAATAATAAAACAAGCTTTGCATATTCAGTAAGTAAAACTTTTTTTTAAATAGAAAACAATTGCACTCCTTTGTACATTCATAAAAGCTGACATAAAAAAATATCTGATGAGCTTTACATGTCAGCAGTCCAGAACAAACAATCAAACCAACAAAGGAAAACAATAGAAAAATATTTCATTATGAAACCAAATCCTTCCTCTCAAACAGCGAGAAAGCAACAACGCATCTTCATGCCCTTTGCCCATAAAATAGTGTACTATGTACATTTTAAATAGTTTTCATTTTTCACAGATTCTGGTCAAACAGTTCCCATGAAACCTTTTTTGTTTATTTTTTAAAGTTCTTGTTAAACATCTTTGTTTTTTGCGTGCCAGGATCGGGCTGTGTACCGGTAATTTAATTTATACTGTAGGACTCCTCAAAACACATCTCTCTCATACTGACCATTTTCACACAGCAGACATTTTGCCCTTATGTGATACTTGTGTCGCCGTGTGATTATGGTCAACTACTGGTCTCTATAAGCAGGATGTGGGGTGGCACGGATATGAAGAGGGGTCACATCTCTTCTGCTACAGCAAACTCATGTAAAACATTGTTATCTCAAGGGTTATGAGTAGTGAATTGAGTGAAGCAAAAACTCACATTTCCACCACCTCTTGTTTAATTTGACCCCCTACCATTATGTATAGTGTATGTATAGTCATAGTTTGATGGCATTTGATTTGTTAAATGAATCAAAAGATGAACATTTGTGTGTGTGTGTGTGTGTGTGTGCGTGCGTGCGTGCGTGCGTGCGTGCGTGCGTGCGTGCGTGCGTGCGTGCGTGCGTGCGTGCGTGCGTGCGTGCGTGCGTGCGTGCGTGCGTGCGTGTGTTTTGTGCTTGTCTGTACCTCTATGTCTTCTGAGCCCTATTCATTATGTGGCTTATGAGCCTTAAAACACGAGTCGTCCTGTAGCATGTTAACAAACTTTGTCTCATACATTTTGCGTGCCGAGATGGTTCCTATGACACGGCTGATCTTCTTCAGGGCTTTTAGCAGAGAGCGCGGCACCTCTTGGCCACGCAGCACCCTCAGACTGTGAGACAGACCTTTGGCCAGGTCCAGGTCATAGTTCAGCGTCTTCCACAGACGGAGGACCTGCAGAATGTGCTGCTGGGGCCTGCAGGACGAGACCATGGACCGAACGTCATCCTGGCGAACTCTGGTCCCCGGCAAGCTGTCAGTGAGCTTCAGGAGGTCGTCCAGGGTCAGGTTTTTCACGCCAGCACAGCGGGAGACCTTCCTCTCGCATTGATTCACACCTGAAGGGATGGCACAACACATACATGCATTTTTAAAAAAAAGAAAACAAGCAGCACGCAATCAGATGAATGAGTCTGTGTCCCCTGCAGACCTCCTGACCTCGGATAATATCGTACAGCTTGTCTTGGTCTTTGTTCTGTTCTCTCCACAGCCGGAGCAGCTGCAGGACCTGTTGCTGGGGAGTACAGGCCTTCTTCAACCTCTCCAGGTTCTTCAGCTCCACCCGATGCCCTGGAAGGCTCTCCAACAGCCTCTCCAGGGGCACAGAGGACAGGTGCAGAGAGGCTAGAGACTGGAAGACAGCCTCCTCACATAGGGTCACATCTGGGGTGAGGAGGGGAAGAGAGACACACACACACACACACACACATTTTAAACATAAAGATGGTAAAGATGGGCAAGTCTCTGACTTCTGGTACAAGCTAGACTAAAGGGTGGTAGGCATGGTTTTGTGTGGTACCACAGCACCTCAAAGGCCCTTAAAACTAGGCTCCAGACTTCCCAAAACAAACTGGTCAGGCTCCTACTTGGCCTCACCCCCCGAACCCACCTCACCCCTGCCCACTTTGACAGGCTGGAATGGCTTAGGGTCGATGACAGAGTACAGCATCTTGCAATGGGTCTGGTCCACAAGATTTGATACACCACCAAGATACCCATGTATACCTGTCTAGATACTTCCTTAATGTTAACGAAGTCCACACCCATAACACCAGAGGAAGGATGCGGAAGGATGCTATATACTCACACCAGTCCTTCTAGTGGTGCCGGTCACGGCGTGAAGGCAGAATAATCTAATATGTCAAATAGCCAAAGTGCCGAATTTTTTTATTATACAGGTAGGACTCTTCAGGTTATGTGGCAAAACATCTCAAGTCACAAAATGTCACATAGCATGGGCTAGTCATACACAATCACATATGAGTGCTAAGAGCAATCGGGATAAGCTGCATGCATGTCTCACATTCCTGGGTCATTAGGGAGGAGTTGTGCCTATCATCATGAATAACAAATGAAAGACAGATTAAGTCCTTGTCACTTACTATGCCAAATTAACCTATTAAATACATTTATAGAACCTCACAGTGAAAATAATAATAACACAATACAGTTCAATACGATCACAAATATATGTAAAGGAATAAGCTGCCATGTCCTGGGCCTGACAGACTTTTTCCTCTGTGAAGCGGTGTCTCCAGCTGTTATACACAGCAGTTATTAAGTTAGTGCATAAATAAATCACAGGGATCACAGTATTTAGGAGACCGGTCTGTTTACTTCTCTCTCCACATGCATAACAGCGGACACAACCTGCCTTCCTTCTTTTCTTACACACACCACGCTACCACCCTCTAGTGGGTGGATGCCAAACATAATCTGAACACAACATCTCTCCTTTTCAATAAAGCCAAAGCTTAATAACAACACAAAACAAAATGTTCTCAATTACTTCTTTCAAAATAAACATTCTCAATGCTGTACTAAGCATAACACTGTAGCCTATTCAAATCACAGCAGGCA